>NW_026068015.1:2160129-2197986 GCF_014885135.2 Alexandromys fortis
TTTTAATAACTTAGGGCTTTTCATGACAATGAGACATGTCTGCTCCTGGCAGCACCAGCTACTTCAAGAGGAAGATGGGCATCGAAGAGGATCCTTATGGAGTTTGATAGCCATTTGGGCAAGAAACTGTTCTTGCCTGGACTGTTGCACAAACTGGACACAGAGAACCCGCAGAGAGAGGACTGCTGAACTTGCCTAAAGGTGAGATGGTCTTTTGGGGTTCCTGATTCATGAAAGAGTCTGTGAGACATTCTGCAGGACACAGCAGAAAATGACTGAACTATCTTTGAAATTTCCTGCTTCATGGAAATGTCTCTGGATACCATGGGCCTGTAGGCCGAAGATGGATGCCCCAATGGTACAGAGGAACTTTGGGTGACTATCCAGGCAGCGAGATGTCTCTGTCATTTCTAGAGTTTTGGACTTTTTGTTTACGTAGGTATTATTATATTCTTCTGGAGTCTTTGATGGAGTTGAAGAATGAATATAGTTTTCCTAGTTATGATAAGAGATAAAATAGATATAAATATTGTAACTGTAATTCTTGCTTGATAACTCTTTTGTTATATGTAATTTTGCTATGTTAAGTTAAAGCCTTCTTTTTTGTTTGTTTAAACAGAAAAATGGCAAATGATGGAGGAAGGACATTGGTTAATTATAATAAAGAAACTGCCTTGGCCCATTTTATTGGTTAGAACATACATGGGTGGAGTAAACAGAGAAATGCTGGGAGAAAGATGCTGAGTCAGGGAGTCGCCATGGTTCTCCCACTCCAGACAGACACAGGTTAAGATCCTCCCTGGTAAGCCAGCTCGTGGGCTACACAGAATATTAGAAATGGGTTAGTACCATATGTAAGAGCTAGCCAATAAGAGGCTGCAACTAATGGGTCAGGCAGTGTTTAAAAGAAAAAAAAACAAAACAAAACAAAAAAAGATTTAAAAATTGACTATTATAGTGTGCAAAAGACTTTTCAACATACATTAGGTACAAAAATGAATTCTAAATATCTAAATAAGATATAAAGTGAGTATAAACTGATACACAACATTTTTAGAAACAACTTTTATTTCTAGTCTATTATTATTTGACATAAGTTTCCTCTATATCTCTCTGTGTGTCTCTTTGTCTTGTCCCCAAACTCACACACACACACACACACACACACACACACACACACACATACCTTTCAAACAGCTCTCAGGATTCACCAACAAAATGTCATCAGTATAAAGTAGAAACTGTAGCATACAGCAGTGTTTTTTTAATTAATTAATTTACTAAAGATTTCTGTCTCTTCCCCGCCACTGCCTCTCATTTCCCTCCCCCTCCCCCAATCAAGTCTCCCTCCCTCATCAGCACAGCTGTGTTTTTGAATTTGAGAACAACTGTTTTAATAGTTTTGCTAAACCTAATCTAAACCCCAGCATCAGAAGTTTTCAGCAGTGGCAATTATAAAATTTAGCATATCAAATATTTTATTTCTATTTTGAATACTTGAATGGACAATTTTCATTATATAAACTTAGTATACACTATCAACTATTTATTTGCTACAGAAAATACATAAATTCTTACTCAATTTGGAGCTAGAATCATCTGAAAAATTTACTCTAGTTTTCTATACTAGAAAACTGCAATTTTCATCTGTATTCTATGTGGGATGGTTTGTACATTTTTTAAGTAAAAGAAGTATGCAAATGTTATGAGGATTTCAACCTTATAATATCTGACTTCCATGGAATCAGTCACATTATAATATTGTTTTGATAATATCTGATTTATTTAGAATGCTCCATTCTAATTGCAATGTAGCAGAAGGTAGAAGGCATTTTTTTCAATTTTAAAATGCCATAAAGTATTCATACTGTATTTCTTATAATTATCCTAGTAAATTGGTATTAAAATATCTCGGTTATACCAATGACACATAAAGAACTTGTATAATTAAATAGTTTAAAAGTCTAGTCATTAAACATTAATTAGTGATTGTATATTTGGTCTTGGCCTACCATGCTAAACATTACTTTATTGAGTAGTGATCCTAGACTGTAATAAACATTTCCCTAGAATAAAAGCTAATTATTTGTGTTGTTATTAACTGTATAAATACCATCTGTACAGATGCTCCATTTTACTCTAAGCCAACATCCAAATGCCTTACAGATTTTCAGAAGTAATAGTTTGGCTTTCTACATGTCTGGAAAGCTGAATAATATTTCTTAGCTTCTTGGCACTGATTTTGTAGCCTTCTGGACCAGTTTGGATTTTAAATCACCCGGGCACTTCATAGCTTATAAATGTTTGCACTGGGACAAAAATGGAGATGCAAACAAGTTTTGAAGGAAAACATCAATTTGCACACAGCTCTGGACAATACACAGGAGCTGGAGTTTCAGTTTTTACTGTTAGTTTTACTCTCCATGTAATCAGAGCTAAGTCCTCAAACTGTTGTAGGAAATCTATACAAACAGTCGTTGATATAATTCACAGTATGGAAGAAGTTGAAAGTATTTGTAAGCATACATTTTTGCAACTTATTCACTTCCCAAGACATCTGTGTATGCCATAGATAGCTGTCTCCCCTGTAATCTCAAGTGTGGCCATGCAACCTAATTTGTGAACAGGAAAGCAACAACTTAGCAGAGGCCTGAAAGGTACTTCAGTACTGGGATTTGCACTCTTTGAAGTCTCCTTAAGACTATCTGTTCCATGAGGAAAAGCAAAGACCCATTGTAGTGATAAGAGCAGAGAGGCTGCGTCCCCGGCACCCGGCCGCCTGCATGGCTAGTTTATGCCCCAAAATAATTACATGGAAACTGTATTCTTTTAAACACTGCCTGGCCCATTAGTTCCAGTTTCTTATTGGCTAGCTCTTACATGTGGAACTAACCCATTTCTAATAATCTGTGTAGCTCCACGAGCTGTCTTACCTGGAAAGATCTTAACCTGCATCTGTCTGGAGTGGGAGTATCATGGCGACTCCTCGACTAAGCTTCCTTCTCCCACCATTCTGTTCTGTTTACTCCACTCACCTAAGGGTTGGCCTATCAAGGGGCCTAGGCAGTTTCTTTATTAATAAGAAATCAATCCCACATCAACCCATCACTCCCATAACCCCAACTAACAAATAATCTCAACTCTGACATATTAATGTCAGGTCATCTTAAATCAACAGCTCCAGATTAACTAAAAGTCAATTGCTATGACCTTGGAAACAGTAGAGCAGTGCAAATAACAGACCACACCTCAACTGTCTAGTCAATAGACAAAGAAGAACAAATTGTGTGTGGTAGCTTTAAGAAATGGGGTTTTAAAATGGGTTACGTACATAGCAATTAACAATGATGAAAACACAGACTGCTCAGTATAAACTGATTTCCTCATTAAAATGGTTTCCAAAGTACATGCTTACTATGTTTCTAAAATAGTGTTACTCTGGAGATGGATGCATATACATACAGAGAAGTATTTTTGGTTGTTTGAGAAGTAACTATTTTGGATATTTAGGTAAAATCCTTCACTTAACATTATGCTCTATGTTTGAAGTTTGTGGTGTCTTCAGCAACAGACTCATACTGTCAAGTTCTGGGAGGGAAACCAAAAGCATTGGCAATGATTTGCAATGCTTCTGGGAATATGAGATCTTACTTGCCAAAAGTCTGAAACAGGTGTTTTGAATATATCTTTTTTAAAAAAAAATACTTTATATGAGAAATTTATCTGTGTTTTCTAACAAAAAGAGAAAAATAAATGTTGAACATGAAATTGGAAGCCTTGAGTTAACATTTATAAGAATTAGTAGTATATTCAAACTTATAAATGTTTGAAAAAAACGTGCTGTAACTTGTGTGCTGTCCTCAGAAATCATCAGTGGATATTATTAAAACATGTATATACTTACATTTATAAGCATCCATTGAGATTTTTAAATTATGCTACTTATGGAATATATGTAAAATAATTAAAACAAAGGAAATGTGTTAATAAAAAACATTAATGAGCTAGTAGACTCATGTTTTATGGAAAAAATAATTCTATGACATACCTTGATTATCTAAAACAAATGTGTTACCACGGTATTAATGGCACAACTTTTTGAATAACTGAAGTTGAATTTAGTAGACACAAGTGTCTCTTACTTAGATCTTGTGCTTTCTATAGGATCATTCTGTTAACTCTATGCACTGAATGAGACATATTTCAAGGGCATAGCTACTACAGCACAAAATAAGAGCTATATCTTGAGTATCTGTGCTAAGAAACATTCATTTGTGGGAGATTAAATGAATCCTACACAACTTCCCATGAAGAACACCCAACCTTTGATCCAGAGAGAAATGGGTTACACAATGTCTGTCTCTTTTCAGTGGTCAAAAAAACCTGTGTCTATTTGTGAGAGATATGAAAACCTCTGACTACATACACTTTAGGCCCAATGGGGAGAATACATGGCTATTTTGTTAAACAGGTATAGTATAGTATTTAACAGGCTTTTCATGACCTGACCTTATACCTCCAGATTAACACCTCCCTCAACTCTCAGTGAAGCTTCTTTTTGCTATATATAATGATTAACACAGAGAATCATAACTGATCAAGGCCAAAATGCTCAACCCTAAATAGAACATATATATCACACCTGCCCTCAGGGTTCACGGATCATTGTGGAAGAAGAGGAAGAAAAATTTTAATATGCATATGTTGTGGGTGACTACTAGGAAAGAGTGATTTGGGGAGAATGTAGGTCAGTTGGGCATATGAAGTCACAGCATTAAAGACAACATGTGCCAGAAGTGTCAAAGCTCAAGCGGGACAAAAATCCTAGCTTGAAGAGGTAAGGTGAGTGTGCTGTCCACCCTTAACTGTGTACCTACTGTAAATGATAGTTGCTGGAAGAAGATTTTTCTAAGAGTTTAATCTCCAGTAGGTCAACTTTACTCCTGTGAATGTGTATACACCTAAAACTATACAGTCAGCAGAAATTTGGATTTAATGGACTTTAAACTAATGAGGATATACTTTTGGGGGTTGGGATGGAAGAATGGATCTGGCAAAAGTTGAATAGGAGAAGTGAAAATAATTAAAATACAATATCCATCATTCTTAATAACAAAATTTACAAAAAGTAAGTTTTTGTTTTAATTCTTTAATTGTATATTTTGATTGTTAATTTCTTCTAACGTCCTATGCACTATTTTTTTTTTAATTTTGTTCTTACTTATGCTATCAAAGGCAGAATGGCCAGAACATTTCTATATTAGTTACCCTAGAATTTCTATATTTATACACTAAAATGGAAAAACTTAAATCCCTAAAACAAAAACAAAAGCAAGAAAGCTGTCTGTCTTTAGTTCTACTGTATATTTATTTGACACATAAATCTGATGCTGTTTTTAAAATCTATGAGCAGCACAATCTAATTTATTGTTAAATAAAGGAAGTAAATCAATTCAATTTAATGAATACTTTTGGAAGAATTGTACAAGGTGAAACCGTTCATCATGTTCTAAACCCACAAGTTTCTGGTTTTGGAACTCTTTAGTCAAAGAAGGAAAACTTTTGACACTTACTAAAAAATGTGAAGTTAAAAAGTCCAAATGATGTGTTTTATTCCAATGAGATTGTTTTCTCCCAGGGAGATTGTTTTCTCTCTAAAAGGCTCTAAGACTGTGACTACAGACCTGCCATAAGAAAAAAGGTGCTGAGCAGTGCATTGTAACCCTGCTCTAGCAGAAGGTCCTCCGTGGCCAGTGATGAACTGCATAAGCTAGAGGCAGAAGTCATCATTGCTTCTGAGATTTGACATGTGAGCAATGATGTAAACACACTATACTCATGTTCTTCCACATGGAAACAATTGTTTTCCTGTCAAAATTGTTCAACAAGATTCATTGTTTACTTTCCAAGGGAGACTGAAGCTTGACCTTGTCCTCTCAGTTCTTGTACAGTTTTACTGCAAGACTCACAAAATGAATGGTTCTTTAGTATCCCGATTCCAAGGTTTAACAGACACCACTGCTGTCCTACTGTTACTGAAAAAAAATATATGTGATGACATTGGAAATATAACACAATATGACCAAGATCTCATTTTGAAATATTACTTTACTCATTGTGAAAACTGCAACAATAAGCACAGTCCTTAAAAGTCACAGGAGGGCATGCAGAAAGAAGACTCCCAACACTCAGGAAACTGTAGTTGAAACACTACTCCCCCCACTTAAACAAACAATTAGAATTTCAAACTCAATTTATCTAGTTTTGATATACTAGTAGGTAATGGAAAGACTCTTTGCTAAAATTTCTTTTTCATTGATTATTTGGGAATCTTGCATCATGCACCCCAATCACAGCTTTTCCATATCTGTCCCCCTTCCCTATGGTCTCCAGCCCCCAAATCAATTTTCTTTTGTCTAGAGATAGCTAATAGTCCAAGTGACCTCTATGCTACCTGCATGACCAAGACCAGGCCAGCCTCTTGGATTCTTAAGCTAGCACAGATAACATNAAGAAATGGCATGTGCACTGAGCTGATTTTCAATGTTATTATGCTTCCTACTCCAACAGGGATTGTATTACAACAGAAAATTTTTTTCCAAATTATACTGGGATTAAATACATTGGAAATAAACTGCCTGTTATTAGACTCCTCAAAGTCTGATCCACATTTATTAAATCAACCTGGACTGGGTTTTCATTCTTATTTCTTTGTTTGTTTTTCTTCCCTGTATGACACCTACAGGGACACCCTTGTTGGTGTATTTATAGTCTTTTGCGGGGAAGGAAGGGTACACCTAGGAGGACTGGAAAGCAAGTTTGAGGGGCACATTGTGTGAAATTTCCAAATAATCAAAAAATATTATTGTGATAGTTTGAACAAAATATTCCTTCACAGGCCCTTAGGTAGTGAAACTATTAGGAAGTATAACCTTCTTGGATTAGTTGTGGACATTTGGAGGAAGTGTGCCCTTGTTCGAGTGAGTGTAGCTTTATTGGAGTAGGAGTGTCTCTAGTGGGTGAACTTTGAGGTCTCAGTTCAAGCCTGACCAGTGTGTCACTGTCACCTCTTGCTGCCTGTAAATCCAGATGAAAGTTCTCAGATATTTACATATTTGTTGATGAATCTTTTATGTTTTGCAAATATTTCCTTACTTTTGTTGGAGGAAGGTCATTGGTTAATTAATAAAGAAACTGCTTGGCCTGATAGGTTAGAACATAGGTGGGTGGAGTAAACAGAACAGAATGCTGGGAGGAAGAGGAACTGAGCTCAGACGACATGCCTTCCCTCTCTAGAGCAGACACGATGAAGCTCCTACCCAGGATGGATGTAGGCTAGAATCTTCCTGCTAAGCGCACCTCGTGATACACACATTAATAGAAATGGGCCAAGCAGTGTTTATATGAATAAAGGCATCTGGGAGCTGGGTGGCAGGAATACAGGCCCACAGCTCCTTCAACATACTTTCTATGTTATGATCACTTCAACTCATGGTGCTGTTTGATATGGATGGTCTTGATTTTAGTAGAATCTCATTTATGTTGGTTTGAAGAACTTGCTTTTATAGCTTGCTTAACATTCTTGCTTTTTTGTCTTAATCATGTTTTGTGAATTGTGGCACTAGCTTTACTTGTGTTTGGCTCTGAAGATTTTCTCCCCTGTAAAAAATATATATGTATATGTGTATAATATATATGCAAAACCTCCAATTATTCAACAAACTTTGGTATTCAGTATAGCTCAGTGCTTCATTTCTTCACAACAGTCTGTGATATATGTATAAATGTAAATGCCTACATCATTGCAGTTATTACTGCAATTACATGTATTTGACACTCATTTGAACTTGTCTGTAAGTTTTAAAATTCATTGATTTATTTCTCTCTTTTCAGAATTACTGTATTGTTACCCTTGATTCTTATTTTTTTTTATTTACAAATTTAACTTACTATAAATTTAGGATTTATTTTCTACCTTTGTTTCTATATTTTCATCCTTATCTTCAGAAGCTATTTGTCTCTTTCCACATCTATATAATTTTTCCATTTCATGAACATTAAATTAAAAGGCTCAAACAGCTTTTAGCTTTTTGGTATTGATATTTCATTCAATTGCCATAATTACCTCAGAAAAATTGCCCCATCCATAAATGTCTCTTTTCTTTATAGATAGGTTTCTACTGTGTTAACAATATTTATTTGTTAAAATTGTTATCAACAAAGATGAATGAACAATAGCTTTGTTGATTCAGAAAGGTATGTTGCTGTATAGTTTATATTTATAATAAGCAAACATTTGAGAAAAGCTTTTAAAAAATCTCAGAAGTGTAGAGGACTCACATATTTCTTTTCAGCTATCTTTAAATGTCACCCTTGTTAAGATTTTGTATTACAGTTATTTAGTAATTATAAGTATTGGCCAAAAATTATAAAAATTTTGAGTGAACATGTATGTGTATAAAATAAAGGCTAAATTATACATTGCAAATATTAACTAGAGAAGTATAGTTACACAAAATCATTTATTTTAGTTCCTTCATGCTTTTTAAAGAATATACCGTGATTTCTACACTTTTAACTCCCCCTTCCTTTTCTTCCCACAATTCCCCCCTTCAGTCCCTCTAATGGTCTCCCCTCCATTTCAAATTGACATTTGTCTATGATTGTTATTCACCCACACACATACACACATACTGTATATATTGTCTGTCTTATGTAAAAATCTATAAATATAACCTTCTGTGTCCATTTTTGTTGTTTTTATGTGTACATGGATTTAGGGTGGACTATTTTTATCAATTAGTCAGAGGATTTATGACTGGGAGAAGCTAATTCCTCCTTTCCCAGAAGTTATTATTCCTCTATAGTTCTTCGTCTAGGTATGGGACCCTATGACATTCCCTCCCTTCTATGTTAAGATGTATACTGATATCATTGCTCATGTCTTGTCTCTTTAGCCCTTTCAGAGAGGCAGTCATATCAGACATCATGGTAGATTAGCAATTATAATTTCGTGCCCTTGTTTATACAATGTTCCCTAAGCTATAGACACAGAAGTTATACCACTGTTGTTTGCACTGGGGTTAGTTGCCTACAATTTATCCATCTTTGGAGTTTTCTTGACTTTTCCTCATATGCTGTATAGAGAAACTTCTTTGATGAAGGGTACTAATTACACTAACTATAAATATAACTGTAAGATGTAGAATGTAGTTAAGGAATTATGCTTAATGAAGTGATGATAGTAGCTTCTCTTCTAAGATTTAGAACCTCACTAGTTCTAGTAAACAAGCTAGATTTCTAGTACCACACATGATTCCTCTCCTGCTAAGTGGGCCTTAAGTTGCTGTCAACATGTGAGTGTCACTATTGCATATTTGTATATATCTCGTCATTTTGGTCATTGTTGCGGTTCATAGGTATGACAGCTGGGAGGACTCTTAATTATTTCTTTCTTTGTAGCCTACATCACAATTTATCATGCATTATTGGTCTCTGTAGTTCTAATGAAAAATGCACTGGATCATTGTCCTGTAGATGCTCCAGAGTATTTTCTGGTCTTTATTTTTAGATGCTTATCTATGATATGTCTTTCTATGGATTTGTTTGAGCTTATCTTCTCTGGAGTTTACTTCAAAATATATTTATATTATTTTTTCTGAGAAGTCTGTGGAGTTCTCATCCACAATTTCTGCTACTTGAAGTATTTTTTTTCTGCCTGAGAAACTTTCAGCTCTCCTTTTGGGAAATGATAACATAAGTAAGTAAATCCTTGATTGTAATCTCAGGAGTTATTTTAAATTCAGTTTTTTGTCTCTCCAGCTTGAAGATCAGACAAATTCAATAGTTCTTTGCTCTGTCCATTGATTATTTTCAGTCCCCACTCCAATGCCTTGCTTGACCAATCTACTGAGCTTCCTCTTCACATCCAAAAATTCCCTTTGTTTGTATGCTATTTGTTTACTAATTCTGTGTTTATTCAAGACTGATTATTTTAATTTGGTATAAATATCTCTTGCTTCTTTTTTACTTTTTTAAAGTAATTTTTATTTAAAAAATTTCATTTTGCATACCCAAGTTCCCCTCCCTCTCTTTCTCCCACATACCTGCCCCCCATCCCATGTACCATCCTTTCCTTACAAGGGGTAAGGTCAACAAAGTCTGGATACAAAATTGAGGCAGAACCAAGCCTGTTTGCCTCTATACCAAGGTTGAACAAGGTATCCAACCATAAGGAATAGGCTCCAAAAAGCCAGTTCATGTAGCCAAGGTACGTCCAGGTCCTACTACCATGGGTCCCACAAACATATCCGGCCACTGAACTGTCTGTCACCCATATTCAGAGGGCCTAGTTTGGTTCCATGAAGCTTCCCCAGCTGACATTACAGAGTCCATGAGTTCCTACTAGCTCTGGTCAGATGTCTTTCTGGTTTTCCCCATTTCCCCCTTGCTCATACAAACCCTTTTTCACTCTCTTCAACTTAACTCTAGATGCTCAGCCCAGTGCTTGGCTGTGAATTGCTGCATCTGCTTCCATCAGTTACTGGATGAAGGTTCTATGATGACAAGGTAATCACTAAACTGATTACAGGGGCAGGGCAGTTCAGGCACCCTCTCCACTATTGCTAGGAATCTTATCTGGGGTCATCCTTGCGGATTCCTGGGAAGTTCCCTAGAACCAGGCATTTCTAATTCCATAATGGCTCCTTCTATCAGGATATGTCTTCCATTGGTCTCCCTCTCCAGTCCCTCCCCGCAACTTAGCCATCTTTATCCCTTGTGTTTCCATATGCCTCCTCTCCCTTCTACCCACATCCCAGTTTAACAAGAAGATCTTAACTATTTCCTCCTCTTGGAGGCCTCCATGCATATCCCTCTTAGGGTCCTCCTTTTTACTGAGCTTTTTTTGGGGTTGTGGGTTTTAGCCTAGTTATATTTTGCTTTGTGTCTAATAACCCTCTATGAGTGAACACATACCATGTTTGTCTTTCTGGTTCTGGTTTGCCTCACTCAGGATTATATTTTTTTTCTAGTACCTTCAGTTTGTCTACCAATTTTATGGTGTCACAGTTATTTTTATACCACTGAGTAATACTCTGTTGTGTAAATTACCACATTTTCTTTATCCATTCTTCAGTTGAGGAGAATCCAGGTTGTTTTCGGGTTCTGGCTATATAATAATGCTATGAACCTAGTTGAACAAGTGTCCACTATGATTGAGTCAAATTGTGGCTTTGTTGGGTCCTTAGCTAGGTTGTTTCCAAATTTTCTGATAAACTGCCATATGAATTTCCAGAGTGGCTATATAATGCATTACTATCAGCAATGGAGGAGTGTTCCCCAACTCCACATCCTTTCCAACATAAGCTGTCATCAGTGTTATCAATCTTAGTCATTCTGACTGGTTTAACATGGTATCTCATTGTCATTTTGATTTGTATTTACCTGATGGCTAAGGATGTCGAGCAATTCCTTAAATGTCTTTCTGCCATTTGAGTTTCTTTTGTCGAGAATTATCTGTTTAGATCTGTATCCCATTTTTAATTGGATTATTTTTCCAATTTCTTGAGTTATTTCTATACTTTGGAGATCAGCCCTCTTTCGGATGTGGAGTTGTTGAAGATCTTTTTCCATTCTGTAAGTTGTTGTTTTGTCTTGTTAACCATGTCATTTGCTTTACAGAAGCTTCTTAGTTTCTGGCGGTTTCATTTATTAATTGTTGTACTCAGTGTCTGTACTACTTACTGGTATTATATTTAGAAAGTGGTCTTCTGTGACAATGTATTTGAGGCTACTTCCCACTTCCTCTTCTACCAAGTTCAGTGTAACTGAATTTATCTTGATGTCTTTGATCCATTTGAATTTGAGTTTTGTGCACAGCTATAGATATGGATCTATTTACATTCTTCTACATCCTGCTATCCAATTGTAGTAGCACCTTTGTTGAAAATGCTTTTTTTTCCATTGTACCATTTTGGCTACTTTGCCAAAAATCAGGTCTTTATAGGGATGTGGATAATGTCAGGGTCTTCAATATGATTACATTAGCCTTTGCGCGTCTGGTTTCAGGCCAATACCAAGCTATTTTTTTTTATTATTAGAACTCTATAATAACACCTGAAGTCAGGGATGACTCTGGAAGTTCCTTTTTGTACCGGATTGTTTTGATTATTCACGGTTATTAGTTATTCCATATGAAGTTGAGTATTGTTTATTTGATGTTTGTGAAAAAAATGTGTTTGAGTTTTGAAGGGGATTGCATTGAATCTGTAGATTGCTTTTAGTAATACTGCCATTTTCACAATGTTGATCCTACCTATCCAAGAATAAGAGATCTTTCCATTTTCTGAAACTTTTTTTCAATTTCTTTTTTTAAAGTCTCAATGTTCTTATTTTACAGGTCTTTGGCTTGTTGGGGGAGGCCACTCATTCATTTTTGGCTTCCCAGACTCATAATAACCACACAGAAACTGTATTAATTAAATCACTAATTGGCCTATTAGCTTATGCATATTTCTAGCTAGCTCTTACATTTTAAGTTAACCCATTTCTATTAATCTGTGTATTGCCACGTGGTTGTGATTTATCAGCAAGTTTGTCTGGTATGTCTGTCTCATACAGGTGACTATATGGCTTCTCCATGATTCTGCCTCTATTCCATCCTATTACAGGCCAAAGCAGCTTCTTTATTCATTAACCACTGAAAGCAACACATTTACAGAAGGACTTTCCATGCCATTCACTTCTTTGGTTAGAGTTACTCCAAGATATTTTNTGTGTGGCTACTATAAAGGGTCTTGTTCCTCTGATGTCATTATCAGCCCCTTTTACGATTTGTATAAAGAAGGGCTTTTGATTTTTTTTTTTTTTTAGTTAATCTCGTGTCCTATACGTATTTATCAGTTGGAGAAGTTCCCTGGTAGAATTTTTGGGATCCCTAATGAATACTATGAAAGCTTTCCTGGATATAGTTGTCTGGTTGGGCTGGAATTCATGGTCTCTTAATATCAGCAGAATATCTGTCCAGCACCATTTGGCTGTCAGAGTTTCCACTGAGAAGTAAGATGCAATTCTGATTGGTCTGTCTTTATATGTTATATGACTTTTTTTCCTTTGCAGCTCTTAATACTCCTTCTTTATTTTTTTATGCTTAGTGTTTTGATAATTATGTGGTAAGAGGATTTTGGTGTGTGTGGGGGAATCCAATCTATTTGGTGTTCTGAAAGCTTCATGCCCCTTCATGTCATGTCCTTCTTTAGGTTGGAAATGTTTTCCTCTATATTTTTTGAATATATTTTCCATGCTTGAATTAGAATTCTCCTTAACCTACTGCGGATCCAGAAATCTGACAGATAGAAGGAGGGGCATAGAATGTGCTCTGGGGGGTGGGGCTTAGGGGTGTAGGGAGAGGGGCTGTCAAGATGGGAGCTCAGATACTCTCCCCTTTTCCTCCAATCAGTGTAGGTATTGTTGCTATTTATAAGACCAATTTTATCATGGTTTCTTTCTCCTAACTAATGTTTTCTCTCCATTTTGCCATCTATTGTCCCCTAAAATTGATCAAACTATGTAAAAATCATGGTTTATTATTTTAATTTCATTACAATATACTCTAGGGTAAATTCAGGAAATATAAAAAAACTTTTCAATTTAGTTCCTCACTTGTGTAAGTTTACTGATTAAAGGCAAGGCAAGCTATGAGGTAGGGAGCTGTATTCACTGAATATTTTCATGAAGCACTATTCAGTATGTTTTGTATTTTGATAAATTTAATGAGTCTTCCAAGATTCATACTTTGAGGTAAAATGTAATGCACACCCCTGTTTTGATTATCAAATAGCAACCATTGAGCAAGAGAAGAAAAATAATTGTTCTTAATCAAGATACCAATTGAAAAGGTTAAAGTTGTTATAAACACACAAAATTATTCCAAACATTACTGCTTGATCTTATAAGTTCAGTTACTAGATGGGTGAGTATTGGGATACAAATGAATGGGCAGTATCTTGGTGCAAATGGTTAATTTCTTTACAAGGGACTAAACTCTAGACTTAGGTGCTTTCTCAGGAAATCAGTACATTTACCCTACCAGATCAATTTCTTTTATATGATAGGAATCATTATAGGTACTTTGAAATAAGCAGTGCGTAGTTTGTTAAAATTTGTTTGGATGTTTTTACTAGAGGAGCATATTACATTATCTCAATTTTATTACTTATTCATTCATACCCCATAACTTCAAAAACATTAATTTTATCAATAGAAAACATTTGTTTGATTTATCCCTGTATTATTTGAATAACCATTGTAGCTTTGGAACAATTTAATGTCTTCTTGATTACTTGAATTCTGAGAAATAAGAATGTATTTTATATATTTTTAAAACAGAAGACATGCTATCTTCCATGCCTCTCCACATTTTAATGTTTTGACATTAATCATTATGATGCAGTCATTTAGAACTCTATCTCATAGAAAGAACATGATTTCCATATTACTGATATTTTCTTTCTGGTTACCATGGGCAGCAAATACCATTAACAAATATTAGGCTAAGCTGCTTTCCTTGAACAATAATCAAAGCAAACAGAGTTGAAAATTTTAAAAAAGGTTTTTACTTTCTGTCTTGAAAATCATTTTATTGTTTATTTTTTTTTTGTCAAGAATTATCAGGGAAGTTTTAGAGTCTGTATTATTCAAGATCATACACTTGATTAACAGTCTATTTTCCCTAATATAAATGGGGGTATTGTGAATGTTGGAGGATTTTGGTTACTGTTGTTGAAGCAGAACTTTAGTAATTCTACAGATTTTCCCAACTGTAAAAACACAAGTAGAAGTAAGAAGGAGCACATGCACACACTTTATTAAATTGTATGTAACCTCAAAACACAAGGTTGTGACATGATTTCTTAAATCAAAACTGCAGTATGGAGGAGTGGGCTACATCCCGCCACCCAGATAGCTTACCCCCAAAATAACCACACAGAAACTGTATTCATTGAATTACTACCTGGCCCATTAGCTCTAGTCTCTTATTGGCTAACTCTCACATCTTGATTTAACCCATTTCTAATAATCTGTATGTCACCATGAGGTCATGGCTTATTGGGAAAGATTCAGCATGTTTGACCTGGCAGCTTCATGGTGGCTCTCTCTGACTCTACTTTCTTCCTCCCAGAATTCCGTTCTGTCTCCCTGTATATATATAAGTTCTGCCAGGCCCAAAGCAGTTTCCTTATTAACCAATGAAAGCAACACAAATACAGAATGACCTCCTACACCACAAAACCAAAACAGGAGAGCTTTTAAATATCAATATAAAACAGTTGTTTTAGCTGATAGCCACTGAATCTAATCCAGTTTTTCCCATAATGAAATAATAGTCTTTCCTTGCTCCTTTTTATCACAAAATTCTAATAATAATATTTAAAACATAGAGCAAGTTTAATATTTTCTGTTATTAATTATGCCATCTTTCTAATTTAATACCACACACTGCTTTGATAAGATAAGCAAAATGAAAGAAAAAACCCTCTGTTTGACAGTACCCACATTTTTACCAGGGCCTACATTTACCGTGTCTTATATAAAACAAGGCATTTGGTCAAACAACACATATTCACTGAACACAAGCTTTAAAAACTTTTTTTTTTAAATTTAGATCATTGTATTTTTGAGGAATGAGCTCTCACTAGGTTCTGTCAGTCATTGCAAAGGTATATACTAAATCCACTACACACACACACACACACACACACACACACACACACACATATATATATATATATCTGCAATCATTTATTGATCATAGTTGTTCTGTTCATAGCACAGCTCCTTTATTCAGAGCTGTTAATATAAGGAATCCCTACAAGACACATGGATTAAATAAATCAAATTTAAGAAAAAATAATGCAATATGGAGACCAATATTTGAACAATATGATTGAAGTGTTAATGGAGGTGCAAAGCAATTAAACTGTATCTCTAGCACATTCTGTTCAAATGGCGACATTAGGTACCCGCTCTAGTATCAGTATGTGACACATTTCCAGCAGCACTGGGGCCCTGCTTGTGGCAGAACCCACATGGTAGCTGACAGCAACAGCCACGTTAGAAACTGAAGTAATTTTTCTAAGTTCACTTTAATGTGTATAACAGAGACATTTGTTTTGTTTAGAAAACTGCCCTAAACTGGGTAAGTTTTCTCTCTTTTTTTTTTCTCTTTTATTTTGAATTTTTGTTTACATGTCTTAATTGGTAAATGTACAAAGCATTTTGGAATATACTGCCTTGTTAAACATTTCAAATTAATTGTCAGGAGTGTTGCTGGGATAAATATGTTAATAAATCATGTCATAAGAAATTAATGTGTCCACTTTTTCTGTAGTTTCTACTGTACTCTAATAACCACCACTTGGACATTTACTGAGAATTAATTGGCTTGCCAAAGGCATGAAAAATAGTCAACTAGATAATTAACTGAAATCACTTTAAACTTTTTGATATAAATATACAAAATATTAGATAAGGAAGCCTCACAAATGTGACTAGTTTAATTTTTTAACGTTTATATGAAACCTCTGAGGGGAGTGTATTAGATGTAGTCTTGTGGCCAACTGAAGTTATGCTTTCTTGGTGTACGTTGTTTCCTTTGTTTCGATGCCTACACATGCCTGGGTGATTTACTCCTTTGTTTAAAAGGCCAAACAGGTAGAATTCTTTCATGGAAACCTGTTATATCACTCAATTTTCTAAAACATGCCTTCCTTATAGGTCCACATTTTTAACATCTTCCTTTCTTCCTTTGACTCACAATGGTTGTGTATCTTCATTGTGCTCTCAGAGCTTCCTAGTAGGTAATATGTGTTTCAACTGACAAAGTAGAATTTGAATGTGTGTCTTCTTTTGATGCTCCTGAGAGACTAGTGCTAAATACTTGAGGATAGACCCCTTCCTGCTCCTCACTCCCCTCCCCCACCACATCAACCCTGTAAACAAAGGAAGAGCAAACTAATACCAGAGTAAAATTGTGTCTTTAAGAAGAGCGAAAAGGTTCGAGACCAGCCTGGTCTACAGAGCTAGTTCCAGGACAGGCTCCAAAGCCACAGAGAAAAACAAATCGAAAAAAAAAAAAAAAAAAAAAAAAAAAAAAAAAAAAAAAGAACAGCGTAAAGGTAAACAGTTTTAATAGAAGTTTCTATTGCTTATTCAGTGACAAAAAAAGTCCCTATAGACAGAGCACACCTCATTTGGATGATGTCATCCCTGTTACTTTACTACTTGTTAATGACTTTGAAGCCCAGACCAAGGCAAAATGTGGTAATCATGGAACTCATTGAGATTCCCATTGGTTACTTTAATGAGGCTCTCATAGTTAATTTCTGCTGGGTGTTCCACATTCTTGACCTTGTGATATTTTCCCATCAGTCTATCTAGATCCTACTTGCTGTTCATTATTATACTTTGAGTTGCTGCGTACTTACTATCAGCTGCAGATCATTGCCCAGACAATACAGAAGACCATAGTGGCACACTCTTGAAAATACAGCAATCAAAATGCAGAGACAGGAAGGAGATCAGCATACTCAAGACCAGCCTTGGCTTCAAAATGATTTCAAGGAGAGATACACATAGAGATCTTGTCTCAAAATATTGGCAACTGAATGTAACTATGTAGTTGAGCATTTTTGCATCATGTGCATCAGAATTTTATTAAAATTCCAATAAGATATTGTAGGAGGGTTCTCAGGGGATGAGCGAAAGTAACCACTTATACATGGTTCCCAGGAATATAAACTAGTATTGCCACCATTAGACCTGCTTCTCAGAAAAGTTAGAATAAAACCGCGTAACCCAGCTATAACACTACTGGGTATATTCCCAAAAGACTAAATCAGGCTACAGAGAGTGCTTTGTATTTACATCTGTTGCTATTCTTCTCACAATAGCTAGAGGGTGGAATCCACCTTAATTTAAAGATGGTAAATGCATACAATGGAACATTACTCATCATTAAAAAGTGATATTTGATCGAAAATGATTGGAACTTGAAGGTATTATAATGACGAAGGTAGCTCAGCTACCAGATGACAAGTTCTGTATATTCTATCTCATTGGCAGAGGTTTTACTTTTCAGTATTGAATTTGATGTGACTAGCCTTGGAGTCTAGGAAGAGTAGAGAGACAGTTTTTCCAGTCTTAACCCTGCTGCTATTTCCATGTCATGTGTCTAACTATTCACATGTTACTCCTCTCCTCATGGCTTCTGTTATGGGAGGGGGATCTGTGGTTGGTATGTAAAGTGAATACAGAATTTTTTAAAAAGAGTGGAAGTTTAAATGGGGCAAGGAGAAAATTGTGGACTGGTGAGGATAAAGTGGAGTACAAAAAGTAATTTAGAATGTACTACTTTCTAAGAAAAAAATTTAAATATTTAAATTTTTCTCAAAAGCGTATAATAGTATACTGTATTTGCATTATCCATCTTCGTCCTCCAACTCCTCCTGCGTCCTGTCCACTCCTCCTCAAATTCATCTCTCCTCATGTCTGTGGCCTCTTTCCCAAATTCCAGAGCCAAGTGTGACAGCTGCTATAATACTTTCACAAGGAAGTCTCCAAAGTCCTCCTAAACTATGGAGGCTATAATTATTTACAGTTCTTACCATTCAGAACTAGAGAGAAAATTCTGAGTGGTGTAGACAGCATACACTTTAATAGAGAACATTGAGAAGGCAAGCAGGAACTGAGCTAGGAGGTTGTACCTTCTGCTAGCTCCCACCTAGCTGGAAAGAGTCACTCAAGATCAAACTAGTGTAGCCCAGAGTGGCCTTGAATTATTGTCTCTGCCTCCCAAGTGTTGGCATTAAAGGTGTGAGCCACCACTGTATGGTCTCTTGGATAACTATTGTCACCACACTGATGCTCAGGCAAGTTTTGTTAGAGCACAAACAAAATGTCATCACATTCTTAAGGTTTTAGCCTAAACTGCACAAGTATATTACCCACTCTGATCTGCAAGGGACTTTGCAGAAGAGAGGTTGTAAGACTTTGAGAGCCAAAGCATGGGAGTAAGTACTGTAAAATCCTGTTTTCTGGGTAGAGTAAAGTAACTGTTAACTTCCAGCGTTTGTGGCAACCTGCACAAACTCAGTAAAAAAGAAAAGATGGTAGTAAGCGTGAATAGGGACATAAAACTATTTGGCTCTGAACAGGGGGTCAATTTGAACAGGTAGTAAAAAAATACAATAAGATGAATGACAGAATGAATGAGGATAAGTAAGGAAATTGCCAAAATGTTAAAATAAATAAAAATTTAAAATCGAAAGATAGAGTAGGATGTGATCCTACAATAATAAGCTCAGAAAAATCAGTGAAAGGTTGCAGGTGATGATATCAAATTGATTTCAGTGGCAGGCAAATCACATAAAGGAACAAAATCACCAAGTAGGTTTCTTGTAAGACTCTAATCATCAACTTTATAGAATTAAACTTAAATTTTCACACTGAGAATGTTGTTCAGGTCAAACTCCACTACCTTAGGGATTAGCACATTCATTCGCAATAATGTAGCATCTTCTCTTGTTCCAAGAGTTTCACGTTTCCTGCCACAACGTAAACGTAACATTGTTCTTGTTCCTTTGTCTCTCAATAGGGATGGAGATGGTTATTGGATGACAGGAACACAATCAATGTTATTAAGTGAAACATCAAGAACCTCAATGTCCACATTAGCCAGGTGATTCAGTAGAGGAAGCCATCACATCGCCTTCACACAGTTTAGAGCTTCCATTCTGTTTGCACATGAGTAGATGACCAACTAATATAAAGTATAGTTAGAAATTGGCCCAAAAGAGTTCAGAAAAATGTGGTTCCCAGCTCTAAAGCTTCTAGCTTATAGGAACCTGAGCTAGAGGAGAACCTGGATGTTTAATGGAAAGAAGTAACATAATTTATATGAATCAATGATTTAAATGGTATAATGTCCTAATATTTGTGGTAGTTTAAATGAAAATGTCCCCACATAGGCTCATATACATGCTCATATACCTGCCCCACTGCTAAATAGCTTGGAAAGAACATGGAGGTTGGGCCTTCTTAAAGAAGGTGTAATCCCAGCACTCGGGAGGCAGAGGCAGGCGGATCTCTGTGAGTTCGAGACCAGCCTGGTCTACAAGAGCTAGTTCCAGGATAGGCTCCAAAACCACAGCAAAACCCTGTCTCGAAAAAACAAACAAACAAACAAACAAAAAACAAAAAAAAAAAAAAGAAAAAAGAAAAAAGAAGGTGTATCAACTTTTGAAACCTCAAAGCTGTCTCCTGGCACAGTCTCAGTTTCTGTCTGTCTGTTTCCCTCCCTGACTGCGGCCTGAGGATAAGGATGTAAAACTCTCAGATGTTTCTCAGCACCACAGCTGCCTGCATGTTGCTATGCTCCCTGCCATGATTATAATGGATCAACCCTCTGAAACTGTAAGCAAGCCCCCAATTAAATGCTTTCCTTTTAAGAGTTGCTTTGGTCCTGCTGTCTCTCCACAGCAATAGAACACCAACTAAGACAGTAGCATGGAGTTTCTGTGTTATGAAACAAAATGACACATAAAAAAGTGATTTTAAAAATGTTAGAAATAGCTGGGCATGGTGGTGTACTCCTTTAGTTTTAGAACTCATGATGTAATGGCTTGTAGGTCCCTATGGGTTTAAAGTCAGCCTGTTTTACATACAAGTTTCAGGGCAACCAAGACTACATGGGGATACCTTGTCTCAAAACATCAAGAAAAACAACACAAACAACAGTTATTTCAGTGTACAAAAAGAATTATAGCCAGAGCAATGACAGCATTAGTAAGTTTAGTTTGAGCATATGATCAAATACACTTGTTCTTCTTGTTATACTCCATCTTCTCAGACGGTCTCTCCTATAAAGTTCAGGAAGTATGGCTGCATGAGAAGGAATGCATTGACTTAGTTTCCTAGGAAGCTGAGGGTTGCTTCTCCTCATATCAGTCTTTGTTTGGTTGTGATTTCCTGTGAAACCATACTATCTCCCACTCCTTAGGACTGGGTTAAATGACAGTTCAAATCTCTAAAAACACATGTAAACCTATTGTATCTCATTAATCCTTCTTCATCAATGACAGTATTTCAGGAATACTAGGAAACTATCTCAAAACCCACCAGCCTGAACTAAATTATTTGTCTTCCTTTTCACCACAAGAGCCCTACATCCTTGTTGAGAATATGTACCCATGTATGACATCGTTCTCTATCCAGTCTCCTGAGCACATCTTCCTCTGTCTACTAACCAAATACATTGTTACTAAATCCTCTCCACTTGAATTCTTACCATATCTCAAAAACATTTTCTTAATAATTTTAGTGTTTCTGCTGAATGTTTTGAGTCACATCACACATTTCACAGCTGTTAAAGCTTCCTTACTCATCCTTCACATCGGTGATTTTTATGGAATGCACATTTTATAATTCCACTTTCCCATTCAAAATTGCCACTGTTACTCCTTAGCTATAAGCAGGACATGGAATAATATGTTAGCACACAATATTTCATTTTGCAGTTGCTAATTCCTCACTTTCATATTTTAAGTGTTCCCAAAATGTAACTCTGACTGCACCATATTAAGTAATATCTCCTCTATTTTCATCTTTTTGTTTCTGAATATGTTGATTACTCAATGGGTATACATCAGACATAGAATTTATGATGGTATCTTTTATGACTAAAATATTATTGGGCAACATGTTTGCAAGCAGAAATTATTTTCTAACTCTATGAAATGAGTGAATAAATTCGATTTCTGCCTAGAAAGAGTTTCCAGCTTTATCAGTTGAGGAATGAGATAAAGATTCAACTCCAAGAATATAAATACAGTTCAGAAGTCAGTGAGCTAGAGAAGGGACAACTGGAAACTCCACAGCCACACAGAATAGTTTTCTGAAATTGCTAGCATTTGAATTTGACTGAACTAACAAAATCCTCCAAATCAAGAATGATAGAAGCATTCAAATAAAACTGTGAGTTATTGTACACAGTTGAAAACCTCTTAACTGCATGTAATACATAAAGGCTGGCTAGCTCTGTGTTAAACACTGCTCCCAACCAATGTAAAATACTCTAAAATCATACCAGACATAAATTCTAAAAAGCTTAACTAAATTCTAAAGTACAGCACAAAATTATTTGCTGGAATGGAAATATGTTCATTACGGTAAAATATAGTCTGTATGGTATCCAGCAAGAAATATCAGATGCCCACCTGTTTAGGAAATCGTTGAATATGATGAGGAGAGACAGACTACACAAAGTAACTCAGAATTCAGACAAGAATTAGAGTAAGCAATTTTTAAAACTGCATCAGAAATAGTAACTTCACAGGTTGCTTTATCTTTTTTGTTTGTTTGTTTGTTTGTTTGAGTGCTGGGATTAAAGGCGTGCACCACCACTGCCGGCTTTGCTTTATCTTATTTAATTCTTTTCAAAGAGTATTATACATTTAGTCAAAATGTTAGCTAATGTAGTTTGAAGTTTATGCCTTAAAGAAGGATATGTCAATAATAGCATCTTGAAGATGGGAGGGAAATTATGATTATAAAATTTAAACAACCATTGAAATAATAGAAAGGAAAGACAAGCAAGAAAGCAAATTGCAACAAAAATTTTAATTAGTACAAAGGAATGAGTTTTTTAAACATACTCAGAGCCAAGTGTGATGGAACACCTCTATAATCCTAGCACTCAGGCAAAAATGGAAACAGATGGACAAGTACGGCCATATAGAGTATAAAGGCAGACTTTGCTACCTGATATCTTGTATCAAAAATTCCAAATACATAAAATTTAAAGATTACATTGAATGATGACATACCATGAGTTGTATATTGACCTCAACAATATTAAATACAATTAGCATAATACTCTAACTAGAAATGAAATAAACTGAAATAAAAGAAACAGACACATCTCATAGGTAGGTAAAATAAATGAGGAAATAGTAGAAAAATATCAAATTCAACACAAATTTATTAAAATATAAATAAAATATCCTAATACTGGTAAAATATCTTCTATAGTGGCAACTTTCTGTGAAATAAAGAAGGTTTTCTGATTTAGAGATGAACTGTCTCTTATGCTGAAGGTTTAGTTTGTACCTGGTGAAAGAAGTCATTGAGCGGTGGCTAGATCCTAGGGGTCTGGCCTTCTCAGTGAATCCATATACTTAGAGATTTGTGATCTGGTAAAGTGACTGACATATAATAGAAAAGCCACTTTTGAGGAAGTATGGCCTTGCAGACATACCCTGAGTGATCTAGCCAGTGGCAGGCCACTCTCTACCTGGCTCTATGCTTCCAATTGCCATCAAGGGAGCTGCTTACCTACCACATGATCCCTGCTTTATTTTGCCTTATCACAAACAGATAAGCACTTACTAGAAATATGAAGTCTTAGTACAAAATATTTGTTCCTTTCATTTGTTTCTTACTCTGTCATTTTGTCATGATTCTAGTAAAGACAAAAGCATAGATGTGAGGTAATGACAGTGTCAGGGATATGCCAGTAGCAGGATACATTTCCTTTATAAATGACCAATAAAATTTTATCATCATCTACCTGTTTTGTGTGATAAATTCATGAAGAGCATATAATGATCCTAAGGATTTTGTATACCTAAAACACAGCTTCAGTGTATATTAAGGGGAATCTGCCATAACCACAAGAAGAGAAAGATTTATAGCTCTAACCAAACTGCAATAATACTTCACAAATATTCAATAATTAGATGTACAATTAGTAGATAAGTGGAAGATTTGAACCATGCTCTCAACAAAACATTTTTTAAAACCACACCCTCAAAAATATATTTTTAATACTAAGATCCACTATGTCCTGTATCATCAAGCAACACTCAATAAACTTATAGCATTCAAATCAGATAAATTATATCTTCTGAGGATTAGCAGAACAGACCATAAATCAAAGAAAGGAAAATGAACTATATAATTAGGTTTAAAAAGAAATCAACAGGAGATATATGATCCCTTTCAGAGTAAATGGTAAAAAAAGTCACATATTGTGTCTTGCCACTGACAGGATACTGAGAGGAACATATACTCCATGTGCTAATTACACCTTTGTTGTTGCAATAAAATTTCCAGACAAATCAACTTTAAAAGAAAGCAACTTAGGGGAGAGTTTATTTCAGTTAACATTTTAAAATTAAAATACATGCAGATTGAAAATAGAGGTGTGAAACATTCATTATTTAAGGACAAAGTGAACTGTTAAGTAGAAATTAAATAGAAATTCTTCTGGATCTACACAGTGTAGACTAGAATAGTAGGTTTCATACTATTATACAACACAAAGCAGCATTCAACACTTCTAGGCCCAGGCAGTCACTCAGAGGACAGCCGCAGCGCTGTCCAGGTAGAGAGTCCTGGGGCCAACAGAAATCATCCAGAAGCCGCTCAGTATGTCAGGCCTCAGTGTGCACTTGAAGGACGGTCACAGTCCTGCCCCCTTTGAGCACCAGTGAGTGAGTACTGGGTGGGAAATGGGAGAGAAAGAGAGACAGAACAATTCAGGTGCTGGAGAGAGAGGCAGTTCTGAAGAGGCGAGGGCAGTAAGGAAAAGCTGATAGAGATGGCCTGCTTGCTCCCCAGGGCCTTGGTGATATATGGGCCAGACTGCTCCCAGGGGCCATGTCTGGGTCCGTGAGTCTGTGTTGGCTAAGTTCTGAGTTGACATCCATGGATCCTGTTGCCTAGGAAGCCCATGGCAAAAGAACTGTATTTGGGATGACAAATGGTGGGGGGACATGTTGGTCTTTAAGGGTCAAATTGTCATTAGAGCCATACAGACCTGGATGGTCTGTGATGTCACCAGGAGACATGCTGTCATCATGACCCAAACTGCATTTGAGGGCTATGTCTGGGTCTGTGGTCCTACTGAAGCAAGGGGTCTGTGACTCCTCTTGCGACTGAAGGTTGAGAGATTGCCTATGGTCTGGGCTGTCACCTGTTTATTACATGCTGGTGTTCGAGGGCCATGCTGACAACGGAACCATACTCATCTGGGTGATCTACAAAACCAAAAAGTGCCACAACAACTTCTGGGCCTTGGACTACTGCCAAGGACCATGTCTGAGTCTATGGTGCTACCACAACTTGAGTCTGTTCTGATGTCTGTGGCACAGGTAGTCACCAAAGGCCTCTCAGATGTGTAAGGTCTGAGTTACCAACTGTTCCAATGCTAGTGTCCAAAGACTTTGCCCCTAAGAGGTCCATATAAAGCTAAATGATCTGCATTACTAATTAGGGTAATGATGTCACCTGGGCCTAGGTTGCTTCCAAGGGCCATGCCAGGGTCCATGGCCCTGATTCAACCACTGTCTGTGTTGATGTCCATGGCTCTTGGTACCACCAAAACCTGGGAGGTTAGAGGGACACAGAGTTAGCCCTACCTATCACTGGTTGCAACGCTAGGTGATACGCACCTGCCCCTCACCAAGTGCAGCACTCTGGAGAGTGGGTCCTACACTTCCCTTGTGTTGCACCGTACAGTTGTCCTGTTAGCAGGGATGCAAGTGAGCTGGCCCTGAAGATGTGAGAGTGGGAGAGCTAGTGGCACTCTCTGTCACACAGTGGTATGGGTGAGACCTCTCCCTTGCCCCTCACCACGTGTGGCAGGCAGGAGACCTGGCCCCAGGGTCATGAGAGAAGTGTCTCTGCCCCTCACTGGCTGCAGCATAAGGAGGTACTGGCCCTGCACCTCCCCTGGGCTGTACACTACAACTAATCCTGTTGGTGGGGACACAGGTGACCCAGGCCTGCCTGTGGGCATGAGAGCAGGGGAGCTGCTCCTGCCCCTCATACATTATGTGGTGGCAAAAGTGAGAAAAAAATATGTCTTCTAACCACCACCCCTTGTGATCTGTGAACAGGTCTTGGAGGCATACGAAAGGAAGGACCAGCCTTGTCCCTCACTAAGTGCAGCATTCAGGAGAGTGAGCCCTGCACCTCACTGGGGAAAAACAGCAGAGCTGTCTCTGGTGGTGTGAGTTTGGGTGAGCTCTACACAAGACTGTTAGAACAGGAGATCTGGCCTGGTTCCTTCCTGCCTGCAATATTGGGTGAGCTAGCAATAGTAGTACTGGAAAACTATTCAGGACGATGATGATGTAGGAAAGCTGGCAGGCTGACACACCTAGCTACCACCCTGGCCCAGAAACAGTCCTAAGAGTAAGCTGGCTCAGACATTCACCTTATCTATGAGCTGCTGCAACATAGACGTACAAGGCCTGCAAATCAAAGGTACAGGATCTTCATGACACAAACAACAGGAGGATATCCAAGAGGAGACCTAGGGATTTTCCAGTACTGAGACTATAGCAGAGTCCTCATACGAAACCAATGATGCCTTGAAATGATTAGTAAGTAAAGATGTAAAAGGTGTATGGACAAAAAAGTAAACTGTGTGACTCAAAGGGCACTCTATAACTTCCATGCCAGAGTTTTTGTTTGTTTGGTGTTTTGTTTGTTTGTTGCTTTCTTCTTTTTTGTTGTTTTATTGTTGTTTTGTTTGGGGGGAAGTTATAAGGGTAGAGGGTTGAAGTGAGAGAATTGGGAGATGGGTGGGATCAGGATTCATAATCTGAAATCCAAAAAAAAAATCAATACAAAGTTAAAACAAAAACCAAGACAAAAGTACAGAAACTGCATATTTTATATAAAAACTGAGAATCAAGTCAAATCTTAAAATAGTACTGTCCTTAGAATTAGTGTATTGAAGCAAGTAAAAAAAATCACATTAGTTAAGTGCAAAACATGGCTTGTGGATACTAAAACAAAAATGACAACAGCGTCTTATTAGGACTCACTCCATGCTTACATGCTGATCAGGACATTGCTGTTCATCCTTCAGGACATTCTGAAGTCTGCTGCCTTCCCAGACTACCCACATTTCATACCATGACAATAATAGTTCAAGTTTCTGCAGCCCCTCTTCCTTAGAACATTTCAAGCCAGCTACTTTAAGATACCATAAAAAGACTAAAATCTATGAAATATGACCATGGAAGACCAAACTTTCACATAAAAGACAATGAAACTTCTACTAATAAGATTATAGGGGAAATTTGCCAAATATAGGGTCAAATTTCTGTACAGATACAAAAGGTACACAGAGCACTAAATAGACAAACCATAAATAAATTTCCCTTACCACACTATAGTTAAAACACTAAAAACACAGAACAAAGTTTATTAAAGGCTGTAAGAGAGAAGGAAGGAGTCATATATAAAGACAGGCTCATGAGAATAACACCTGATATCTTAGTAGAAATTTTACACACTAGAAAAACTTGGAGAAATGTTCTTTAATTCATGACAGACTAAAGATGCCAACCAAGATTAATATGCCTAGCAAAATTATCTGTTATAATTGAAGAAAAAATACCTACCATAATAAAAATGTCTAAAGGTACATATGATACCAAAACAGCCTTACAAAGGACACTGAAGATCTTCTATCTTAGAAAGAAGAGAAGGATAAACAGATTCACTAGGCTACAGAGAAAAGTGGATGATCTTAGAAAAACAGTTATGTAGCACAGAACGATAAAAACAAAATCAAAAGATATCAATTAATGCATATCTTTTAATGACACCTCTGAATAGCACTAGCCTCAATTTCCCAATTAAAAAATAAAATCCTGCTTATTTGATTAGAAAACAAACTCTGTTTATTGATACATATCTTGACTTAAAAAACAGGCATTACCTTAATGTTAAGATATAAAGTATTCCAAGGAAAAATAATGAGGAAAACCACAAGCATTGCTACTTTAAAATCTAATTTCAAGTAGAAAAAAATAAAAGTAGATTTCAAG
Organism: Alexandromys fortis; assembly: GCF_014885135.2. Taxonomy (NCBI): domain Eukaryota; kingdom Metazoa; phylum Chordata; class Mammalia; order Rodentia; family Cricetidae; genus Alexandromys; species Alexandromys fortis. Next base: position 2,188,035 of record NW_026068015.1, read on the forward strand.
CTAAAGTTAATCAGAAGAGTTAAATGTCACTCTTTATTCTGTTCAGGGGAGCAACCTATTAAGAGGATATTAAAATTAAAAATATATACATACACTGTACTTGAGTATGTATTAATCTAGCATTAATCCACAGGATAACCCAACACAGTAATACTAAATGACTTCAATACCCCACTTTCACTTTCACTAAATGTTTTCCAGACATCAAACAAACAAATGAATGAATAAAATGGCAGAGACATTGCAGTTGAAATCCATTATAGATTAAATGGACTTGCAGGTATCTACAGAATTGTATATCCAAATGCTTCTTAGTAGCTCATGGAAGTTTCTGTAAACTTGACCACATACTGAAAAACAACTTAAATCTTAACAAATCTATAAAATAAATTAAATAATTTCTTGTATTCAATATGATAACAATTATATAAACCTGTGAAGGTGAATTTATTGCACTGAATTGCATTGAAGGCCCTAAGATGTTAGAGATGCCATAGTTTTGGGAAACCTTCCAAGGTGAGTTTCTAACAAGGAGTGGAAACAGCCCAATGACAGAAGTATGTTGCAATCAACATAAATGAAAAAGAGTTGGAGATCTGAAGTGTGTTTTTATATCAGACATGAAGATGCAGGGTTTGAAGTTTGCCCAGCTCATTTTCAGTCTTGCTTTAATCCAGTTTTTCCTTACTATGCTCCCCTTCCTACATTTTGGAACAATATTGTATATTCTATGCCAATGTATGTTGGAAGCAAATGATCTGTTTTTGATTTTGACTTTATATGAGGTTACAGTTAAGAAATTGTATGAATATCAGAAGAGACTTACTTCGAACTTTGAACTTTTAAGCATTATTGATAGACTGATAGACTACGGTGATTTTGAAGACATACTAAATGAATTTTGCATTATGTTATTACTACAAGCCTATGGGAGTGAGGGAGTGAAATGTACTGATTTGAGTAGGTATGGTCCCCATAGACTCACGTGTTTGAAGACTTGGCCCATAGGGAGTGAATCTATTAGCAAATGTGGCCTTGTTGAAGAAAGTGTGTCACTGTAAGGGTGGGCTTTGATGATATATGCTCAAGTAGTGCCCAGTTCATAGTCTCTCATTCTGGTACCTGTAGATCAAGATGTGGAACCCTTAACATCTACACCTTCTCCTGCACTACCTATCTCTGCATACCACCATGTTCTAAACCTCTGAAACTATAAGCCATAACCAAATAAATGTGTTCTTGTACCAAAGTTGTTGTGGTCATGGTATCTTTTGATAGCAAGAGAAATACAAACTAAGACAAGTACAACATTGTATTACCATCAGTAGCAAGACAGGCATATATAAGATTTAAACTCCTATTTTATATATCTCTCAAAGTCTGAGATAAACAGTAAGGCAAAGGAGATGAAAGGGAAACAACAGAAGCAGGTGGATATCAGAAGACTTAGGAAAGGGGGAGTGAATATAATCATCACATGTTGTATAAAATTCTCAACAAACTAATAAGAAAAATGAGTAAAAATAGAAAAATAAGTTAATGTGTTCCTTTTTCAGATGATAAGATTTGATACCTGAGAAGTCCTAAGTGCTCCACAAAAAAAGCTCATCAAACTTATTAATACCTTTAGCAAAGTAGCATTATTAAAAAAAATAACCAAAACTCACCAAACAAATAAATCAATCACCTTTTTTATACCAAGTACAAACATAGTGAGGGAGAAAAAGGAAAAGTATTCCACTGACAATTGCAAAAGCTATAAAAACCTTGGAGTAACCTAATCAAGTATGGGGAGGACGTCTATTGTGAAAGCTAAAACTACAAAGAATAAAATCAAGGAATAGACTAGAACATAGAAAATCTTCAAAATCTCATAGGTGGTAGAGTTAATACCATGAGGATGATCATACATTATAAGTAGGATACATATTTAATGTAACCCAAGACAATTTTTATGACATTATACACAGAAATTTTAAAAAGTATTAAACATTCATATGAAAGAACAAAAGACAAAAGATAGCCAAAGTCATTATGAACAAAAAATAAGAATAAAACTAAATGGCAACCACAACTCAACACTCAACCTGAAGTTACACTATAAAGAAGTAATAATAAAAAGTGTATACAGCACAGAAATGGACGCTTCGACCAATGGAATGGAATGTAACCAAGACGCAACTTGGTGGTATAACTCTAGCAACCTGATAATTTACAAATATAACAAAATACAAACTGGAGAAATGTCAGCCTCTTAAGCAAAGGGTGTCTTGGAAAACAGGATGTGTGCATGAATGAAATTCAGACAAACACCTCATATTCTCTCTCATGTGTGTATTCTAGTTTTGAAGTTCTAGATATGTGTTAAACATGACATATTTGTAAAAGCCAGAGAAGTTAAAAGAAGCCATTCAGGGATAAGGGTAATAAGAAGGGTGGTGGCTTATTGAATGTAGGTAAAAGGAAAGTAGAAGAGAAATAGAAGGGAAGGGGGGGATAGAAGAACATTTGGAGTAGAAGAGTTTAAGCATGAGGGATTAGATATAGAGGAGATGAGAAGGCATGGGTTCCAGGTTAATCAATAGAAAAATATATGAAAAAATCAAATGGAGCCCTGTTTCTATTTCATTATCTTACTTAAAATATGATCAAAAATTGTTCGAAGGGCAAGACTATGTCTCCATAATGCTAGCACTAAAACCTGTGGGCAATTTAAATCAAAGACCCAGGGTCATATATTTGTTACCTTCTTATGAGATGTTGATCCCAGAGGCCCCTGAATAATATAGGCTTCTGTTCTGCCTCTTGGTTGTCAAACCATATGATAAGCCTATATTGTAAGATACCACACACTTTCCTATATAGAAAGAATTCCTCCCTCTTGGCTAGCTTTCATAGTGCTAAAATGTACTGGTAGAGAAAAAAAAGTGGTCTTATATCACTGTATGCTTTATGAACTACGATATCAACTTGCTGGGCAAGATATGACCACTCGAGACATAATGATGCAACTGTTCAATGGGGAACCAGCTCTTTGAATCTGGGGAGTGAATCCATGATGGCACCGTAAATTTGATGAAGATTTATGCTCGGGGTGCTCATAAGCCTCACCAGGGAGCTGACTCCTGTTGTTTAGCTAAACTGATAAAACATCAAACTGCCTTATAAATATTTGCTTATGCCCACAGATAAATACTTCTCTCAGTCTTAATTGCAGAAGTCTGTCTTGACAGTAAACAGCGGTGAATAATAAGACTCCTGAATGCTAAAGTTACTTAAAGTAAGTGGCAGTTGAATGTTCAGTCCTAAAAGCGATAGTTATACCACCTGCTTAGAGGAAGGGATTTTTTTTAATTTCATTTATTTGTATTTGCTTATGTATGTATGTGCATACCCGAAAGCACGGGTTCACAGAGGGCAAATGAAGGTAACAAAACCCCAGCAGCTAGAATTCCAAGTTGTTTTAAGACCTGAGATATAAGTGTATTTTTTATGCACTCTTAATTACCTTACCATCTACCCGCACCTCTACCACCTCCTTTGAGTTTAATAATCCACAAATAAAGAAGGAAAAGGACATAAAGAAAAGATGACATGGGAAGAAGGCAGCAAAATGTCATAAACTCTCACAAGCTGTGGCTGTCAGCACTGGATTTGCACAGGAAGGGGCATGTCAACAGTCCGCCATGAATGGGAGAGAGGCTCATGGTTTCCTTCTAAGCTACTGACAGATTCTGGGAAAGGGAGAGCCATTGCCTTCTGCTATGTACTCAAGAGTGGGTCGACTAGGTTCTACTGGGTGGTTCCAAATTTCACGACTTTTCATAAATCTTAAGTTAGTAACTAAATATAAATTTGCAAATTTTAACCTTTGAACACAGTGCAATTCACAGGCATCATTTAAGGTTGGCTACAATATCTCTGGTTAAAATCATTTTCTCACAACACAAAACAAAATCAATGAATTTGTGAAAGGACAGATAGCAAGGAAAGTGGATGACAGCATTGACGGAGAGCTGGGGGAGGGTATGGTGTAAGAGTAGTTAGAATGCACTGCTCCGTATGTGAAATTGTCGAGAAATAAATTAATAAATAGTTGCTGAGAATATACTTAGAGATTTACATAGAGTTACATATACTATTACTGTTCATAAGATCCAATATTGTCTAAATTAATCTGACCAGAACCATTGCCTTAAAATAATGCCATGTACATAAATTTATAGAAAGTATTTACTAAGGCACTGACGACATTCAGGGATATAGAAGTAGATATCTGAAAAAAGGGTAAGCAGGAAAATAAGAACAAACATTTGCTATGGAGTCCAGCTTCCTAAACAATGGATAACCACCACATATGAGTAACTGAATTTGGGAGTCAATAAATATTTGGAAAAAAGAAAAAAAAAATTCTGACCATAAAGTAATGAGAAAATTTTTAATAGGATATGCCTAATGAATCTGAGGTTTGAGGGTTCGAGCACACATGTGTGCTATCATAGAACATCACTGCATCATATGTTTCTGAGCATACACCATGGGCATTTGGCACTGCAATTGTTCTCAGGCCATACATTGCAAACAAATGTTTTCTGTTGAGCTCATATGTGGGAGACTGTATTCTGTGAATCATAATGTTTTTGATTTTATTAATAGGCTTTCTACTCATTAATAAACAGTGGTGTTATTATATAAAACAATGACCTTCAATATTTTTCTACAGTCATTCCTTAGCATGTGAGTACAAATTAGTATATTCTATAATTCTAGTTTTCTAAAATGAATTTAGAAATTAATATTTGAGGTACTATCTTGAATTTTATGAAAAATCAATGAGTTAATTTTGACTTGGAATTAGGACAGAATTTCTAACAACTTCTGTAATGGTCTTATGTAGACTTCTGCTATTTTTACTGTATATGCACACAAAGCAATATTCTTGCCATTTGTAGACAGAAGTTTCTGTCCTGTCTTGTTGAAATAGGAGCAGTGGGGCTGTGTCCCCAGCACCCCGGCCGCCTGCTAGCTCATGCCCGAAATAACAACACACAAATTGTATTCTTTTAAATACTGCCTGCCCATTATATCTAGCCTCTTCTCGGCTAACTCTCACACCTGGACTAGCCCATTTCTAATAATGTGTGTAAGCACCCCAAGGTGCGTTTACTGGGAAGATTCTAGCCTATATCCATCCTGAGTCGGAGCTTCATCGCGTGTGTCTCTGAGGGCAGAGCTATCTCACATCTTTCTGAGGAGTCTTACCTCACTTCCTCTTCCTCCTGTTTACTCCTCCCACCTATGTTTTAACCTATCAGGGCAAGCAGTTTCTTTATTTAATTAACCAATGAAATCAACAGATTGATATATGACATTCCCACATCACTGTCTGGTCCTGCAGCCATTCAGTCCCAAATAAATACACAAAAGCCCAAATTGATTATAAACTATTTGACCTATTGTCCAAGCTTATTGCTAACTAGCTCATACAACTTAAGTTTACCCATAATTCTTTTCTATGTTTGTCCAGTTGGTTTGGTACCTCTTGTCAGAAAGGCAGTCTCATCTTGCTTCTTCTGTGCCTGGCGAGAAACTGTGTGTCTGTCTTTCCTCTTTCCAGAATTCTCCTTATATGGTAACCCTGCATATACTTCCTTTCTGGGTACTGACAAATCAGCTTCTCATTAAATAAATACTAATGACAAGTATTTTAATCTTTGCAGTGTGCAAGACTTATTATCCCACAGATTTTTCTATTTCATTTCAAAATAAGAACCCTAAATCTAATCTCCTTTCTTTAGCATTTTCCTTACCATTATCCATAATGATATGGACATAGTTTTCCTTGCTACTTCCTGATGATTGGGGGCACTGGTAATATTTGGAGTACCCTAAGAAAAATTAAAATTACACTCAAATCTTAACTGGAGTATTCTGTGAAGTTACTTCATCTCAGTTACCTTGAAGCTGTTGTAGACACAGAACTCAGAAGAAACTGCAACAGAGGCACTATTAAGACATTGGATCATCTGGGTTATCTGCTCCTATTGAAGATTGTTCAGGGGGTCTTCCTCAATCAAACCTGAGTTTTCTTAACCCAGAATGAATCCACAGCTTCTCATTTCCTGTGGAAATAAAAGTAGAACCTCTTTCTCAAAATAGCATATCTTTTGATTTAAATTTTGAAGTCAAAATATTTTAAAAATATATAGATTGGTAACCAGCAGCATTTATAATCAAAATTCTTTTAGCAGTTGCTCTTTCTTTCTCAGCAGTCACACAATTCAAAGACAACACAATAATTTATGGTATCCAGACTGTGTATTTTCCATCTTATATAAACTCTATTTATCACTCCATTTCCTTTTTAAGGACTTTCTTTATCCTTTTCCTTTCTTTTCAAATTCTGCTTATAATTTTAAACACACTTTAAATTGTTTAGTTTTTTTTTCACCTGAATCTGTCTTTTCTCTGTATTTCTTTCTTTCTTTTTTTTTTCTTTAAGAAAATGTATTTGTTCCTCTACAGCAGAAGTGGGGAAGTGGAATAAATCCCTGCAAAGCGTGTGTCGTACCACATTCTTTCCAGTGCGTGCTTGTTACTACAACCTCACTCCCAGGTTTTCCAAATCCAGCGCAAATCCTTCTACTCTGCTTTGGCCTTCATAGCTTCCTCCTCTCTCAGACGGGCTTTCCTTTCCAGGTTCAAGCTTGTTAAAGACTCATGTCTTTTCGCCGCCTTCTTGCCCTCAATAACCATATAGATGCATCCTGCCACTGTCAGGGCAATCATTAAATAGCTGACCTTCACCCGGAGCCTGTTTTTTGCAGCATCAAGCATCTCAAACGAGATTGTCTCCGGGATTTCTTCCTCCTTTTTGAAGCGTCCTGACCACAACAGTATCTTCCTCTCGAAGTCCGTGGGTTTGTGCAGGGGCACTCTGTGTCTGTAAGATTCGGTTGGAGCTTTGGAACTTTCCTGTGGCTTGGTGCAAAATCCATTGATCCTCTTCAAGTCAGTGTGCCTGGTAGACCTTAGAGAAGAGGAAGCATTTCTTTCATATAACCTAAAGCAATGTCCAGCCGCCAGGCGCAGGCCGCGGAGGCTCCCCATGGCCGCCTGCTCCGGACGCACAGCACCCCTCGGCTCTGTATTTCTTTCTTTTTCTGACCACATGAGTGTTTAATCTGCTAAGCAATACAACTAAAATTAAAGCAGCAACTTTGGCAATTGGTTCCACCCCTTTCCTTGGCTTGCTGAAAGTCTAGTTTCATGGCAGAGGTACTGTCAGAATCCATGATTATTGCTACAACTCTGCAGAGTTTCTAGGTCCATGAAACAACCAAGAAGCATTCCATCAGTTGCTCATAAGCACCATTTAAGTGTTTTGTAGCAGGGGCTCTTAAAAGAGCTGCACAGTTTTTGCCACAAATGCTGAGTCAGGAAGCCTCTCTTAAAGGCATTGTGCCTCAGCTTGCCTCTAGCAAACAGAGCACGGCTGAGAAAATGCTGCTAACAAGAAGCCAAACTTGACTTTGTTCTTTGTGTTTAGAATCCCTTTTGAAGCTCTCTCAGGTATAATTGCCAAAAGTTGGGCAACATTTGTAGATGGAAGTTTCTGCCCTACCTGGTTTTACAGAAATTCAGTCTCAAATAAACACAAAACAATTTATATTAAGTATAAAATATTTGGGCTGTTTCTCATGCTTATTGCTAACTAACTCTTATACCTTAAATTAACTCATAATTCTTATCTATATTTAGCCACATGGGTTAGTACCTTGGGTTGGTAAAGTATTCAAATCATCATACTTTTACATCTGACTGGCTACTTTATCTCTGTCTTTCTTCTTTCCAGAATTCTCTTAGTTTGGTCTCCCTGCCTATACTTCCTCTCTGGCTACTGGTCAATCATTATTTTATTAAAAACAATATCAGTGGAAAATCTTTACAGTGTATAAGTTCATTATTCCATGGCAGTCATTGAGCAGAATAAAAGTATAACTACAAGAGCTAGTTCCAGGACAGGCTCCAAAGCCACAGAGAAACCTTGTCTCAACCCCCCCCCCAATTAAATAAATAAATAATAACTTTCCATATTATTTATTATAAGTAAGTGATTTAACGGTTTTATGTACACATATATCCATCTAGAGTCAACTAAGTTGCCTCTGTAGGGGACAGCCTTGTTATCCTAATTGTGGCATGGGGTCAATGGACACAAATACATAAAACATTGAGAAAGCGCTAAGGTGCCTTACTTATTTTATGTCAATTATAGTAAACCTGAAGTCAACAATAGATAAGATTGCATAAAAAATCTAAAATGACATTTAAAATTATATTTTCTTTTAGAACTTACATAGTTAGGGAGGCATAATGTGCTATTCAAGTTCCCATTGCTGTGACAAAAATCCCTGAAATTAACTAGTTGAAAAGAGAGATGATCTCTTTTAACTCATGTTTTCCATACGTTCAAATCTTTGTCACTTAGATTCAGAGAACTGCAATAAAGTATAGAAGGACCACATGACAGCAGAGAAGAGAGAGTTCTCAGTAACCTTCTCACATCCAGCAGTCACTCCTGAAGATGCTCCCACACTCCTACAGCACTGGCTGTAGGAGACTACGTCTTCAGTAGAAGAGTGTGGGTACATTTTGGATCCAGCCTGCAGCAAAGTCTCATTCTCATAGATGCTTTTCTTTAATGATTCAGAGTAGTGTATGTTATAGCTGAATATGCTTATTAGTCATTATTTAAAAACCAAACTCAAGGTCAGGGGAGATGGTAATGAAGTGAATTGATAGTGTTCAAGCATAAGCACAAGAGTTTGAATCCCATATTCAGATAAAAGGATGTGTCTGTTGGTCCATTCCTGTCATATGAGTGCTGTGAATTTGGAGGTGGATCTCAAGAGCTCACTAACCAGACAACTTCATCAAATTGGTGACTCCAGGTTCATCGAAAGATGTGCCTCAAAAATCAATGTGGGCAGCAATTGAGGAAGACACCTCATATTTACCTATGGTTTCCCAGTATAAGTATATATGTGCATGTTGTATAATACATACTTATATAAACTTTCATGAAAATATGTTCACATGCATATACCACACACACATACATATATACTACACATGCATACATAATACACACACACACAAGTATTGCCAGGAGAATTGTCTGTATTCTGTTAGTCATGTTTTAAATAAATGCTTATTGGCCAGGCAGGAAGTATAGGTGAGAAAAACAGACAGGAAGTAAAAATGATACAATAAGAACAGGAGAATTTTGGGAAGGAGGAAGTTGATTCCTCCCACTCCTGCCCAGACCACTGAAGCAGCAGGATGTGATCTGCCCCACTGAAAAAAGGTACTGAGGCACATGGCTAACATAGATCAGAAAAATGGGTTAATCAAGAAGTGAGAGTTAGCCAGTGAGAGGCTAGAGCTAATGGGCCAATCAGCTTATAATTTATGGAGATTTATGTGTGATTTTCTTTGGAGTCAAACAGTTGTAGGGTATCGGGCAGGACAGAAACACAAACAAGCAGGCCCATTCATGTTACAGAATGGCGCCCACGTGGATAACTACATCCACATAAAGCCTAAAATCTTGGGAAAGACTAGAGTAAAGCATTTCGGTTTTCAGCCATAGCAGAAAGAAAAAAGCTGAGCTGTTTTAAAATGCCGGCTTTCTGGGCCATCCTGTCAGGAAAAACTCTGACTCTTTCAAACAGGTGGGCCAGACTATGGAGCTATGGACACAATGTTGCAGCTTGCTTCCTGGCAAGGACCTTGAAATGCCATAGGAGCTTTTCAGTGTTGTTTACACACTATTGCAGCTTGCTTGCTGGCAAGCACCTTAAAATGCCATAGAGTTGTGGCAAAAAACTTCTCCATATTCCTTAACAAATTAAAGACCCATGTAGTCACAAATATAATACACATATAC
>NW_026068015.1:2198168-2226474 GCF_014885135.2 Alexandromys fortis
AAAGAAAGAAAGAGAAAGAGAGTAGCCTGGGAGGCAGAGATAGATGGATCTCTGTGAGTTCAAGGATAGCCTGGCTTACAGAGGGAGTTCCAGGACAAAGATACACAGAGAACCTGTCTCAGAAAGCCAAAAGTTAAAAGTAAAAATGAAACAGAGGTTAAAATAAAGCCACGTAAAGATGGAAAATACAAAGAGAATCTTGATATTGTATGTTATTATGCTCTTTTTGAATTGTTTGAATGCCGAGGAAGGAGCAACAGCTGCTAAAAGATATTTGCTTATAAACGCTGCAGAATTAATCCGAGATAGGTATTTTGAAAATATCTTGGCTTCAGAATTGAAGTCAAAAGGTATGTTACTTTGGAGAAGAGATTTTGCTTTTGTTTTTACAGAAGATGAGAGGCTATGGGTTTATTCGGAGTTAAGAAAAATCAGCTTTGATCAAGGAAGGCCACTTGAGAAATTTCCAGCAGAATTAGATGGGCCAGATGCCTGAGTTCTTCATCCAGAACAGGTTCAAGACTGCTGCGTGAGATGATCAAGACTCACAGGATACTTCAGTCAGGACTTGATCATAACTCTAAATTTTCTTTAGGTCCCCATAAGGTTATCAGTGCCCCCAACCAGCTGGAAGTAGCCTGAAATACTATGCCCACATTCCCAAAAAATGGACTATGGATATTTTCCTTTTTTTTTTTTTTTTTTAAGAAAGAGGGGGAAGTGGTGTGGGAGAATTGTCTGTATTCCATCAATCATGTTTTAAATAAATGCTGATTGGCCAGGCAGGAAGTATAAGTGAGAAAAACAGACAGGAAGTAAAAATGCTACAATAAGAACAGGAGAATTCTGGGAAGGAGGAAGTTGATTCCTCCCACTCCTGCCCAGATCACAGAAGCAGCAGGATGTGTTCTGCCCCACTGAAAAAAGGTACTGAGCCACATGGCTAACATAGATCAGAAAAATGGGTTAATCAAGATGTGAGGGTTAACCAGTGAGAGGCTAGAGCTAATGGGCTAATCAGCTTTATAACTTATAGAGATCTATGTGTGATTTTCTTTGGGGCTAAACAAACAAGCAGCCTGGCCCTTCATGTTACACAGAGTGAGAGAGAGAGAAAGAGACAGACTAAGAAAGAGAGAGGCACAGCCACATGGGCCACATATAATGTAGAAGTCCACAGTAGCTAAGCTCGGGACTTTAGAAATCAAACTAATTATTACTATGAATGTCTCAGAAATAACCCCAAACTTGTGTGTCGTATATACGTTATGAGCTTGATTCTCTTCTCAGAGTTCATGGAAGATTCTAACTTAAAAATCACAGTTATTTCTTATTAAATAAATTGAATATAAAAACCAAGTCTCAGTGAAGACTTTATTTCTACCTTCATTGCTTTATTGAGTAAGTTGGAGTCATTAAATATTTCTTCTGACCTCTATCATTCTATGATAAACTTTAGCTGAAATATATTTATACTTATTGCCAAACAACATGCTCAATTATTCCTTTTATTTTACATTTTGTACTTTTGGTTTGTTAATTTTTTTTTTTGCTTTTGGTTTTGTATTTGTAAATATGAAAGTCCCTTAGATGATACCCTTGTCTTCCTCTCCATCTGTTCTTCTGCTGCGAGAATAATCACTTCCATTGTAACTTCCCTTGTTACTCTTCAAGGATCAGACAGCAGTTCTGGAATCCTGAAAGTTCACTTCCTCATGATACTACCACACAACTTCTCTGTCATTAGTACATTTTGGGATCCAGACTCAAAGGTTTTATCCAGAATAACACATTATTCAAACTTAGCATTCCAGATCACCTATTTTTCCCCATGCTTCTTGTACCACCTCTCAGTTGCTTTACTCTCTGATCTCGCTCTTCATTCCTCCATCAAATCTCCCTGTCATTTTAGAATGATGCCCGTTTTCATGTGCCTCAGAATGTGGCTTGGTTCAGTATCATCATAAGAAGCTCTGGGGCCACCCCTCCTAGTTTGTCTGTAACCTCTTTTCCATATATATTTCCCTGAGGTGCTGTTTCCTAGTATATTGGTCTTGGCCTTACTGATCAAACAGATGTCATTTCTGGTTTTGGTGATAGCAGAAAAATCTAGAAATCTGAAGTCTTCATTGCCCTCTATTTTGCAATTTAGCTACAACCTAAGATCTTTCCAATTTTCATTTTTAATGTCTGTAAATTTATTCTCCAAAGCAAACACTTATTAACTGATGCCCATTGCCTTTAGCAATATTTCTGTTTACAGGGACAATCTCATGCTATTCCTATTATAATAAAATTGTCCTATTAACATAAGCAAAGCATCACATCTGTCATGGCAAGTCCTGAAAAACATACAAGGCATTCTCTAACTTTGCTTACATAAAAAACTTTTTGTTCAGTTAAACAATCATGCTGCATCAGGAAACAATAGTTTGGAATTTTGTATAATTTTATTCTAATTCTTAAGCCAATTATCTGATTCTAATAAACTTAGATATTTATTGATGCTACCAGCTGTGCATTTAAAACATATTCACAGAGAAGTTACTGTTTTATACCTTTTAAATTTTATTTTACTTTTTAAGATTATAATTACACCATTCCTGAACAAGGAGAAACTCGTGCCAAATAATGGAAATATACCCAGGGTAGTGTTTCTCCCTCCAAACCCTTTTATATAGCCCATCATTGTTTCTTTCAAATTCATGGCCTCCTTTTTCATTGAATTTTGTTATAAGCATACATTTATGTAATATCTATTATTAACTATATATAAATACAACCTGAACCGTCTTTTTGTATGTATGTATATAATCAGAGTTAACAATTTGATATTGAATAACTAATTGGCCTGCTTTCTCCTCCTTGGGAAAGACTGTTTTCCTATTCTTTAGTTGCCTGTAGTTCTTTGTGTAGTGTTGAGAGATCCTGGGATTTTAGGCATAAACTTTGGTTTGCCTATTGATGTCATTGTTCAACACATATTGTCAGTAATATTATGGGTATAGCTTCTGACATTCCAAGTCATCAGAGTCTTACAACAATCTCTTTGGTATTCTGGATCCTACAGTATTTCCACCCCTTCTTCTGGAATTATCACTTGGCCTTATTTAAGGCACTTGCTTTGTCCAGTTTCCATTGTAACTGGGCTCAAGAACCTTACACTTTCATTGAATGTAGTTTTATGTAATGGTCTCTGTCTATTGCAGAGAGAAATTTTCTTGATGATGGGTATGAAATACACTTATCTGTCAATATAAAAACAAATATTTATAATGTAATTAGTGATTATGTTGGTTGTCATTGTTGTAGTTCTTAAGGATTAGAGCTCGGTAGGAAAGGTGGTTTCTTCCCTTCCTTGGACAATGAAAACTTGCTCTCAGGTAAGTGGCTTTCAAGGACCTTGGTGTCCTGTGTCATAGAGGCTTGCTCTCTTCAGCAGTACAGACTTACCTTCCACCTCTGAGGTCCAGACAAGGGCAATAGCAATAGTCTAAAATATTTGCAGAGTCCCTTAGGCAGGATAGCTATCAACTCAAAAGAGTGTTTCTCATTTCTTGTGTTGGGATTTTTTTAGATGGTCTTTGACTCTTGGAGAGATCATTGTCAGCCCAGATAGGAAAAATATATAGTTATAGACAGTATAGGATTTTTATGTAGATGGTAAAGACTATAAGTCCTTTTGACTTTTTCTGACCACTTTATCTGTTAATTTAATTTCTCTCTTCTTATTTATCTCCATTCCCTCCCAAATTAGAGTTCTTATCTTCACATCCCTATTTTTCCCATCAGATTACTTATGCTTGACTATCCACTTTCTATCTCCTACTTCTTACTGTGACAATGGTCAATTAATTTTATTAACCTATTTCTGAAGGTACTCCAAGATATGTACTGACAACTAAAGCTTTGGGTCTCAAAGACATCAATGATGAAAACACCTGACATGTGTATTGCTTATATTTATTCCTATCCTCAGTCACTTTTCTTTACAAAATTTTAAAGTATACATAATTTTCAATTTCCTGTCTCAAGTGATTCTATGCACAATTTGCTTTGTGTCCATTGTAGTTTTTAAAATGAAAAGTATTTTTAATTTTGTTTTGCATGCTGACCACCCTCCTTCCTCTTGTCCAGTTCTCTTGCCATAATTCCCCTCTGCACCTCCATCACCTCCTCCTCTGTTTCTGTTCATAATGGAGCAGGCTTCTCATAAGTGTCAACAAAACATGACATATGGAGTTGAGAAAGCTCTTCTCTTTGTATTAAGGCTAGGTGAGGCAGTCTAGTATGGTGGGAGTGCAAACTTGAACAGCAGCTTGAAATCAAATGATGGTTTCTTAGAAAACTGAGACTCAATCTTCATCAATGCCTGACTATACCAATCGTGGGCCTATACCCAAAGGTTATTCAATCATATTAAAGACACTAGCTCAATTGTGTTCATAGCATTGTTATTTATAGTAGATTCAACCTGAATAATGGGTAGAGAAAATGTGGTAAACTTATACAATGAAGTACTATTGAGCTATCATAAAGAATGATATCATGAAATTTACAGACAAATGGACAGAATTATAAAAAATCAACCTGGGTGAGGTCACACAGATGTAGAAAGGCGAACATGGTAAGGACTCACTAAAAAATGAATATTAGCTATAAACTCCACAGTAATTTTTGTTCCACAGTAACTTACTTTTCCTCTTACAATATTTTTACATGTTTTATTCACCATGTGTAACATTTTGGTGTGTAGTGTTTTGTTCTCTATGTCTACAATACAACACAGATCATACTGTTGATAGAGTTAAGTACACACACACACACACACACACACACACACACACACACAGGCTGAGTATGGTGGCACAGCCCTATAATCCTATGAGCGAGAGGCATCTGAGGAAAAAGGATTGGCACCAAATTAAAGTCAAATAAACTCAAAGAATAACATGGAGGCAAGCAAGCAAACAAGCGATCTTGCTTTGTTTGTTAATTAGAATATTGCTTTAACGCATATTTCAAAACAATGAGTTCTCTCAATACTTAAAACAATTTAAAATATAGTCACAGTCACACTTAGAGTGTTTATTAACTTTGACCCTATACCTATACCATTTCTTCCCTTGCTGTATGAACAGATCTAAACAAGAACATTTTGTAAACATGCTGTCATCGATTGCTAGATGAAAATAGAGGCCCCTGATTCAAAATACTCCTTTTAGCAGGACAGGTCTGCTACACCTTAATCACTCATTATAAATAATCTTGTATTTACTGATTTATGATGTATGTCAGCCTAGAAATGTGAAACAAAATATACTCTTCTCTATGAAGAAATAATGAATCAGTGTGATGACATAGTTTTCTTTATAACCAATGTTTCTGTGTGAGCTGTTTAGGAATTCTGTGCCCACTGAAGCCTGAAATATATCATAACAGAGTAGAAAAGAACATTTTTAGATGCTGTTCTTCATAGACTGAGAATCCTGAAGATCAAAAGTATATAACTAGAATTCATTCTATATTATGTTCTTCACTATATTAATATTTTTTTTTTGCTGGGTAAAATGTGTGGCTTGCATGGATCACCATACTCACCTAAACAATTTTACTAATTAAAGACCATTTTGTCTATGTAGTTTTAATATAGAGAAGGGACTCTATTCAGCAATATTTTAATACCAACTCTTTAAAATCTAAGATTAAGTAAGTTCCATAAAAAGTTTGGTAAATACTATCATCAACAGATATCTGTAAATGCACAGATGTATGATTTAATCTGTTATTTGGAAGTATAAAATATAAACTGCTAGTAAGTATATCATATGAAATAAATGGCAAGTTCATAATGCTAGATGGTGTTTATTATGCTAGTTCATCATTCAAAACATATATGAAATATGTTCAAAAATATAGAAAACTTCACAATTTTACAAATTACAAAATTTGGAGCTGGGAAAATGACTCAGTGTGTGAAAAGCCACCAGACCTAAAATCTGAGGGAACCCACATAGTGGCATGTGTACACACACACACACACACACACACACACAGACACACACACAGACACATTAATCAATTTTGAAGAATTTTCAACATACAAATCATTTCTAAACTCACTATTATTTTGTGCTTTTTGTTTTAGCATGTGAGGAATTCATTTTGACCTTTTGTTTCCCCCATGACCTTTCAATAGAAAGTCTGAGTCCTAGGACTCTAGGAATTTTGTGTCACTTGGTTCAGTGCTATCCGAATCTCATAAAATGGTATGAAGTTTGGTGCTATTTGAAGGAACTCCGGTTCATCTTCCCTGAAGCTTTGAAAATGAGAAGAAAAGCCTTTCCTATATTTGGAAGTGTCCTAGCAATGAGAAAAGGGTAACAAAAAAATCACTGTAGAATGCTGTTTGTTCGATTCAAAAGACAGTCTGCTATTTTATGGGCCATTTTATTCTTTGACTGGCTTCCCTAGAGAGATTCAAACACAGAGGTTTGAAACACACCGGGTTGAAAGGCTGAATATGTCAAGAATATGGATCACTGGAGCAAGAGCTTCATCTTGCAGCTTCATTTTCTGCCTGGAGCACTCTGCAAATGAACAGAGGCTTCTCCGTTACTGATGCTGCCTCAGACTCTAGGGCTATCAGTGCATTTCCAAGGGGATCATTATGTTTCACCACACCTAACCTCCATGGGGAGGTTTCTCCTCAACATATGCTTCTAAATAAACCTACAATTTTCTTTTTGCAAAGCTGTACATAGTTTTATTACTCTATAACCTGGGCTCTGGAAAGAACGTTATGAACAAATTTTACTGAACATCCTAAGCAGCAGAGAAATCATGAATCTCACTTCCTAAAGTACCTTAACACAGGTGTAGATGCAGATCTGCTCACTCTAAACAGTGTAGATCTATGTCTTTTGAGTCTTTTGTATGTTTTAATATCACCATTCTCTTATCTCCTGAGGAGAAAGCACAAGTGCTGAAGTCTGTATTGCTAAGTGTGTGAAGTGATTCATAAACAGTTATTTGGAAAGATCCAAAAGAGTTTATTGGTCAGGAAAAATGTACTTGAAAACACACAATATCATGGGAATGCATGACACTGTGGAGCACCTGGGTTAAAATTCAAGGTGAGAAATAAAAAAGAATCAGATTCACAGCAAAATTTTTATCTTTTTTCCCACTCAAAAATATGGCACTGGGTTTTGATCCTACTGCAAGTACTGGCTTTGCAGGAGCCTAGGCTGTTAGGATGCTCACCTTACTAGACCTGGAAGGAGGTGGGAGGTCCTTGTACTCCCCACAGGGCATGGAACCCTGATTGCTCTTTGGGCTGATGAAGGAGGGGGAGGGAAATGGGAGGCGGTGGCTGGGAGGAGACAGAAATCTTTAATAAATAAATAAATAACTAAATAAATAAATAAATAATCAAAAAAAATTGCAGAGCTGGGTGAAGGCAGAGTTGGGCTTTGATTCTGGGTTAGATCCACTCAGCATCCCCTGTCCCAACGAGAAGAGACCAATTCAGCACTTTCTATGCCAGTAGGGGTGATCTTGTGTAGCGAGCTTTGATCTCTGCTTCCTGGTTGCACAAATAAATAATTGAGAAAAGTAAAAAAAAAAAATCTGGAAAAGAGATGGAGCCCAAACATCTTATTCTAATGGCCTTTTTAAAGAATAGTCTTTCTAACCCACTTACTTGAACAATGTACTTCTTCAAAGGCAAAATAACTGATCAGGGTTTTCAGGCACAACTTCTTTGAATTATGACACCTATTTAAATAAAAACATTAAAAATTATAATATATGGATGGGAATGTTTTAAAGGAAGATCTTCCATAAGAGAGGGAAAACCATAAACAAAATTGAGGTAATATTTGTTACAGATTCTTTTACAAAAGGCCAAAGTGAATTATGTATGTTAATAGCATCTATATTCAGGGAACTATTGCAAAGCTCTGTTCTAACTTGAGAGGGCAAACATAGGAAGAGGAATGCTAGGTAGGAAGTAAAATTCCATATATTGGACCCGTAACATGATGTGGGAAGCCAGAAAGCAAAACAGGACACAGAAGAAAAGTCATTAAAAGGATGTCTTTCCTTACCTGGGGTCCGTGGCCATTAGCAAGAACATAGTGAAAATGTAGAAGGCCAGGCATTATTTCAACTTTATACGTAATCATTTTTATTTTTATTGAGCTCTACATTTTTCTCTGCTCCCCTCCCTACCTCTCCCCTCCTCCTTTTAATCCTCCTTCAAGATGCCCATGTTTCCAATTTAATCAGGAGAACTTGTCTTTTTCTACTTCCCATGTAAGTCTCTCTTAGTGTCCTCATTGTTGTCTAAATTCTTTGGGATTGTGGTTTCTAGGCTGGTTTTTTTTTGCTTTATGTTTAAAAACCACCTATGAGTGAGTACATGTGATAATTGTCTTTCTGTGTCTGGGTTACCTCACTCAAAATAATGTTTTCTAGCTCCATCCATTTTCATGCAAAATTCAAATAGTTGTTTTTTTTTTCTACTGTGTAGTACTCCATTGTGTAAATATACCGCTTTTTCCTTATCCATTTTTCGGTCAAGGGGCATTTAGCTTGTTTCCAGGTTCTGGTCATGACAAACAAAGTTGCTATGAACATAGCTGAGCACATATCCTTGAGGCACGATTGAGTATCCTTTGGATATATACCAAAAGTGGTATTGCTGTGTCTTGAGTAAGGTTGTTTAATAATTTTCTGAGAAATCACCACACTGACATCCAAAAGGTTGCACCAGCTTTTTTATTCATAATATTTGCACATGAATTTATATGTTTAATCATGTGCATAATACGTGATACAAAAGATGCAGGGCGGGATAATGAAGGTAAAAAATGAAAAAATAGAGTAAACAAACACAGAGAATAATTTCTCTAACTGTGGTGACTACTCAGAATGTGTCACAGTATCACAAAATGTCACATTATTTACAGTCAGCATTTATTACTATTATTTGTAAGCTGTAAGAAGCTCATCAGTGTATTTCCTTGTTTAATCTCATCCAAATTATCATTCAAAAGTTAGCAAGGAGAAAAGCAAGAAGGAAAAAATAAATAATTGGTATTTACCTAGTCACCTTTTCTTTAGAACAAAGGTATAAAACCCCTCTCATTTCTCAGGGTATGTTCAATGGGGCTCTGGTTTTGGTGTTGTTATTGTTTGTATTTATCTGTTGTCACAGAAAGATCAAGGCTCATTTTACAAATACAGTTCAAGAGATCTAGCACAATCATGCTGATTGTGAAGGATGAACTCTGCTGAATGTTCAGTAGACATCTTAGGTGCAGGTTTTATCTGTCACTCTATGCTCCAGAGACGCCTGCCCTGCTGCCTGCATTCCCCCAACTCTTTCTTGGTGCCAATTCATTTCAGTTTCAGTCTTCTTGAGGTGTCCTCTGTTCTTTATTGATTCTGGCTGTTTAAGGAGTGACAGGGTTTCAGGAGCTTTTCCACTTATTTATTTATTTATTTATTTATTTATTTATTTATTTATTTATTAAAGATTTCTGTCTCTTCCCCACCGCCGCCTCCCCTTTCCCTCCCCCTCCCCTAATCAAGTCTCCCTCCCTCGTCAGCCCAAAGAGCAGTCAGGGTTCCCTGCCCTGTGGGAAGTCCAAGGACCACCCACCTCCATCCAGGTCTAGTAAGGTGAGCATCCAAACTGCCTAGGCTTTCACACAACCAATAGGTGCAGTAGGATCAAAAACCCATTACCATTGTTCTTGAGGTCTCAGTAGTCCTCATTGTCCGCTATGTTCAGCGAGACCGGTTTTAACCCAGGCTTTTTTCTTATACTATTTTCCAGCACCAAGAAAGATACCTGTCTAACTCTTACTCCTATATTGAGAAGTACCCATTTGCATAAGTGTACATACAACAACATAAAATATCATGGTATGTTGACAGTGGTTTCTGTCCCACCCTGTCCTACAGCCATTTAGTCTCAAAGAAACACAAAGAGGTCTACATTAATCATAAATTGATTAGCTCAGGCTTCTTATTAACTCTTATAACTTATATTAGTACATAATTCTTGTCTGTGTTAGCCATGTGGCTTGGTACCTTTATCGTCGAGGCAGTCACATCTTGCTTGTTCTGTGTCTGGGTGATGACTGCACACTGAATCTTTCCTATTCCCAGAATACTCTTGTTCTCTTAGCCCTGCCTATACTTCCTGCCTTGTTGCCCCACCTATACTTCCTGCATGGTTGCCCCACCTATAGTTCCTGTCTGACTGCTGGCCAATCAGCATCTTTCTAAAATACAATTGGCTGGGTACAGACCATTGTCCCACAGCAATTGTGGTTGAAAATTTAAATTGTTTTTACCATAGGCATAAATATTAAAAGATAAAAGTATACAAAAGTATTTGTCTTTTTTTTCCCATTAGAGCAGTTTGGAAGCTTGAAATTTGAAAACCACTTCTGACTTGCTACAGGGCACCACTGTGTAATAGAACAATTAAGGACCATACCCTGGGCTGCCTCACTTGAACGAACTGTTTCTCGTTTGTTTTATAAACTAAAGGTTTTGCAACAGACCTCCATCATATGATGGATATAAGGAGATGTGACTGTATGCATGTCTGCAGTCCCACTCCATGTACATTTATATTCAGCTGCAATACTGTGTTTACTTAGACACACAAATGCCATCTATCGGGAAGTTTTCTCAAACCAGGCCAAAGAGGAGCTAATTTTATTTTGGCTTTCCTATATCGCTCCTTGTGGTTTGCTATCACTTGCTTTAACTAGGTGTGGTGTCCCCAAGCTTCTCTAATTCATAGCTGTCTCCCCCCAAAAGTGATGAAAGTCAAATGTCTGTGTCTATTTTCCCACATTACTGAGGATGTGTTGTTTAATACAAGGGGACTCTATGACTTATGCTTGTGGTTTTAGACAAATCGCCCATGTGGCATGGAATATAAGAAAACAAGATTGAACATTATTCTAAATGGATGTTTCTGAGAGAATCATAAAACTGAATGAGGTCATTTTTACCTTCATACCTGTTACTACCATTCTAGACTTAACTGAATGCCTAGTATACCACACAGTCCCTAACCAAGAAAAAACAATGTTTTATTTTCAAAGAAGAAGAAATAAGTGATCAAATTCTATAGGGGTAACAGGTGTTATTTCATCTGTATAGTTGGCAGTGTGTGTACATAGAATAATATCCTTATTCAGGAAAAATTCTGTCCAGTTTGTTGAATAAAATTGATGAGCACACAAAGAATTTTCTCACATAGAGCATACTGACTAGGTATTAAATTATTTAATTCCTACTTAGGCTAGAGATGTTTATATACATACAGTTACAATATTCTGATGTCAAAAGCAGCATTTTCTGGAACTTTACTATAAACATTTACAGGATGCTGTACATACAAATTGGTGTATACAAAATTGCTCTAATTTCTCTCAACCGAGTTCCACTTGTTTTAAACAAAAAGGCTTGACTAAGAATTCACTGCTAATGAATTAAGAGCATGTGTGATGAGCAATGAAGTAAAAAAATAGAGAGGAGAGAGAGAAATGGGTAGGGTTAGAGAACTTGTTTCAAACACTTGAATTTGTAGACCATATCCATTGTCTGCAAGCTACAGATATCAAAAAGTCATTGCAGTAATTCAGCATGAAACTCAGGACCAGAAAACCATCAAGATGACAGAGTGAATCCCAATCTAAAATGAGATATGCCCTAAAATGATCATTAAGACAGAAGACGAAAGGGCTCAGATCCTCCTTTTCACCTATTCTATCTCACAGTATGAAATTAAAATAAAGTAGGCTACAAATTCAGTATAAATTGGCCCAAACCAATGACTTTGTGATTTCTCACTTAGAAAATGTTAATCTAACTGAATATTTTAAATCTTGAATAAGTTGCGCAGTCATATGAAAGCAAATGTGTCTTCACTTATAATCTCAATTTAGCTCCACCATCAGTCTACATCACCAGAATAGTTGATGGTAGTGGGAAAAAAAAACACATCATCCTACTAAATAGGATAGACCTAAACTTCTGGTCTTATTCTTGATTCACAAAATCTTTGAACTTTAAGATATTATTTCAGTGCATATATCCATATTTTCTCTTCATGAATTATACAAAATATTTTTGTTAATCAATACATAGTCTAATTATATATATAATATATGTATGTGTGTTTATAAATACTGATAATATTGAAAGTACCGCAACTCCTATTAGAATTGAGTTCTGACCCCTGAAACAATAGCTTTTCTTCAAGAGACTCATGCTTGAGAATGGTACCTTACAGAAAGCCTAGGGAAAAGCACAATACATCAAATACAGAGCAGTTTAATAAAATGCAGAACAGTGTGTATCGATTCAGGCAAACACATAATATTTAGAAGCACATACTGAAAAAAAAGCAAAACAAAAACAAAAACATGTGCACAGTGTACAGTTGTAAAGCCCAAATCTGGTATAACAGCTGAGAAGCTATCATCCTAAGGAATTTAGGTAAATACCATAGCGAATATTCAGTATGTGTCTCATAAATGGGAGTTTCTCACTTGAGAGACAGCATTGAGATAAAGATTTGCCTTAAAGAGCTAAATGGTCAATAGTAAGGCAGAAACAAAGACAGGCAGGGCTGGTAGGCAGAGAGTATAAATAAAAGGAGAAAGGAAAAGGAGGGGCAATAAAATAAAGAGAGGAGGACATCAGGGACCAGTCTCCCAGCTACAAAGAAAGTCACTGAGGAAGAAATAAAGAAAGGTATACAGAAATGGAAAAAGAGAAAAGCCCAGAGGCAGAAAGTAGGCAGAATAATTAAAGAAAAGTGGGCAAGAAACAAGCCACGCTAAGGCTGAGCATTCATAACTTATGAAAATGCAACAAGGCCAGGGTAAAATCATTTGTCATTGGGCACATTCAATTTTTACCTTTCTTAGTTCTGTAATCTAATATTGTAGAAATAAAATTTTCTTTCAGTTGAGGAAGTTTCCAAGCCATATTTGCTACAGATATCTCTGTTAGGCTATAAGATATGTAAATGAAAATGTACATGGGCCATATACATTAAAGGCCCAATGGAGTTTCTAGCCAGTTATAAAGTTATTGATGAGTGTGAAAATACAATTTTGTTCTTGAAAAGAATAAAGAAATATACTACTGATAGTAATGTCATGATGTGAAAACATAAATATTTTGTTATTATTAATATATTTAATCATGTTCTCAAAAATTCATTTTTAAAATTTTATTGTTAGTGACTCCATTATAAGTGGAGGCAGAGTAGAATCTCTGCTACACCCCTAACTGTGGGTATCCCCCACCAGACTGCAGCTGTTGACCTGCAGTTGCCATGTGGGCATCAGTATACAGATGAGAGATGCCACAGCCAAGCTAGTACCAATTCCACCTTTGCCGTTATCCCTGAAGCTGCCACGGAGGAGTCCCGTAAGCAGAACACAAGCTTTAATTGAAGTTCTGCCTGGCTACAAGGAGTATGGAAAATCCGCAGTATATCCGGAACAACTTAAAAATCAAAAAGGCAAGTTTGGTGCAAGATGCTTTTACAAAATAATTTTATAAAATTGGAAGTAACTATGGCAGCACAGACCAAGGACATCAACCCAGGTGTTGGTGGAAACACAGACCACGGACATCATCAGAGTCTCTAGAAGTCAAGGTTTTATATATCAGATGACCATAATTTCTCTATTATAAGGTCATCAAGTTTTTGTTATACTGCAGTTCCACAGTTCATGTTTTGTTCCTATTTGTTTCATAGAAGTGTGGCTCTTCCTGAATTAGGACAACTGTGCTTTGACAGAAGAACAGAGAATGGCCCTTGCTTCTGTTTCTCCATGAGTACTACTCTTTTGTAAATAATACATGAGAAGTTTGTTGCACTCAATTATTATTGTAGTTAATTTAATATATATATATATCTCATTTAATCTGAACTCAATCATGAGAAACATTTCTCATAATAGGAGCAAACAGGAGAGGTATACTCAAGATCCATTGATATTCCCACAGGAAGGCACTCCTCTTCTGACCTGTTAGATTACGTTAGCTTTTATCCCTCAAAGTATCAGCAATGTAAACAACAGTTGCAGCACTAGGCTTGAACATTTTGGGGTTTAACTTTCCTTGAGTTCTGATTTTAAAAATTATTAATTTCTCTAGAGAGTAAAGAAATAACTATTAGAAAAACATGATTATATGTTGAAGACTAAAACATACCAACATCAAATCTCAATATGAATGTTGAAATAAGGAGCGGCGGGACTGCGTCCCCAAAACCCCGGCCGCTTGGCTAGCTCATGCCCGAAATAACAACACACAAACTGTATTCATTTAAAAACTGCTTGGCCCATGAACCCTAGCCCTTACAGGCTAATTCTCGCACCTGGACTAGCCCATTTCTAATGTGTGTAAGCACCCCAAGGTGCGCTTAACACCTAAGTCCATCCTGGCTTCAGAGCGCAGAGCTATCGTGTCTATCCGGCAGAGCTGAGCATGGCGTCTCTGCTCCAGAGCGCAGAGCAGAGTCTGACCTCACTTCCTCTTCCGCCCAGCATCCTATTCTGTTTATTCCACCCACCTATGTTCTAAGCTATGAGGCCAAGCAGTTGGTTTATTATAATTAACAAATTACCTTCCTCCATCATATGAATACAGATTTCTATAGCTTCAAGTACATTTTTGGTTTTGGCTTTCCTAATTTTTTTCTGAAATGTGTCCAAACTCACCATTATAATTTTAGGCTATGCCACACTCTAATATAAGTGGAGTACCTCTGTGGGGTATATTTTACTCAAGAATACAAACAACAGGTTAATAATATTCTGCTAGGATGAAAATACATATTAGTATATCTAAATTAGAAGTTTTAGCTGTATTTATTTGACCTCTGTGTTTAACTGAATAGAAGGAATAATACATCTATTTATCTGTATTTTATGTATCTATTCTATATAACGACAATTTTTACATAGGTTCACCCACACTTCTATCTATATTTTGAAAATAACAAATACAAGTTAAGATACCCTAAATTTTATTCAATCATCTACATATAAGCATCTCAGACATGTTTATTTGTTTTTAATTTTAAGTTTAACTATAAAATTACTTTTCTGTTTGGGTAGCACATTCCCCAGTGACTATGTTATTAATCCCACTGGGGCCAATTTAAAACTATGGACCCACATTCTCATGCACTGAAAAAAGCAATATATCACTTTTTAGATGTACTTCTTAAAAAAATTCAGCCCATAGGGAAAAGACAGTAGGATTGAATAAACAGAATGTATCTCCATCAGCCAATATTTTTCAAGGATTTAGAAACAATATATTTCTAATTTGTTTATGTTTATAAGGTGCTAGAAAGTAGTCCATAAGGAAATGTATAATATTCTCATTCTCTTTTGGGAAATACTCACTATTTGTATGGAATGATAAATTCTCCTAGAGTGATACCAAATAAATAGGAAAGGATGCAATATTGACTAAACAAGTCATATTTTAGCAGAGTTGTATGCTAGCTTCCTTGTATTCCTACTCTTGTCTCATAAAATACTGTACATTTAGTTCTTACTGCTGGTTGACAGATGATGCTGACCTTTAAATGATCTCTAACTCACTTCCTACCTGACTCCCTAAATTGGAATTTTCTCATGAACACCACTTGTTCATATGTTACCTATCATTTTTTAAACATTACTTCATGTAGTTTTCATATATTTTGGTTTCTATACTTTAACAATTATTTAATGATTCCCTAATATATGCTAATATGCACTCCATCCAGAACTTCATGTTCCTGTCCATTTTGAATCATCTTTGCAGAAGGTAACAATTTCATTCTCTGTCTCATTTAACTTTGTTCAGAGTACCTACTTATTTCTGGACTTACGATGTGACTCCTGTAGAGTCCTTCCACAGCACAATGACCATGTGTCTTTCAGAGGAACAGCAAACAACCTAACAACAGAGATTGTGCATAAAATAATTTTTTGTTATCTGGTATCTAAAATTTTGCTTGAAATACTGCAGTATTGATAAAATGGTTGTGACTGACAGGACAAATGAACATGTGTACAATAATGCTAGTTACTATAATGATGATGTGAGATTGTCTCTAATTTTGTAATGGTTTCTGACTAACAGCTTTCAGATAGCAATTCTAAGAAGTTCAAATCGCATTAAAGGTTACCATATGAACTGAGACATAAGCACACTTATTTTCAGTCCACTGGTTAAAGAGGAATTATTACATCTCAGAGCATTTCACTAATTCTTATTTTTCACTTAAAATCAAAAACTTCACTGGAAATTTGCAAAAGGCCACTACTATCATTCTATTTTAAGACTTTCAAATCAAAGTCGCTCACTAAATATACTTATTAAATTATACATGAATACAACTATAATTATAGTAGTCTCCGATTTTAATAAAAATAAATAAATATAACTCCTTTATCTGTTATTATTCTTAAACATAATAGCAGACACATAAGTAGAATTTATTATTTAAATTAAATATAAAAAGCTACAAACACTATTATTTTTAGTAATGTTTGATGTGAAGAAATTGATTTGCCCTCCATTAACTATATACCATACCATGCTACACTGGTATTTTATATTAAGAATATTAAAAGTTATTTTTTGTCATAGATTTTAAAAGCATAGTCCCACATAGTTCAATTTGCCCTTGAATTTGCTATGTTGCTGAGGATGACCTTGAAATTCAGGTCCCATGTTTGTGATCACAGGTATATACCTCTGAACCTGGATTGTGTGATACTGGGGCTTAAATCCAGTACTTTGTGAACCAAGAGTAGACACTTCACAAATTGAGCTCTCCCTAGAACTGCAGGGTGTAGTCTGGTTATCATTTGCTTTACATCCAGTATCCACTTATGAATGAGTACATACTATGTTTATCTTTCTGATTTTGGGTTACCTAACTCAGGATGATATTTTCTGGTTCCATCCATTTGCCTGTAAATTTCATGATTTCATTATTTTGCTGCTGAGTAATAATCCATCATGTAAAAGTACCACATTTTCTTTATTCATTCTCTTTCAGACTAGAATTCTGCTAGAATTTCAAAAAAGAGATAATGTTAATATTCCTCAAATTGTTCCATACAATAGAAACAGAAAGAACACTATCCTAATGAGAATCTGTACTATAACTTGTTTGAAGAATAACAAGACCACTGCATAGCATCAGACAGCATCCTTTGGTGAATTTCTTCTGTTCAATTGCTGTGTAAGACCCACCTGAGGAAAAGTTCTTCATTATTCTGTATTTCTATAACTGGATTAGGCAGTCTGGAATATGCCTATTGTGAGATATTGTTTTTTTTTTTTTCTGCAGTAAAGCTGTAGAATAGTCTCTAGGACCTGAAAACAATCTTATATGTTGAGCAAGTGCCAGTTCAGCAGGCTAGACTTGAGTTCAAAGGGTGATATGAGTATTTCCTTGAAACTTCTGTGCCTGTTTCTTTTTACAAAGGACCACAATGAGGAGGCACAGATACAAATACAAGTACTTACAATTTCTCATTGTGAAAAGTTTGATTTTGCTTGTAGAATACAGTTCTCTTCCCTCTTTCTGTAGCTCTTAGAATTAATGTGAGAACTGCTGAAGTTATAGCCTAGGTAGGATGGCTGAGCTCTGTGCCATCACCTACCAAGTAATTCTAAATTACAGCTATTTAAATTTTTGAGACAACTTTCCTACCTCTTCCTAAAGTGCTTCTTTGGCATCACTAATTTAGTTAGTACACAAAAGAAGTTGACATCTTAATTTTGTCAAAGTTTAAATTACTAGAATTTCAGTTCAGGTTTTTTTAGAAGCTAAGATTAAATCAATCTCCATTCATAAAGCTGCATTCTCTGAAATAACACTTTTAAATACTTCCTTTTTAATCTTTTAATCTTCCTCTTGTCTCTCTAAAAAGATTTGATTATTGAAATACATATTATTCTCAATTGCATTTGATCTCTCTTCTGATTAATCTTGTGTCTTTCAACAAGTTGTTGTAGTTTATTGTAATAAATATCATAGACATATAATTTGGTTTTCTTTTGTTTAATGGCTGAGTGCTTTTAACCTTTGTACATAAATTCTTTATATTTAATTCTTTACACTCTTAGAAACTATATGCTAATTCTATAACATTTGCTATTTAGTACATTTAATTATTACTTACTGTTGGTTGTTCTTTTCCTCTGTGCAAGTAAGGGAAAGTTTAAGTGGGAGCAGTGGAAAGGGGAAGGTGAAGATAAGAATCTTATGAAATCTAAATAATCAAATGGGAGCTGTGTGTCCATGGGTACACAGTTTCTTTTCTAGGTTTTTGATTTTGCTACAAGATGATAACTGTATTATGAAGTACTGAGTTCACTCTGCGTAAAGTATACTAAACAATGGAAAGGGAACAATTGAAGTCAAAGCGATGTCTTGAACTGCAAGAGACAAAGAATAGAACACTCCATAGTCAAGGTTGTATGTTATAGAGGCATTATCAAAACTTCTGAGGTTGCTGCAAGAAGGAACTATCAATAAAAGCTAATGGTGAATTATATGTACTGTTAGACTAAAAATAGGTAATATTCAAATATTCTACAATAGCACTTGAAGTACTTTTCATGGACTGTCTAGAGTAAGGTGGGTGTTAATAACTAGAACAATAGAAAACCAATGTGAATTTGGGACATCATCACTCTTACCAACAAATATGGAGGACTTTCTAACTTTAGCAAGTTGTATTTCCTATACACAAACACACACAGACACACATGCACACACACATAATATCAAGGGGTAGAGAAAATTTGAAGTCTACTTTCTGAAACTTTTATTTGAGAAAGATTAGGATCACAGAAATAGAAAATGCTCAGAGTAAGCAACCTCATATGATCAAATATGGCAAACCTTAGCTCTCTTCACACTGTAATAACTCCGCCTTCCTTTCCATTCTGGTTTGCCATCAATGTTTCCCAGCATGGTTCTATTTTCTTCTATTGAAATTTGTATCAACCTGGTATTTTATCATGTACACTAACTTCTTTATTTCATCTAATGTCTCTTTTTTTAACCTCTTAATTTTGTTCTACTATTTAATTACTCAGTATATGAATTGCATACTTTATACACAAATGAACACACATCTATACATGTACATGCATATGTATAGATTAAACACGCTCAAAGTTTGCTCTCTGAGAAAACATCTTATCAAAGATTTACACTCACAGTACCCTGAACATTTTGTGTTTAGATGCCATTCTTATTAAAATAGTTTCCTTAAGAAAAATTACATATTTTATGTGTGGAATTTTCTTCCTGTTTTTGCTTCATTTATATGGCTATCTTGCACCACATGTTTGCCAATTCTTGATTTCACATTCATATTTTACACCTATTTAGAAAAGACTTGTAATCTACTAGTTCAAGTGTGAGGTGCTACACCGGGTAGTGCTTCTCACAACTTGCTAGGTGGTGGTAGGGATGGTTTTCAGTTCTGAGTCCACTGTCCCTTGTCATCATGGTGGCACTCGGAAATGCATGGTGTGGAGAGGTACCTGAGCGTTGTACATACACATTCAAAGACAGCAGGAAAAGAACGTATGACACTGGGCTTTGCCTGAACATCAACCTCAAAACCTGGTACCAGTGACAAACTTCTGTGGGGCCTCTTTTTCTTCATGGTTCATTGGTCACCAGTCCAGGAAAAGAAAGGGGCAGAAGCAGTGACAAAGAGATTTGTACAACCTGTGAACACAGAGGGGATACCCTTCTGGGAGAAAGCTTCAGTGAGACAGCACAACTTTATTTCAGAGTGAGGGGAGGTATAAGGATGGGGACAGAGAGGCCAGAGTAGCACCTAATTTGCATTAAACAGCACATTCCTATTCTAAAGCTCCTAGCATAAGTATAACTATCATATGAGCATCAGGGAGAAGCCTTTGTGGGTGACTGTGCTAAGGGTCACATTGGAGGTAAGTCACTCATGCAGGCATAGAGATATTTTCCAGATAAGGTCAGATACAGAGCAGAAAGCCCCCTGGCAGGGCAAGGGAGAGCTCCATGTTTCAGAGGTCAGAGAGAGCTTCCAGGTCATGGCAGACTTTCGTTTTTGATTATCAGAGACTCTCAACACACTTCTTACAACAAGGCCACACCTCTAAGTAGTGATATTCCCTATGAACCTATGAGGGTCATTTCTTTCAAACCACCAGTGTTGCTAAAACTCTCATGTTCTTCATTGTTCTATTTTCAGTTTCTTTGTTTTTCAAGTTTTATTGAGGACTTGGAACATAAAAAATATAAGAGCATGAAATAATTGTTCCATGCAGACTTGTATGTTTATTTTATCTTAATTTATTCATTTGGTCTCTAATATGCTAACTTTTTATGCTTAGCTAAGCTTTTTAATGTGTGGCATTGTTCACCACTTTGAAGAATTATTCTAAACTTTTTCATTTATTTTACTTACTCTTTGAAAATTTGAACATACATACAATGTATCCTAATAATATCCACCCCCATTACCTCCTCTAAGTTCCCCAGTACCAAGTTCCTCCATTATATCTACCAGGGAACTTCATGTTCTCCTTTTAGATTTATCTATTTGTTTGTTTTCTAAATCTTACTGAGTCCAAATATTGTTGACAATGTCCACATTGGCATTTAGTCATCCAGTGGAACGGATCAATGGGTACTCCTAAAGAAACATACCTTTTTCTCTTGTAGCAAGAGTCCTCTTATGCACTTGTACTAACATTTAACCCCTGAAACATGCTCACACATATATTTAAAATACACACATGCACATGAAATTAAGGGAAAAGAAGTTAATTCCCATGGGTCTCTCACTCTACATAGCTGTGAGTTCAGGCCTGCAACTGTCATTTCAAGTCCATAGAAATGCAATTAAAACACTTCTTCCCACTCTCAGACTTCCACCACCTGCTCTTCCACAGTGTTCCATGAGCCTCAGGAGGGGAGTCATTATGGATCTTCCATTTACTGCTGAGCACTCAGTTGCTTGTTCTAAGCATTTTGAACGGTAAGACAGAGAAGGAGCTTCTCTGGTCAAAGCTGAGAAAAGCACAAACGGCAGTCATTATTTTTGGCTCTCACTTTTATTCTTATAAAGTCATTATTACTTTCTTCCCTTGCTTTCTAGCAATATGTGGTGCATTCAATTATTCCCTCTCTTTTTGGTTAAAAATGTAAAGAAAGGTATAATTTAAATCTAATAAGTTATTTTACACAATATGCATGATCACTTATTAATGTTCAAATCTTACACTAGCAATGTATGTGAAGTTCACATGTNGAGAATACAAAGGCCCATATAGCCACCTGAAATAGAGAACACAAACTGAAGAAGGCACGTATGTGTACTCTCCGGTCATGTTCTTCTTGCCACTGAGGACAAAACCATTAAAATATAAAAAGATATTCTCCGTAATTGTGACTTAGATACTTTTTAACACCTTGGGTTTGATTGGTCTTTGTGGGCAAATCAAAGTTTTCAGACTTTTTAATCAAAATGTGTAAACATGTGTGTAAGTGTGTTTCGGGGAGTGAGTGTAAACATGAGTGTGAGTGTGTGAAGACCTGAGTTTCAAGTTGAAAACCATTACTTTGTAATGCTATTCTATGTAGTCCTGTCTTTCAGGCAAGCACAGATCTTGCCAAAAATGTCAAAACATGTTCCAAAACTCATAGGATTATCTTCTCTCATTATATATACTGCTTGAAGAAATAAACCTGTATGATCAAATTGTGAGGTTTTCATTAATATAATTATACTTAATTCCAAATTTTAAGTTCACTTTTAAATGCTCTGTTTCACTGTAACATTTCTTTATAAAATTAATCAGAATTATCCATTCCATAATTGTAGAAATTTTACAGCTGTTGGGTGAAATTGAGTACTCTACAAATAGAAGATGATGAAAACTAATTTTTCCCAACATAAGGCAGATGAATTTTCAAATTTAGTAATAGATTTAATGAGTAATTTGGAGGCCAAATTATGTTTCAACCATAATATTAGTAGATTCTTCTGTGTACCTCTAATTATCATACATTGTTACAACACAAGAGTGCCAGTGACACGGTTCCAAGAAGTATGTAATTAAATCTGACTTCACAATTTACTGTACTCTCAAAAGAAGAAAAGTACATAATTTCCTTAGTTTCATTGTTATATTGTCTTTTGAGATGTCATCTATATTTTTTGTGGATTTTTTCTTTTTTTTTTCTTTAGTAATATGTGGTGCATTAAATTATTCTTTTGTTTCAGTTTTATAAAATGTGATCAGAGGTTGTCTTTAGTGGGTATAATTGTACTATATGCTTTTATACAGAATACATGATCTACTATCATTTATAAAAGCAACTGTACACAAAAATAGCAGTGTGAAGTTCACATATAAATGCATACATATATATATACCAAAGAACAGAAAGACTCATAGAATCAAATACCCATCTTAAATAAAGACACAGGCTGTATAAGGGAGATATGAACACTCTCTGGTCAGCCTTCCCTTGGCATTAATGACAAAAATATTAAAATTTAAAAAGACATAGTTTTCAAAATTACTATTTAGATGCTGTTAAAACATATTTCACAGAATTTTTTTTTATGGTCAAAATAAAATTTTCAGATTTTTAAAATAAAAATTTTTAAGATACTGAATAAGTATAGTTATTATAATATTATTACTCTTACTTCATTGTTCACTTAGATGTATACAAAAAGCATGTTTCTGGAATAAATTTGTAGTGATCATTTTAGATTTACAAAGTAAAATTTCAGATACTGTTCCTGAATGAGAAGGAAATGGTGGATGTTGACTCTTCTAATTGAGTGTTGCGATGAAGATTTCACATCTCTTGAGATCTTTGGCACTGAGAAAGGATAGACATTTTACTAAGCAAAGCACTTCTTGTCTGTCTTCGAGATTAATTCTTTGTCTGCATGTTAAAGATACATGTAGGCATTTACATTGCCTGAAAATGGTGACATAGCTTTTGATCCAGGGAGGGAAAGATAAACTAGTTGTCTTCTTACACTGTGGTTGATGATATGAACATATCCAGAGAAATGACAAAGTAGAACGTAATAGTGCTTGTCTATCTTCAGAATTGATTATGGTTATTTATAAATAAGTGATTAACTATTCCTAAATTTTCTCACTGTTTTATCTTACAAAAGAACAAATAAGTTATATGGTTTAACTATAACTCAGTGAATAAAGAAAACTACCTAAGACTCTGGATAGTATAAATTATGTTTATTTCATATTTAAATTTTTCTTATACTTATTCCTTATTTTGAAAATTCCATGTAATTTTAATGAAATATGAAGATATCTATACATCATTTTATTTTTTACAACTTCTCCAGTAATCTTCTTTACATATTATGCTTCCAAATTCATGGGTGTCTTTTAGTAGGTCTTCTAAATCTTGTACTAAGATTTTCATTAAAAACCTATGTCTTCTTGGACCTGTCTACTTTTCTGTATCTATAAGTTGTTTGATGGGATTGCGTATACCTACCCTAGATGCATATATGGTTAGAATTATAATGTCCCTTGATGGTTCACTAATGATTATGAAGTGACCTTATTTATCTTTTCTAGTTTCAGATTCAAGTCTATTTCTTCAGATAATAGAATAGCTATGTCTCTCTTAGTTGGCCTACATTTTTTCCTTATTCTTTAACACTAGGTTATTTTCACTTTGGCCATAAAGTGTGAACCTTAGAGGCAGCAAAAACATGAATCCTGTTTGATAACCTAAGTTGAAAATCTCTTTATTTCAAGGCTGTTAATTTTCAGTGTTATTGAGATATGGTTATTAATTTCTGTCATCTTGTGAACTTTGTAATTTCTTAGTCCTCCTTTGATTACTTATCATGGGATTTATCCCATATGTAGTCTTCAATGTGTTTTTCTACTCTTCACACTTAATTTTTTCTAGTAATCTCTGTAATTCTGGCCTACAACTACCACCCCGTATAAAACGTATTTGTACTTAGTGTGGTGTGAAGAGTATAAAGAAAAAACTTTCAAGCCTGGGTAAGTACTGAGATACATACATTGCATGGTGCACAATCTTTGCTTAAACATCACAAATGAAGGTGTCTTCCTTGGTGGTAAAGTTAATCAAGTAAATCATGCCCAGTAAAAGACTATAAATAAATTCAAAAATCATTGTAAGGGTGATCTGCTTTAGTATCACAGACCAAAAGTTTAATCCTACTTAATTTTAAGTTTCTCCTTACACAAGTGACAAGACATGAAGTCACATATATGGGTTAATACACCACACAAGTTAAAATAATCTTTTCAACAATGCTAATTGAATATATGCTTCTGCCCACAGCTCACACCCCCCTCAAAAATGTACTTGAAATACAGTGATAAAGAAATCCTACCTGTTTATAACAATCCATTTTAAATAGAGAAGAAAGAGTGGTAAGCCATAAAGCTGAACTATATAACTCAAAAGGGAGCATCAGCTTGGGTTTGGGAGAATATTGAAGTTTTATTGAAGATGATGGAGAGACATGTATTTCCAGCTGCTTCACTGGAGGAAGATGAAAGTCATCAGACTTTAAATTACTACATTACTGTATGTGTTGATGAGTTAATTAATTGTGTTTATGATGTGGTAGTTTATTCCCCAAAAGTCTCAGCTACCATTGTTTTATTTTTTTATGAATCATACACCAATTCTCATATCCTTCATATTCTAAGAGAAAAATCTATACTAAGGATGATGCTTGGGCAGAAATAAAGAGACTTACAAACTGACAAGCAGAGAGCAACTTCATATAACTTTCATTGATTCATTCTACATTACTTTATGCTAAAAACTCAATAAAGATGTCTAAGACTTTGATCCTACACTGTAAAATATGTTCCTAAAATTATTCAGAGTCATTCTCTGGAAGAAAGCAAAACTGCTTCACCTGGCTTCCATTTACTTTGTTGTAGTCAGATTATGATCACTTACATTAAAAGCCTACTTGTTTTACAAGGTTGTAGTGGGAACTGTAAAGAAGTCTCTTTCAAAAACTAAAGACTCAATTCCCAAACAACTTAGATGATACTTACCTTCATACTTCAGATGAACATATTCTTGATATGTATTCTACATTCGCCCACTTTAGGTATCCGCTGTCTTCTGCCACTTGAGATTGAGGAGTTATTACACTGTCTGCACCTGTTCACTTCACACTCAGGTTTAGAGGTATAAACATGGTATTTACCTAGCTTATTGTGATTAGGTATTGATGCACTTCCCAGAGCTTCTTATAAAATCGTTATCTTTTGTCTTCCTCATTGCTGATCTTGTTTGTTAGTTGTCTCAACACTTTTTTTATATTTCTGAAGTCATGTCTTTAGGCTTGATCATGACTATTTATCCAATTCTTTCATTTTAAAGTGCTGACCCTCCTGTTAGACTTGTTCACGACTCCATCACATAGATGTTATGATTACCTACTACCCATGTATTTTCTAAAGTTTATTCTATATTTTAATTTAATATTTTACTCATTTAATATGTAATAATTTTACCAAATCACCCGAGAAAGTTTCTGTGAGAACAGAATCTTCAGAAATACAGTGGCTGTCTACTATTTTCATACTTAAATTCATTTCTTATGTTTTTTAGAATAGAGATATACGTATTTGAAGTTTGAGATATGACTTAAAGGCCTGTTCTTGATATTTCAGTTTGCTATAAAGTTTCTCTGTCTTCTTAGTATAAGTAAATCAATATTTTTAGAAATATTTATAATTCCTTTATATTTTGGTAATATTGGAATCTTAATCATTAAAACACAGTGGCTTTTCTGTCCTTTGTCATTAACTTAATAGAGATATTAGTATCTATAGAAACATGATCTGAAGTTCTTCAATTCTTTATATTTTCCCCTCTTTTTATTTTCTCCTCGGCTGTTCTCCATCATTTAGTTGTTGGAGCACAACTGATGTTCTGGCTTTCTCAATATTAGTCATCTGGTATCTATAATATATATTTATTTATGTTCTCCTCCAGGGAGAATTTTCTGAACTTTATAACCAAAATGTTCTATTGATTTTCTTTGCTATAATATATTCAATTTCCAAGAGCTTTTTCTAATTATTTCATCGATCTTGGTTTATAGTAGCATGTCATTTTTAAAATTAAAGCATTGCATATACAAGGAAAGGGCACAAGTCTAGAATAAACAGTTCAATACATATTTGTAATTTGAACACATCTATAAAGTCCCCATACAAACTAAGGAGTAAAATATCCCTAGCTATTAGAGTCACCATTGCTGTTCACAGATAGCATCTTTCATCAGTGGGCAACAATATTCTGGTATCTATGAATAACCGATTCAGGTATTTTTCTTATATGATATTAGTGATAATTATATGAGGGGGATCCTGCCAGTATCTGGGCAAGAAAACAAAGCATAAAGAGGTGAGAATGAATCTTTGAATCAGATTGATTTCATCAGACTTGGGGAGTCTGATGACAGGTGGTTCATTGCTAGCATATTTAAAAGGCAGTACAAGTTTGGGAAAAGTTTCCAGACATTAATCATTCCTATTTCAGCTTTCCCAGCAACAATTATTCCAAACCTAGGCTGACAATAAACTTAAAGTGTGACTACTTAGAAACTTCTTTACATAGGACATGTGATCACTAAAAAGTTCGGAAACTATTATAATCTCTGAATGATACCTTATAGGTCACCAGGATATAAAGTATATGTCACATCCCCACTAAGGATGGGATTAACTGGAAGGTAAAGTCTAGGAAGGAGTCTAGGATAAACATTCTGGGTTGTTTAGGTGAGATCTACCTCGATAGAAAAATGTGGGTGAGGTCTGCTTGCACAGATAGCAAAAAGGTCACTAGGTTTTAACCATACTCCTAATCTTTTGGGTGGAAAACAAGAAATTCTTCCCTTGAGTATCACCTCATTGTGCTTAATATTCCTGGTTCCCTGGTGTTCTGTGGACCTTTGTGTACCAACTATTAAATACTACATTGTGTTTGTCTAATTTACTTAATTACTCTAACTTCGTGTTTCAAAAGTACAGTAGAAGACCATAAAGATGGCTTAATGGGTAATGTTCCTTGCTGTCACACTTGCCAAGCCTGGTAATTTGCATTCAACCACCAGGACCCACTCAACGGAAGGGGAAAAAAAAATCACATAATAATTTAAAAAAAATATGTAAGTTTAGATACAGTTTTTTTTCAAGAAACCCATGTGTTAAGGGCCGACACTGACATTGAGCTAATGGGAAGAACAAAAAAAAAAAAAAAAAAAAAAAAAAAAAAAAAAAAAAAANAAAAAAAAAAAAAAAAAAAAAAAAAGAAAAGAAAAGAAAAGTTGTCCCCTAAAGAGAGAATCTTCAGTCATTAGAAAAATTCTCTTGAAATATGGCAAAAGATACAAACTGAAGCTTCTTGGTTTTGCTCACTACTATTTTCATGTCGGGATCCACCACATGATCTTTCCATAATATTATGAGCTCAATAATGCCAATCAAACACTCCAAATATGAAATGACCGAATCAAGACTGTAAAGTTGGGTCTATTGTCAAATTAAACTCAATGTAATCATTATCAAAATTATAATTACATTGTTATGAGACATAAAAAACAATAAATAAATAAATAATAAAATATTACTAAAACTAATATAAAAGAACAAAAGACCCTAGAAGACCAAAGTAACCCTAAGCAGACATCATCACCATACCTGATCTCAAACACACTATCAATCCATAATAACAAAAAAGAAAAATATTTTAAAGCCACCCATCAGACAACAGTCTGATATTTAAATACGTATTTTACGTATTTACGTATTTACAATATTTAAAATACGTACAGTGCTATAAAAAATAAAACCAAGAACCCCTCAAATTATCTAGTTAGTAAGTTGTTCAGTGAACTAAAATTACAGGCTTCCAAAGAAGATATTTAAATGAACCAAAAATATTTTAATAAATGTTCAACATTGTTTTCCATTAAGAATATGCAAATTTAAACCGGGCGGTGGTGGTGCACGCCTTTAATCCCAGCACATGGGAGGCAGAGGCAGGCAGATCTCTGTGAGTTCAAGACCAGCCTGATCTACAAGAGCTAGCTAGTTCCAGGACAGGCTCCAAAACCACAGAGAAACCCTGTCTCGAAAAACCAAAAAAAAAAACAAA
>NW_026068015.1:2227031-2241381 GCF_014885135.2 Alexandromys fortis
AAAAAAAAAAAAAAAAAAAAAAAAAAAAAAAAAAAGAAAGAAAGAAAAAAAGAAAAAAAATGGACACATTAGGGAAAAAAGATAAATCAGATGCAGATAGAACATTTTGCAATTGTTCTTTTAAATGTGGGCACATGTGTATGTTTGAATAATAGAAATGCACAAAAATGATAAGGGTAGTGGGAGAAATCTTCAGTAAGAAAGAAAGAAAAACAAGAGTAATAGAATATATGTGACATGAATATAGAAGGAGATTTACTTAAGATGAGTAGGGGACAAGCAGGAGAGACCATAGGAAGGGAAAGAGGAGCAATATAGGAAAGAGGATAAATCCAAAGTACAATGACTTACAGGTTTGGGAATGCCTCAGCTGGATCCAATAATTTGTATAACAAAATAACCATCAATTTTTTGCTGTTCATTGTTTCTGAAACTTTGAACAGCTTTTTAAAAATAACATTCTGTGATTGACAAATAAAAAGATAAAGAAAATCCGACACCATCTTTTTCTCTATATAATTTGATTGTCCCCGGTGTTCTTTTAGTTTACAGACAACTGTCTAATACAGGGAGTGATTATTCTCACTTTATTTATCACTAGGAGCACAGGAGCTTCCATTTGTCCTGAATACGCATTAACACTTCTGTAGTCAGTATTTTAGTTGTATTTACAAAATAGCTCATTTTAATACATCCCCTGGAAATATTTACAAAAGGCAGTTGATATTTTCTTAGGTAGTCTTGTTAGCCACATATAACTAATCAGTATTAATACTTCAATAAAGATGTGCATCCTGCTCATATGTGGCAGCAAAAAAATCACTGTACATGGCACAACGTAGAAGTGAGGTGGCATTGCAACTACAACTAGCTTCTAGGGAGTGTCACAACATAATCTACATATCCACTATTATGTACATCCAGCTCCATATTCATAACCAACACTGTGCAAATTAGAATCATGTGGAAAATTGAAATATCTCTGTACAAAAGATATGCCAGAGCTCTCTTGATTAGTGACGATATTGTTTTGTATATTGTGTCTTATATCTATAAATACATTTACTCATGAACCTCATTACACTAATTCATAATGTAGTATATATAGTACTGTAGTTTTCAGTTATAGAATAAAAGCAAAAAAGGACCAAAACCTGAAGTTCCAAAGAAATATTCTAAAAAAAAAAAACAAATTACACAGTACAAGAACTAGTTTATATTTTAAAAGTGAGAAAGTTACACAGTACTACAGATAAAAAATGTTGTACAGGCTGGATGATGTTTCATCTTCAATATACAACTGGAGTAAAATCATTAAAATCCCATAAAACAGTTTCTAGGTCATTAAATAGCTATATATGAAGGTAACTGTGAGTTTTAAGTTGCAATATTTATCATCATTTTATTATAGTATCTATAATTGTCAGAAGTAGTTATATATGCAATTTCCTGTTTGTTATAGCAGTTGTAACCATGTATTAGTAGCAACAATATGGTCTAAAATAGGGTTTTCAGATATTCTCTGGAAGATAAAATAGAAAACATTGTTCTTTTGGTGTATCTTCCAATATTATTATACAGAAATACATTTATGTGTCCTGTATTATTCACTTATACTACACTCAATGATTCTTTGATTTACTGTGGCGATACCATTGTGGGAAGAATGAGTATATCTATACTTGATGCCAACTAATGATCATGAATTTAGGACAGATGAGGTTAGGATATAAAATACAAATTGAAAGAATATGAAAAATCAAATACTAATATGTATTATACAAGTAAATAAAATAGGAAATTGGTGTGAGGAAGGGTTCAAAAAGCAAAAAAGGCAAGGAAAGAAAAGAGTCTGATTATTAACGTAAGCAGTGTTATTAAATCATGAACACCATTCACAGACACAGGAGAGAGGCAGACATATTATGGAGTGTCTAGTACATAATCAGTCTCATAGAAAGTACAACATGAATCTGAAAGGATACTATTTAAATGGCAAAGTGAAAATGGCTTTTCCGGTCTTAAGAAGTAGCTGCATAATTTCATAGCAACACTTTGAATGAACTATAGATATTTTCCTTAATTTTTTGATATGTAATTATTAGGAAGAATCATTGGTTATAAGACACAATCTGGAGTTAGAGGGATTAGGTGTTGGGGTGGAGCAAGAGATTGTAGGAATTAACAGATATAATTGGAGGACATTTGTGGGGACAGTATGGAAACCTAGTTCAGTGGAAACTTCCTACAGTCCATGAAGATTACCTGTAGCATGATTAATAAAAACCTAGAGACTGATATTGGGGTTCAATCTGAAGGTCAGAAAGATAAAATGGCCAAACACTGGCTCTTACTTCTACCTCAGACATAATGATTATCCTGCCTCCAGGAATCTCAGAATGAGACTGATTGAGAGCTGTGTTCTTTTGTTTTATATTCTTCTCTAGTGTTGGGATTAAAGATGTGTACACTACCACTCAGTTTCTATGACAAACTACTGTGGCTACTGGGATTAAAGGTGTATGTTATTGCTGCGTGGTCTGTAAGGCTGAGCAGGGCAGCCAGTTTACACTCTGAACTTCAGGCAAACTTTATTTATTAAAATACAAATGAAATATCACTAAAATGTTCCTGGTAAGAACTCCTAGTAATGGAGGATACAGAGTCTGAGCTGGCTATCTTTTGTATACATGCAAGTAGTGGGGACTGGGTTACATTCATTTGAAGTTATGGCTTAGGAGGTTCCGTGGAGATCCCTAAATAAATCAGACTGAAGCTAGGGCAGAATGTCATTCTCTGAAAGCTGGCAGTGTGACCTCATTGCAGACGACAACATCCACACAGCTCATTGAGTGTACAGAGATCAAACTGGTGTGGGTTTGCAGCCTTTACCAACATGTTCTAGTCTTTTCGGTGCGAGCAGGTACTCTGCAGGCTTCAGAAAGAGAAACCTGGACACCATCTTCACCACAAAACCCTTAAATTGTTCCTTCCTGCGAGATGTGCTGGGTTAATGGTGGCAGAAAACTTGTGGCAGTGGCCAACCAATATTTGGTTTTATTTGAGAGATACACTACAAAAGTTAGCCCTGCCCTACTTTGCCTGGGAGGCCAGGACTTGGAGACTGGATAGCCCAAATACCTAAGGTAAAACCAAATAGGACTGACCAAAAAAAATCAATGAAATGAATAAATAATTCCTAATGATATTCTGCTATACTCATAGGTAGGTACCTTGTCTAGACGTCATCAGATGAGTTTCTTCTGATAGCAGCAGGAAGAAGGTACAGAGACCCTGAGTCAAATATTAAGTGAAAAAAGGTCCAAAATGGAGTTATCCATCATGTTTCTCCCTTGGAGATCATGTAGCTTTGGGGAAGAATGTTAGAAAATGTAGAAATCAGAGGGATGCACAACACCAGGATAACATGGCCTACCAAATCAACTATGCTGGGCTCACATGCCTCACAGAGACCGAAACATGAAGCACTCAGCCTATATGGGTCTGCACCAAGTGCTCTGTGTATGCTCCAGCTGCTATGTTGGTATTTTTGTGGGACTCCTAAGAGGGGAAGCAGGTGTATCTCTGACTCTGTTGCCTGCTCTTGAGACACTTTTCCTCCTATTGGGTTGGTTTGTCTAGCCTTGGTAATAGGTTTTTTGCAATGTCCTGTTGTGTTTTGTTTCATCCTGTTTGGCTGTGATCTCTTGGAGGCCCACTCTTTTCTGAAGAGGAAAGGGATGGGGAGTGGATCTGAGGGAGGTGGGGAAATAGGAGAAGTGAAATTAGGAAAAACTGAGTTTGAGATGTATTTTTGAGAGATTAATCTACTTTCAACAACAACAAAAAGAAAATGAATATCAATGCCCCCCAAACCATGGAAAGTATAAAATATCATTATATTTATAAACAACTAAGGCATCTCCTATTCTGTACCTCCTGTTACTTATAAATGTCAGATTTTGGCAACTGTATGATCTTTTTCATGTTTTATTTTCTTGGTATTCCTGGATGCTGAACAAGTCATTTGAAATTTAAAGCCCCTCAATTGTTTGGATGTTAGAAAGAGTAATCTTTTACAATGCCTCCCAGGTGCACATATTCGTTGATCCAATATCTTGCCTTATGGTCCTGACTATATTTAACAGTCATAATTGAAGAAAAAAAAGACAAAAAAAAATGCTAGTCTAGTTTAGTTGGTAAAATCAGCAGATATCGAGAATGCTAGAACTCACGTAGGCTTTCATGCATGCATTTTAGACCAACTGACTGCTTTGGGCTGGTAATATGTTTACAATGGTATTTCCTCCACCAGCTGGAAATCTTCAAAGAACTCACAATTCTGGTCCATAGCTTCAGTGCTCCAAAATGGCCTCCTTTATGTGCTTTTCTTTTATCTACTTCTCAGAAGAAAAACGTTAGGAGAAGCATCAAAGACTAATAAAATTTCAAACACTCTGGGATGGTACCATGTGAGAATAGTACATTTGCAAAATGGTAATCTGAGAAAAATCCAATAATCCTCTAGTTAACTTGACTTTTAGGGTTTCTATACTATAGATAAACTATATTTCTAAATTCCAATTGCAAGCACAATATACAGATGCAATGGGTCATATATTTTGCAAAGTTTTGCATAAACTACTAACTAGAAAAATTGTTAATTTTGTGCAAAATTATATACCATATGCATCATTTTCTAAAGATTAGTTTGTTTCTTTTTCTGGTGCTAAATATCAAATCCAGAAATTTGCATATACTTAAAATGCTTTTGACTTGGGAGAACTGACAGCAATAGAATCCTACAGGTCTTACGTATATATGTGTTTGTGTATATATACACAGAGATCATTAAATGTACATATGATTTCAGATTACTTGGTGAAATTCAAATGAATCCACTAGTTAATGGTATCTCATATATATCTCACAATTGCTTTTCTAGTTTAAATTTTTATAAACAATATATGGCATTTCTAAATTAGTCACATTCTCAGCAAAGCTTAATAAAATCTTTTAGGTTTCTCTCATCCTGGTCAATTTGAAATATGCACCATTATGATAATAATGCAAAATAGTATTTCAGAGAAAACAAAATATTATTAAAGTTACTTGTCAATTTTTAAAGTTTATCTTTTTATAATATTCTGACTGTTCTGTGTGTACCATATGTGGTGAAATAATTTTGCATCATATGAATCCAATATCTCTTCTCCCCTTTTTTTGAGTTTAAATTTTCATGATTTAAACAGGATTGTCATGGTTTGAATGACAATGACCCTTGACAGCTCATATATCTGAATGCTTGATTTCTGATGGGTAGAAGTGTTTGGGAAGGATTAGGAGTCATGATCTTCTTGAAAAGGATATTTCCCCAGGGTAGGGCTTTCAGGATTAAAAGTCCACACCATTCTTAGTAATTTCTTTGCTTCATGTTTGAAGATAAGATATAATGTTCCAATACCATGCCTGCCTCACTGCAGCCATGCTTCCTACTGTGATGGTCATGGACTAATCCTCTGGAACAGTAAACTCCAATTTTAATGCTTTCTTTTAGACATTGCTTTGGTCATAGTGTCTCTTCACAGAAATAGAAAAGTAATGAAGACAATGGCTCTTCCACAAGAGAAGGTGTTTGTGGCAGTTAACTCAAAGTCGAAAATTTCTCTCTTGGATTGTTATTCTGGTATAGTAACTAAGCATATGCTGAATAACTGTAGATTAGACTATTTCTTTTTTCCAAGAAAACTTTGAAGCTTTGGGCTCTACATATAGATTGATAATACATTTTTTGCCAAGTCTGTATTTGTCATTAATTGTAAAGAATAGGGTGAGAGTGCAAGCTATTCAACTGCACTAGTATAGGTTAATATCTCTTCTCTCTCCACTGAACTGGTAGCCAGGTATTGGTCTGGAAAATGTCTTCTTTTTGTCATTGTCGATGCCCCTGAGGTTAAAAAATTAAAACTTTTACTCCACCTAGCAAAGATAGAATTATGGTATTTTATTTTGATAAAATTCCTTTACAGATATTTTGATTGATTTTTTTCTTCCCAGTTATCATTTGAGTCCATTGCTCTTATGACATTTGCTCCATAGAACTAATGAGCAAAGAATGAAAAAGTATCTAAACTTATTGGTAAGAAGACAGCATGTCACAGGGTGAAACACATCCAATAAATACTTAGATGATGCCACTTCCAGGGACACTGCCCAGAATTTCCAATGGTTCTTTTGGTGTCAGTAGAACAGAGATATTTTCTTTTCAGTTACTGCATGAATATTACAAATAAATTACTGTCTATGGTCATTGAATTTTATCTGTCCGACTTTTTCAGGTCAAGAATTCCAATTGAGAAAGCAGAAATTTACCTACTCCTAATATTAGTTTATAAATTTAACACTAAAAATGAATGATGTGTTCTGTGTTAGCCATCTTTAGCTTCATTTTATTTTATCTGTGAGGTAAAGAATTTTGGTCTGTATAGCCCCATTCCCATACCAAATAGAAGTGGTTTATATATAATAGCTCTAAAATAATGCTTGAAACAATACAAAAAAAGAGTAACTATTATAAAAGCTCATGTACTACACTATCATCCCCTTTCCAGTCTGCATCAGTGGATTAATAAAGTCTAAGGTTCAATGAGAATGGCAAAGAATA
Organism: Alexandromys fortis; assembly: GCF_014885135.2. Classification (NCBI taxonomy): domain Eukaryota; kingdom Metazoa; phylum Chordata; class Mammalia; order Rodentia; family Cricetidae; genus Alexandromys; species Alexandromys fortis. The sequence continues at coordinate 2,233,696 of NW_026068015.1, forward strand.
TTAGGGCCTGGATTCCAGATAGAACCCCCCAAAATGGTTTCATCATTAAAAACTGTTTCTGGCATGTCATTGAGGGCTGGATGGATTCATCCAGTGGGCAAAAATTAGATAAGTGCACATAGCTATTCATCCTTCTTCAAATAAGAAATGACCAATGCGAGATTCTATATTGATTTATTATCTGTTGTCAATTGTTTAAATAAATGATCAGGAAATTAGACAGTACTTAGATGCCAAGGAAATGTTGGGCAAGAAATCCCAAGTTGAACAAATCAGCACAAAATAAAAGATATATATCCCATGTGATTTTTTTTTTTTTACCAGATAGTCAGAATTTCAGTGGTCAAGAGTATAGGACCTTGATACTAATTCCATTGTTCCTTAGTTATTCTTATCATTATGCAATTAGTCGATGAGTTAAGTGAACCTGGTCCTCATTGTGGAGATTATATGTGGGTTCAGCTACCTGTCCACCTCCCAAAACTTATTGCCTTATGATCATAAATGATGATTAAAAAGAAAGCAGGGGAGGTCAATACTGAATCCAGACACAGATTTGAATGAGAAATGTTTCATGAAGGTTTATATTTTTTGAGCAATGGTTCTCCAGTTTTTGGCCCTATTTTTAAAGTTTAGGAGAATTTAAGAAACAGAGCCTTGCTGAAGGAAGTTTGTCATAGGTGAAAGGCTTGGAGTGTGTATAGCATAGGCCCATTTTATGTTTTATTCTTTCTTTCTTTCTTTCTTTCTTTCTTTCTTTCTTTCTTTCTTTCTTTCTTTCTTTCTTTCTTTCTTTCTTTTGATTTTCGAGACAGGGTTTCTCCATAGCTTTTTGGTTCCTGTCCTGGAACTAGCTCTTCTAGACCAGGCTGGCCTCAAACTCACAGAGATCCACCTAACTCTGCCTCCCGAGTGCTGGGATTAAAGGCGTGCGCCACTACTTTTTAAATGTAGATATAAATGTAACCAATCATATTCTTGTTTCTGCCACCATCCTTTCCCTGTCTGCTGCTATGTCTTCCCAGCCAAGATAGACTTTGTCATTCTAGAACCAGAAATCAGATAAACCTAGTTTTCCTCTATATATTGCTTTTCATCATAATTTACCATAGCCGCAGAAAGTAACTAATATAGCTCACATTCCCTGAATGAAAAGCCAGATCTCTCTTGTCTAATTTTTTTTTTATATTAGAAGATGACAAAAGGTCAATATTTGGTTTTTATGAAGTTATATACTTTTATTAGATACATATTTGTCTTCCCTGGCTAAAAAAGTTTCTTCCAATATGAGCACCTCTGGACTTAGAGAATAGTTTATCAAGTCTGAGTATTTTATACTCTTACTAATTGTGTTAAAGACATCTGCTTCACAGTAAAGTATGGGTCCATACTCAAAGATTTCAGTGACATTACCATTATTCTCAACATTCAGAAGCCATAATCTTGATAGTTGGTGTCCTTTGGAAAAACATCATGGTAAATGATGTTGATTTATGGTGTAAGCCAAGCTTCTTAAGAAATGTGTAAGTCTTCTCAGTTGGTTTCAGGTATAAGACATTATGCCATCTTAGACACAAAATCACATATTCCAGGAATTGAGTGGCGGGTGCATCACCATTACCAGTAGAGTATTACAACTCATATTGTGCTTCTTGTTTTAGCAACTTTATACACTACTGGCATAAAGATTTCCCTTGCAGAGAGATAAGCAGACTACACTAAGATATACAACATTAATTCAGTTGTATTGGAAACTAGAATTGCCACTAGCCACATTGGAGCCACTTACGTCTTAATTAATGATTTAATTTGGAGATTTATTATTTACTTTTCTGTTACTGTAATAAAATACAATAAAATACAATGATAAATGCAAGTTTATTTGGGCTTATGGTACCAGAGAAATCGAAGTTCATCATGGTGAGAAGGCATGCAGGAAGCTGCAAGCTCACACTGTCAAATGCAAAGAAAACAGAGAAAAAACTGGAAGTATGGAAAGGTTATAAGCACTCTAAGCTAGTTCCAATGACATGCTTCCTCCACAATGGCTCCTGCCCCCCAGTGTTCCAACACGTTACTGAACAGTGTAATCTTGAAATGTTCAAATATCTGAACTCCCTCGAGAACATTTCTTTTTCAGGACACTACATTCTACTTCCTAGCTACTATAAGTCTTTGGCCATGTCTATTTGGCTTCCATAAGCTCACAGCGGGTGGCATTATTAAGAGGTGTGGCTTGGTTGGAGTAGGTATGGCCTTGTTGAAGGATGTATGTCACTGCAGAGGCAGGATTTGAGGTTTCATATATGCACAAGTCATGCCCAGTGTCTCAGATCACTTTCTGTCGCCTGCTGATCAAACTGTAGCCCCCTCTCCACTCTTACCCCCTTTTTTTAGCAGCAAGTCTGCCTGCATGCCACTGTGTCCTGTCATGATGATGATAATAGAATAAGCCTCTGAAACTTAAGTCACTCAATTAAACAGTGTCTTTTATGAGTCATCATGGTCATGGTGTCTGTTCATAATAATAGAAACCCCAACTAAGGCAATATCGAAATGCAAAGTTTATTAGGTCCAACTCCAAGAATCCTTATATTTTCTCAATTTTAATACTGTTTAAAAGCCCAAAATATCTTTTATTACTCAAAGTATTCTCTTATTTCAGCCCTTTGTAAAATTAAAGAACAGAAACAAAGCAAATTAAGAGCATCTAAAATATTACCATTACAAAGCAGGGGACTTGGGTACAATGAGGAAATACTGGACCAAAACAAGACTGAAACTCAACAGAGCAAACATCACATTCTGTATCTCCATCTCCAGTGTCAAAGCTGCCTGCAACATGCAATTCTCCTTTGAGCTTGTTATATTTCCTGTATTCATTTCTCCTTAGTCTTGCTTTACTGCTCTGACAACTTCAGAATCTTGGGGTATGCATTTCACTTTCACAGCTGCAAGCAATGGACTCTCAGCACCTCCATGCCACTCAGTACCTTCTCACAGGAGTGCCATTCGCACATACTGCTTGGTCTAAGTGGCTCTATGAAAGCAAAGAGGCCGATCAGATGGCTTCCCCACTCTTGTGCCCATTAGGCTCCTAAAGGCAACACCGTGTCGAATTCCCATGCCAGCTTGGCACAGATTGTGACCTGCCCAATTTGAATAACATTAACAGGAATATTTTCACTCTGTTGCTTTCTAGGAGCAGAAAATGCCTAAAGTTCTTTTGTCTGCATTGGAAGATTAGGGGGTAGAAATTCTGTCCTGAAGCCAATTGTATCTTTATTCAAGTGAATAGATGTTCTATCCTTAACAATTATAGACTCACTTCTAAGACACCTACTTTGGCTATGATGTTAAGCTTCCTAGACATCTTTTTTTTCTCCAAATTGTATATTTTGTATTGCCTTTTGCACTAATTTCTCTTTTACATTGTAGATCTATATAAGCTATCTCAGTCATACCAGGCCACACACTCAGCATTTTTCAGCCATGAAATTTCCTCTACAAAAGAAATTAGTATGTTATTATTTTTTTGTTTAACCTTGGGCAAGTTCTCAGCACACGAGCAGATTCACTGCCAGAATATCACAATAATGGCCTCTAGAACAGTTGCTAAGATTTTTCCCTTTGGAAACTCCTTGAACTGGGCCTCCACAATCTGAGTTGCTCTCAGAAATACTGATATACAGGCTTTCTAGAATGACCCAGTAAGCTGTGATTATAGAACTCAATTACTTTCTAGTCCAATGTCCCAAAGTCTTCCACATTAATCCCAAAATAAGTATAATCAGGTTTTTAATATCAACACACCACTTTCTGGTTCCAACTTCTAAATTAATTGCTGTTATATAGCACCAAAACAAAGACAACTTATCAAAGAATAGTTAATTGAGTTTAAAGTGTCAAGGTCAGAGAAATAAGAGTCTGGTCAGAAAGCAGGCAATGAGCAGTAGAAGCAGGAAACTTCTACATCTTAGAATGCAAGCACAGACTCAGAGGTGAACTGAATGTTGTAGAAGACTGCAAACACTTAAAGTTCAACGCTAGTGATGCTCATTCTCCAATTATGTTCTGTCTACCGTAGTTTTCACTACTTTCCCAAATAATGTGACCAACTTGGGACCAAGTATTCCTATAGCTGAGCAATGGGGAACATTCTCATCAAATCACTGTGGATGAGTACTGACTATCAAGGGAACATTTAGCTAGCTTTACACAGTGCAGGCCAGGAAGAATATTGAAATGTAAAAGGCCTTCACTGTACCCTTTATAGGATCAGTGGGAATAGTTCTTGAGAATGTTCAGTGGAAAATACGACTCCCAATTCCTGAGGACTACTTGTGGCAACACTCTACTTGATTTAAAGTTTGTGACATCCCACTAGGTAGAGAACTCTGGTGTTTATGGAAGACAAAGAATGCAGGGTCAATAAGGATAGTGGAAGAAATTAGTTGTGAATCCTCTTTTTACAAAACAACTTTGCAAATTTGGACAGTATTTTCATTTATTTTGCAAAAGAGAGGTTTTATTTGTAGCTATTGTCTATAAATTACCTATCCATATTATATACTATTTGCTGCATATTTTATATTAGTGTTTTATCTACTGTATGGAGGTCTCTGTCTAAGAAATTCCAAGTTAAGCTGGGTGGTGGTGGCACACACCTTAAATTCCAGCATTCATGAAGCAGAGACAGGATGATCTTTGTGAGTTTGAGCCAGCCTAGTCAGAAGAGTTATGGCTATGACACAGTGAAATCCTCTCTTGAAAACCCAAAAGTACAAAATTAAAAAAAAAAAATAAAATAAAAAATTAAAGAAATTCCATGTTATACACGCATTATATGCTTTCCTAGTTCATACGAACTAGAACATGTTCTAGTTCACAACTTATGGACATTTGTAGGTTACTCTAAGCAGCTTAAACACAAGTAAAAGAATAATCTGTTATATGGAAAAAAGATTAATTTTTGTATGATTTGCTTCATCATTCCTGAATGTATCTTTATTCCTAGTGTAATTTCCATTCTCTGGTCTCCATCTTTGGAAGCCCCGCCCCAGTGCCCGCCAGACCTTAACCCCTCCCCAGAGGAGTGTCAAGCCGGGCACACAAAACTTTGACCCCTCCCCCAGTCTATTTAAACTGCTCCCCAGACAGTCCTATCATGGTCTCACCCCCACCCCCCACCCCCACAACACACACCGAACCTCCCCTCCTATGGTTGCTTTGGTGGCTTCGCAGTTCCCCTGGGGGCCACCAAAGAGTGCAGAAATCCCATTAAACCTGGATATCCTTTAATTCGGCTTGTTTTTTTTTGGCTTGATTGTAATTTTTGTGTCGGCAAAGAGCTCACATTAGAAAATATTTTTAACACATAGTTCGTGTGAAGACATGCTCTAATTCACAACTCATGGACATCTTAAACACAAGTAAAAGAATAATCTGTAACAAGGAAAAAAGATTAATTTGCATATAATTTGCTTCATTATTCCTGAATATTTCTTTACCAACTAAATTAATATTATTAATTATTTCAAACTTTAACTTCATTTGATATTGGTAATGTTACTTTTAACAGTATTAGGTCTTTGGTAATTTTGGGATTAAAAACCTGTAAAAGATAACCATAAGTGAGAATGAAAGAAATACCGTAAAGTGTATTTTGAGATATAGATTTGGCTTTCACTTTCTATTTATCTAGTCCTCTCTCCCTCTCTCACTCTCTCTCTCTCTATACAAACACACACACACACACATACACATGCACATATACACAAATGGGAAATAAATTCTTTTTACTTAGAAAGCCCAAATTCCTTTGTAATAAACACCTAAATTCTTAGTTATTTAGAAATTAAAAATTTATGAAGTAATTAATTTGAAAATCTGTTGCATGTAAGAATTTATCTTTATAGTTATTCCAGCTGTTCCATTTGTCCCTCCACTTTTGAGACAAGGTATAGTTGACACCAAAAGTTTCAAGAGAAATGAAGAACGAGCTCTGCTGCTGGTGAGTCCAGAAGAGAAATATAGCTTTAACGTTTAATTTGAAAGTAGATGACATAGTGGGTCACTTATTTCAATAAGGAATCAAAAGCATTGAAAATCACATTTCTCCTCTTGGCTGCCTATTGTGACAACACTAAGAAATGTCAATATGAACTCCTTTTGGACAGACAGTTCTTGGAAGAATCTGCATTTTGGCAGACAAACTTGCACACCAGTTTGTAACTATCAATAATTAGGAAGTGCTTTCTGAACATAACTCAGCAACATATCCATGACACTACAATATTTTTAAAAATTTCTGATGTCATCATAAAACAATGGATCTTTATATTTCTACTAGAAACAAAAGAGAAGGTAGTCTGTAAGGTCCTTTGATCAGGAACAGTCTTCTGCTCCTACACTAAAGCGACCCACCCAGAGCGGTAAGTGCCTGCCTACCAGGCGGGCCTCAAAGACACCCAAAGGGAGCGCGGGCACCTTCAGCTGGTGCTGCAGGATCTCCTGTGCTCTACTGGACCCCGCCTGCCACGTTCCTCCTTTTGTCCCCTGCTCATTGGGCTACCAGCTGTCCCTGTTTAGGTGCTGAGGAACTCCATCTGGGCAGGTGAGTGTGTACTATCCAGGGGCGTATTGTCCCGGAAGAGACCACAAACCCCCCTCCCCCAGCTCCTCTGCAGGGCTGTGTTTCTTACACACGACCCCCTCATCGCCAAGCCTGCATAGTCTGCAAGGTCCTTTGATCAGGAACAGTCTTCTGCTCCTACATTAAGGCGACCCACCCAGAGTGGTGAGTGCCTGCATACCAGGCGGGCCTCAAGGACCCCCAAAGGGAGTACAGGCACCTTCAGCTTGCATGGCAGGGTCTCCTGTGTTATACTAGACCCCGCCCTGCCCCCCAAGTTCGCCCTTTTGCCCGCGGGTCATTAGACTATCAGGCGTCCATGCTTTGGTGCTGAGGAGTTTCATCTGGACGGGAAGGGTTCCTGCTTCTACACTGAGGAGATACACCCAGAGAGTTATTCACAGCAAAGTCTGGACCAAGACACCAGGCCTCTCCTGGCTCCATTTGAAGGAAGAGATGGGAAGGCGCCAATGCAAGAATTCCTCCAACAACCTGAAAGGTAACATGACATCACCAGAATCCAGGGATCCCAAAATGAGAAGAATGGTACACCCCACTCCAGAAGAATTAGAAGAAATAGACTCAAAAGTGAATTATATAAAAATAATAGAGGACCTTAAACAGCAGGTGAAAAACTGCCATAACCAATTAGAGATTACAAACAAAAAAGGTTGTGGAAATTAATAAATCGATCAAAGATCACAAGAAAATCAAGAGAAACAAGAGAAAGCAATCAAACAGGTAAGGAAAGCGGTTCAAGACTTGAAGAATGAAATGGAAGAAATGAAGAAAACACAAACCGAGGGAAGGGTGGAGATGGAAAATCTGGGTAAACGAACAGGAACTACAGAGACAAGTACTACCAACAGATTACAAGAGATAGAAGAAAGAATATCAGACACTGAAGATACCATAGAGAAAATAAACACAGTGATCAAAGAAAACAGCAAAATCAACAAATTCTCATCAAAAAACATTCAGGAAATCTGGGACACAATAAAAAGACCAAACCTAAGAATTATAGGGGTAGAAGAAGGAGAAGAAGTACAGCT
>NW_026068015.1:2241563-2244482 GCF_014885135.2 Alexandromys fortis
CATACAGAATAAAGAAAGAATATTAAGAGCCGCAAAGGAAAAAGGCCAAGTTACTTACAAAGGTAAACCTATCAGACTTACACATGACTTCTCTATGGAAACCATGAAAGCCAGAAGGTCCTGGATAGATGTTCTTCAGAAACTAAGAGATCACGGATGCAAGCCCAGACTACTATACCCAGCCAAGCTTTCGTTCACTATAAATGGAGAAAACAAAATTTTCTAGGATAAAAACAAATTTAAACAATACGTAGCCACAAATCCAGCATTACAGAAAGTAATAGAAGGAAAATCACAATCCAAGGATTCCAACAATGCCCAGGATAACTCAGACATCTAATGACCCTTCACCAGCACAACTCAAAGAAGGGAAACACACAAACTCTACTACCAAAAAAGAAAAACAAAAAGTGATCAGAGTTAACAACCACTGGTCATTAATATCACTTAATATCAATGGAATCAACTCACCTATAAAGAGGCACAGGCTAAGAGATTGGATACGAAACAGAATCCAACATTCTGCTGTTTACAAGAAACACAACTCAACCACAAAGACAGACATCTACTCAGAGTAAAGGGCTGGGAAAAGGTTTATCAAGCAAATGGACCTAAGAAACAAGCAGGTGTGGAAATACTAATTTCTAACAAAGTTGACTTCAAACTAAAATCAATCAGAGGAGATGGAGAGCGACATTTTTTACACATAACAGGAACAATTCATTAGGACAAAGTCTCAATCCTGAATATCTATGCCCCTAACATAAAAGCACCCACTTACCTAAAAGAAACATTACTAAAACTCAAGGAAGTCATCAAACCTCACACACTAATAGTAGGAGATTTCAACACTTCTCTCTCACCAATGGACAGGTCAATCAGACAGAAACCTAACAGTGAAATAAGAGGATTAAGGGAGGTAATGAATCAAATGGACTTAACAGACATCTATAGATCATTCTGCCCAAATAGGAAAGAATATACCTTCTTCTCTGCAGCTCATGGAACCTTCTCGAAAATTGACCACATACTCGGTGACAAAGCAAACTTACACAGTTTCAAAAAAAAAATATTAGTAACCACCTGTGTCTTATCAGATCACCATGGGTTAAAGTTAGAATTCAACAACAATGCTACCCCCAGAAAGCCTATGAACTCATGGAAACTGGACAGTCAACTTCTGAACCACACCTGGATCAAGGAAGAAATAAAGAAAGAAATCAAAGACTTTCTTGAATTCAATGAAAATAAAGAGACAACATACTCAAACCTATGGGACACTATGAAAGCAGTGCTAAGAAGAAAGTTCATAGCACTAAGTGTGCACTTAAAGAAAATGGAGAAAGCACACATAGGAGACTTAACTGCCCACCTGAAAGCTCTAGAAAAAGAAAAACAAGAAGCAGACTCACCTAGGATGAGTAGAAGACTGGAAATAATCAAATGAACGGTTGAAATCAACAAAATAGACACACAGAAAACAATTCAAAGAATCAGTGAAACAAAAAGCTGGTTCCTGGAGAAAATCAACAAGATTGATAAACCCCTATACAAACTAATCAAACGGCAGAGAGAGAATACACAAATTAACGAGATCAGAAATGAAAAGGGAGACATAACCACAGACACATCGGAAATTCAGAAAAATCATTAGATCTTACTACAAAAGCCTATATGACACAAAATTGGAAAATGCTAAAGAAATGGACACTTTTTTAGATAAGTATCATATACCAAAAGTAGAACAGGACCAGGTGAACAATCTCAATAGACCTGTTAGTCACGACGAATTAGAAGTTGTTATAAAAAACCTCCCTACCACAAAAAGCCCAGGTCCAGACGTTTTCAATGCAGAATTCTACCAGATCTTTCAAGAAGACCTAATACCTATACACTTTAAGGTATTTCCCAATATAGAAACAGAAAAGTCATTGACAAATTCCTTTTATGAAGCTACAATTACCCTGATACCAAAACCACACAAAGATGCAACCAGGAAAGAGAATTACAGGCCAATCTCACTCATGAACATCGACGCGAAAATCCTCAATAAAATACTGGCAAACCGAATCCAAGAACACATTAGAAAAATTATCCAATATGATCAACTAGGCTTCATCCTAGGGATGCAGCGCTGGTTCAACATACGAAAATCTATCAATGTAATCCATCATATAAATTAACTGAAGAAAAAAAAACATATGATCATTTCATTAGATGCTGAAAAAGCATTTGATAAAATTCAACATCCCTTTATGATATAGGTCTTGGAGAGATTAGAGATAAAAGGGTCATACCTAAATATAATAAATGCTATTTACAGCAAGCCGACACCTAACATCAAACTAAACGGAGAGAAACTCAAAGCCATCCCACTAAATCAGGATCACGACAAGGCTGCCCCCTCTCTCCATACCTTTTCAATATAGTGTTGAAGTTCTAGCAATAGCAATAAGACAACATAAGGGGATCAAAGGGATTCGAATTGGAAAGGAAGAAGTTAAACTTTCGTTATTTGCAGATGATATGATAGTGTACATGAGCGACCCCAAAAACTCCAGCAAAGAACTCCTAGAGCTGATAAACACCTTTAGTAGCATGGCAGGATACAAGGTCAATTCCAAAAAAAATCAGTTGCCCCCTTATACACAAATGATAAGGAATCAGAGAGGGAAATCAGAGAAACATCACCTTTCACGATAGCCACAAACAGCATAAAATATCTTGGGGTAACTCTAACAAAGGATGTGAAGGATCTATTTGACAAGAATTTTAAGTCTTTGAAGAAAGAAATTGAGGAGGATTCCAGAAAATGGAAGGATCTCCCTTGCTCTTGGATTGGGAGGATCAACATAATAAAAATGGCAATTCTACCAAGGGCAATTTATAGATTCAATGCAATCCCGATTAAAATCCCAT
>NW_026068015.1:2244771-2265186 GCF_014885135.2 Alexandromys fortis
GAGCTAAAAGTATACAATGGAAGAAAGAAAGCATCTTCAACAAATGGTGCTGGCACAACTGGATGTCAACCTGTAGAAGAATGAAAATAGACCCATATCTATCACCTTGCACAAAACTCAAGTCCAAATGGATCAAAGACCTCAATATCAATCTGAACACACTGAACCTGATAGAAGAGAAAGTGGGAAGTACCTACAACAGATGGGCACAGGAGATCACTTCCTATTTGTAACCCCAGCAGCACAGATATTAAGGGCAACATTGAATAAACGGGACCTCCTGAAACTGAGAATCTTCTGTAAAGCAAATGACACTGTCACTAAGACAAAAAGGCAACCCACTGACTGGGAGAAGATCCTCACCAACCCTACAACAGACAAAGGACTGATCTCCAAAATATATAAAGAACTCAAGAAACTAGACCGTAAAATGCTAATTAACCCAATTAAAAAAATGGGGCACTGAACTTAACAGAGAATTCTCAACAGAAGAAATTCAAATACCCAAAAGACACTTAAGGTCATGCTCATCCTCCTTGGTGATCAGGGAAATGCAAATCAAAACAACTTTGAGGTACCATCTTACACCTGTCAGAATGGCATGCGTGCAGAAAAGCACACGCATGCCAGAATCAATATGCGTGTCAAAATAGCCACGTGTGTCAGAACCAGCACACGCGCCAGATTCGTCACATGTGTCAAAATCGTCACATGTGTCAGAGTCGGCATGCGTGCCAGAATAGCCACGAGTGCCAGAATCGCCACATGTGTCAGGACCAGCACACATGTCAGAATTGACACATGTGTAGGTGACACACGTGTCAGAGTGGGCACGTGTGCCAGAATCGGCACGTGTGTCAGAATCGGCACATGTGCAGAAAAGCACACACGTGTCAGAATCGGCATGCATGTCAGAACCGGCATGCAGGCAGGAAAGAACATGCGTGTCAAAATAGCCACATGTGTCGGAATCGTCACACGTGTCAGAATAGGCACACGTGTGGAAAAGCACACACGTGTCAGTATTGTCAGTGTGTCAGAATCTTCACGTGTGGTAGAACCGGCGTGCGTGCCAGAATCGTCACATGTGTCAGAGCCAGCACACATGTCAGAATCGACGCATATGTAGGAAAGCACATGTGTGTCGGAGCGGGCACATGTGTCAGAGCGGGCACGTGTGTTGGAGCGGGCACGTGTGTCGGAGTGGGCACACGTGTCAGAGTTGGCATGTGTGTCAGAATCGACACGTATGTCAGAATCGGCATGGGCGCAGAGAAGCACACGTGTCAGAACAGGCATACGTGTCAGAACCAGCACACAGTTCGGAAAGAACACACGTGCCGAAATTGTCGCATGTGTCAGAATCATCACGTGTGTCAGAATAAGCACACGTGTAGAAAAGCACACGTGTCAGAATCGTCACATGTGTCAGAATCGTCACATGTGTCAGAATTGGCACGGGTGCAGAAAAGCAAAATTGATGTTAAGTTTAATCAATGCATCAAGTTACATAGTTTTGTCAAAAGCAAGATGCATTATAAGGTCTCCCTTATGCATGTGTCTGCAGTAACAGGCCCAAACACTGTGACTTTTGGTGCTTGACACCATTAAATACTGTTCAACTTTTGGTTAATTGTTCTTATAACTGCAGGGTCAGAGGCAGTCATTTAAGCTTCCTGTTGAAATCATAATTAACTTCTTGCTAATGTCCCTTGTCTTTTGAAGCCACTTCCCATTAGCAGAGTCTTTATGATTTCCCAGTATAGTTGACAGTGGTTTATTTAATTCCTGTGAAGCAAAAAACAATAACATGTTAGAGATCTTCCCTGTAAAATAAACAGTGTTCGAGGCTTTATCTAGACTGGTGCTATCATCAGCCTTCAAAACAATTAATTGCCCTCACAGGCTTAGATGGATTTTAAATTTTTAAGAGGGAATTAACATGAGCACAGATGTTAAAATTATCATTTCTTCCCCTGAGAAAATCCCTGAAAGCTGTTCAGAGTGGGAACTCCACAGTTGAGACCTTGCCTAAAGGTACTAATAGGAATCACCCACTTCTGTTCTGACATTTACAGTGTATTTCTAAGCAATAGATTTGCCCTGCAACCATGCCAAAAGTCATAAATAAGCTTTACAGTTTTTCCTTGGCTAAGTGGGGGGGGGGGACAGATACACCAGAATAAAGAAAACTTGCTTTTATTTAAAAATTTCTATGCTTACAAACTGTAAAGGCAGGGAAGTTTACAGGTTGATTGAGAAGCTCAAATAATTCAAGATTTAGTTCATGAAAAAAGTAAGGAAAGTACATTGCAACAGAAAAAAAAAATCATTGATGAAGCCATTTGCATACTTCACTCTGTCCTGTGTGTTTGTGTGTGTGTGTGTGTGTGTGTGTGTGTGTACATGCATATGTCAGGGGAAATATTAAATACTACATTTGGTATACCAAAAGAGATATGTTTAAAAAAACCTTCAGTTATGAAAGCAATCCCTAGGTGTTTTTCTTGACCCTGTGAAAGTAAAAAACAAAACAAAACAAGAAGGATGAAATAGGCTTGCCAAGAGGAGCAGATGTTTCTGTTGTATATTTCGTATTCCCTAACCATATTTGAGAATTCTAAATATAAACGTTCAAACAGACAGAGTGCAAACACACAGGAAATTGGAGGAGTGTGAGAATTTGTCTAGATGATTCAATCTGATTCACAACTTTTCACATGAATCAAATACCAGACACACTGGTAGGGGGGAGCTGCTATGGCCATAATAACATCATGTGTATGACATCTATTCTGAAGAGAAAGCAAATCCTACGAGCCAGCCCAGTTTTAAGACTGCTTCTCGCCATCTTCATGGTAATCAGGGACAAGTTGCAAAGATACGCATATTCACTTGAATTCGCATGACTATTTTAGCATCCTCCTATGACATGTTTAATGTGCCACATAAGGAAGTCACTAAAAGTCAGACATATTTAGTATAATGTTCTCTCAACAGATGAGCCAGGTTAAGCCGCTTCATAGCATACTACTTCAAATACACTCATCTACATGCAAGTCGAATTGGTTAATAGGTTAATAATCCCCACTTCTAAATGACAGAGTAGTCAGAACTAAAGCAAGTTCTACATCTCCAAACAAATCTGGTAACAGTTCTCATCATCAAGATGAGTTTATTTCTTCTCTATAGAGAATAAATAATTCTAAACTAATTTACTATGTAAAAGATTAGAAAAGTACAATTAAAAAGAAAATGCTTAATCTCAACACTTTCAAAACAATTAGGCTATAATTTTGGCATTTAATAACATTCTGTAAAAAAACCCTAAATATATATTTTAAGTTTTATGTTATAAATTTTTGATATATTCTTCAAAGAACTTATTTTATAATATGTGGAATATTAAAACATCATGATGTAACCTGTATAACTGCCTGGTTGACCCTAGGCTTGTTTATCTTGCCTTGCAAGTGTAAAATTAGCCTTTGTAAAAGAATTACCAATGCAGTGTCCAAATATTTACCTATTTTCCAGCTGTTGTTCCATGTCTGTTGAAAGTAACGTACTCCCAGCCCTGTCCGTGGAGAATTGTGCTTTAAAAGAAAAACTCACTCAGCAGTAGAATTTGTTTTTTCCTAGGCTCAGGACAAAGACTGTCCCCTGTCAATGAAAACTGATCTACTTACAAAAATGTGACTGTGTGACTAGAGTTGCCAGATACTCAAAGTAAACTCCTTCATAGTCAATGCATTATACCCATTCAGCTACAGAGTATACTGTGTTTCTACAAGTCAAATCATAATGGATGCATTTAGCAATTGGCAGTAGAATTCCTTAAGTAGCCAGTTAGAGTCACTAGGAAACAAAAGACATAGAAAATACCCTGAAAATCTCCAAATCATTAGGCAAAATAGTAAATGAAGAACCATCGCACATCCTGCTGAAAAGGCACAGGTTAGTGTCACAACATCACATTGCAGGGTGGAATCCACCCAGCACACTTTCCCTTTAAACTACCAGAGTGACTGTAAAATGAAATGAATAGTGGTAGAAGGTTATTATACAACTAGTACATTGTTAATTAATGTGCCAGATGTTGTATACCATCTTCCAGATATGGCATCATATCTAAAGCAGATTAACTAAGACTTTGCCATGTGCAGCAATAGATCTGCCCAATTTATTTTAATCAATAGGCTTAAAACATAAACAGCAGCAGGTCATAATTACAAGGAATGGACAAGACTGTACATTTCTTGTCTTGATCTGGGACTGTGTTAATCCCGTTTCTAGTCTGACATCTGGACATTCAAGGAATATCATATTAGTTCACATTGTTTATACCAAGTTAATTGGACCCAAATGACAAAATAAAACTAAAAAAAATTTAAAAAAATAGAACATGCTCCAGATCGCTGTTTAAGCTTGGATGTACACTGGCAAAGAGAAGATAAGCTGCACAAAGATTCATTGACTTACCAAATACGGGAACATTTTAGGGAATCTAGTATGCCCAGACTTGCCTGTACATTTTTCCAACTTACTTTCTCCTATCAACTGTCGGCAACACTTGGTAACAACCTTCACATCATAGTGCTAACACATTACATATCTGAAGCCTCCATTCCATTTTCCTAAAGATTCCAATCCACAAATTTGAGTTGACCACAAGAAACAGGAATGCCTCCATGAGATATGGAATAGAAGACATCTTGTAGTATGTTCTAGTTGTGACCAATTAACATTGACTCTGGGAAATAGGACATGACAGATAACATAGCACTAGAGGTGTGTTTTGGTCATGGGGTCAAATGTCACATGCCATGTAAGATCTTTTGAAAATGTCATGGAAAAGTTACAAATGACAGTCCAGTCTCTGTGGTTCTAAAGAAAGAGGTTGCAGTGTAAGAAGCAGACGTATAACCCTTTCAAAGAGAAATCCTTGAAGAAAGGAAAATAGGATAACTTATATAGTAATTACTACACTGCAAAAAAGTTGGATTAATTTAACCTTCTCTTAATGATGCTAGATAAATGTTAAACATAGTGTCAGAAAGATTACCATACTTCAGTTAGGACAAATGTGTATATACTTGCTATCAGGAAATAGACACAGAATCAATTGCTTCAATTATGAGTGGTGACCCTGGTGTATGGGTCTTGACTTCTATTAAGACCATCTAATGTTATAAAATACAGCAATTTTGGAGGATTCCTTATTAGCAGAACTCTGTACAAGAAATAAAAATTGTTATTTAAGACATCCGTTTGTAACCAAACATCAAAATGCTCAAAACAAAACTTACATTGATGGGGATATTCAAGATTGAGCAGAACGACCAAGTAAAAAACACAGCATCAATGGGTAAGGTTGGAATAAGTCTAGCAACAAATTTTGTACAGATTTAAATAAATGAATTAATAAAAACAAATCTGCGATAAAAATTCAAGTAATTTCTGCAACTCAAGTAATCTCTAGGACATGGCTACATTCCCCTATGTATCTGTTGAAAACACACAGTGTGTTCCTTCCAAACAAAATGTTTGGAATTTGGAGCGAAGGACTGAAAACAAGCTAGTAAATATTCAAAAAGTCTGATGAATGCTGTCTCAATCTTCTGATCAAGGTTAACATCAACATATCAATTTGTATTGGTCACATATACTTTTGACCCCCCCAAAATGGCATATTACTTCTGCAGATTGTTACGAGACAGTCTGAAAGATCTGTCTACTCATGAGAAAAATAGCAAAGAAATGTGAACTCAGAGAGATTCTACAGAACTCTGACTATGATTTATGAATCTTGTCAAGACATCAGAAAGAGAACATCTCTGACACTGTAGCATTCTATACAGAGTGGAGTGGATGAGGCACAAAGTGATGTGTACTGTGCTGCACTGAAAGAGATCCTGGAACAGAAGACAGTACTTGGGAAGGCTGAATATTTAATGGACTTTAGAAATTAATGTATATTTCCCAGCTCATCAATTGTTACAGATCTACTATACTAGCATAAGATTTTAATGATCAGGAAAATGAGTCCAAGGCATGTGAGAAACCCTGTATTATCTATGTTTCTTGTAAATGTAAAACTTGGTAATGAATACCTCTTTCTTAAGTTTACCTTCTGAAAACTGTTTAGCCCAGGTAAAGCTGGAAAATCAGAGATGTATGGCATGCAGTCATACACAATGAGAACAGGCTTGTCTATCCATATTTAGGCACAGACTCCAAGGCACAGAAATGAAGATTGGAGGCAAGACATTTCTAATTGTTCCAACAGGTCCAGAGGGAATGCATATCTTGCCCCAGAGCATGGTCAAGACACATAGTTCCAACCTTCCTGTCGTTTCATGCACTTAACCACATGCTTGTGTTGCACGACCCTTTAGGAAACACCAACTGGTTTGTGATTACAAAGGAAAAAGCAACTAGTCTACCACCTCTGCAGCACTGGCTACAGACAGCCCTAAATTCTACAAGAAAATAGTGAGACACTCACTAAGCCTATAGAGCTCAAAGCTCTGTGCTTACCTGGGGAGTGGGAAGCTGGAACATAAAGATACACAAACAGGGACTGTAAAATGAGCCAACAGGTTTTATTGATTGGTACAATGTGAGAGAGTATTTGTACTACACATTTATGCCAGTGAGAAAACATTTACAGACCCAAGGAGATACCTCAGAGGCCAAAGTGTTTTATATGCAAACATGAGATTCGGTATTTTAATTTCCAGGACCAACATAAAAGAGCTGAAAAGGGTAGTATGCTTCTGTAACTCCAGTGTTGGGGACCAGGAATGTGAATATGGAATCATCACTGAGATTTGCTGGCCAGCCAATCTAGCATTCTGTAAGTATCTGGTTCAGAGAGAGAATTTGTCTAAAATAATAATAATTAATAATAATAATAATAGAAGAAGAAAATAACAGTATGAAATCTAACTTCACTTTCATATCTCCTCATATTCACACAAAAGTTCTCCAAAACAAAATCAAAAGGAAAAGGAAACATTTCCTGAAAGAAAACAAAACAAGGTACCAGAAGTTCCATCCAGAGGAGTAAGTGAGTGCCCAATCAGCCGGAAGCACAGACACCCTCCAATCCCCTAAACTTTCTGGCCATTCAGCAGGGCTTTTCTCCCCAGCTACTGCCTTTCTCTTCTTATCCCATCCCAGCTTGCCCCCAAGCACCCCTTTCCATATGCAAGTTCACAGGATCCCCCAACTCAAACTGCTTCGGGGCTGATGGTCTGTAGACGAAGTGGTGAGTGCAACTGCTGCAGAAGTTTATTTGTTCCACTGAGCCTGCACCTAGCAAGCCAACCCTCATGTCTGAGAGGTCCCTGGCCAGCAAGTGGCCCTGCTCCTGTATCAGAAGTTCCATCCAGAGGGGTAAGTGAGTATCCAACTGAACAGATAGATGCCCTGGAAAGCAAGCACAGGCACCCCCCCCCAATCCCCTAAACTTTTGGCCATACAGAGGGGCTTCTCCCTGGCTACTGCCTTTCTCTACTTATCCCCTCCCAGCTTGCCCCCTGCCCCCAAGCACTTTTTTTCCATCTGCGGGGTCTTTAGATCCATCACCACAGCCTACTTCAGGGTGGAGAAGATATGAGAGACAACTTCAGTGCTGAGGAGACCTAAGAGAGGGCAGACCAAAAAGAGACCCTAAGTACATAGGTAGCCACAGCAAAGATCAGACCAAGCCACCAAGACTCTCCTAACAGCATTTGAAGGAAGAGATGAGCAGGTGCAAATGCAAGAATTCCTCCAACAACCTGAAAAGCAACATGATAACACCAGAATCCAGGGAACATAAAAAAGGAAGACTTGAACACCCTAATCCAGAAGAAGTAGAAGAAATAGACTTTAAACATAACATTATGAAAGTGATAGAGACCATTAAACAGGATGTGAAAAACTCATTTAAAGAAATGGGTGAGAAGACTAACAAAAAGTTAGAAGAAATTAATAAATCCATCAAGGATACCCAAGACAACCAAGAAAAAGCAATCAAACAGGTAATGGAAACAGTTCAAGACTTGAAACCTGAATGGAGACAGTGAAGAAAAGACAAACCGAGAGATGGCAGGATATGGAAAATCTGGGTAAACAAACAGAAACTACAGAGACAAGTATAACCAACAACATAAAAGAGATACCATAGAGGAAATAAACACACTGATCAAAAAAATATCAAATCCAACAAATTCTTAACACAAAACATCCAGGAAATCTGGGACACCATGAAAAGACCAAACCTAACAAAAATAGGAGTAGAAGAAAAAGAAGAATTACAGCTCAAAGGCCCAAAAAATATATTCAACAAAATTATATAAGAAAACTTTCCCAACCTAAAGAAGGATATTTCTATGAAGGTACAAGAAGCATACAGAACACCAAATAAAATGGAACAAAAAAATCATATATCAAAACACAAAACATACAGAATAAAGAAAGAATATTAAGAGCTGCAAATGAAAAAGGTCAAGTAACATATAAAGGTAAACCTATCAGAATTATACCTGACTTCTCTATGGAAACCATGAAAGCCCGAAGGTCTTGGATAGATGTGCTGTAGAAACTAAAAGACCATGGATGCAAGCCCATACTATTATACCCAGGCAAGCTTTCTTTCACCAACAATGGAAAAAACAAGATATTCCAGGATAAAAACAAATTTAAACAATATGTAGCCACAAACCCAACCTTACAGAAAGTAATAGAAGGAAATAGTAACCTAAGCAACTCAACAACACCCACAATAACTCCGACATCTAACAAACCTTCACCAGCACAACTCAAAGAATGGAAACACACAAACTCTACTAGAAAAAAAAATTGGAGTCATTAATATCACTTAATATCAATGGACTCAATTAACCTATAAAAAGGCATAGGTTAAGAGAATAGATATGAAAACAGTATCCAACATTCTCCTATTTACAAGAAATACACCTCAATCACAAAAACAGACATCTACTCAGAGTAAAGGGTTTGGAAGAGGTTTTTCAGGCAAATGGACCTAAGAAACAAGTGGGTGTGGCTATACTAATATTTAACAAAATTGACTTCAAACTAAAATCAATCAGAAAAGATGGAGATGGACACTTTATATTCACAACAGGAACAATTCAGCAGGATTAAGTCTCAATGCTGAATATATATGCCCCTAATATAGAAGCACCCACATATGTAAAATAAACTTTACTAGAACTCAAAGCATACATCAGACCCCACATCCTAATAGTAGGAGACTTCAACACTCCTCTCTCACCAGTGGACAGGTCAAACAGACAGATATTTAACAGAGAAATAAGAGAACTAATAGAGGTAATGAATCAATTGGACTTGACAGACATCTATAGAATATTCCACCGAAATAGGAAAGAATATACCTTCTTCTCAGCATCTCATGGAATCTTCTCAAAAATTGATCACCTACTTGGTAACAAAGCAAACTTCCACAGATTTTAGTAACCACCTATGTCTTATCAGATCACCATGGAATAAAGTTAGAATTTAACAACAATTCTACCCCCAGGGAGCCTACAAATGCATGGAAACTGAACAGTCAACTACTGAATCACCCCGGGTCAGGGAAGAAATAAAGAAAGAAATTAAAGTCTTCCTTGGATTCAACGAAAATTAAGATACAACATACCCAAACCTATGGGACATTATGAAAGCAGTGCTAAGAGGAAAGTTCATAGCACTAAGTGCCCACATTAAAGAAATGGAGAAAGCTCACATCAGAGACTTAACAACACAGCTGAAAACTCTAGTAAAAAAAGACAGCAGACTCACCCAGAAGTAGAAGACTGGAAATAATCAAACTGAGGGCTGGAATCAAGAAAATAGAGACACAATAGAAACACAGAAAACAATCCAAAGAATCAATGAAACAACGAGCTGGTTCTTTGAGAAAATCAGCAAGAATGACAAACCCCTATCCAAACTAATCAAGAGGCATGGAGAGAACACACAAATTAATAATGTTAGAAATGAAAAGGGGGCCAAAACAACAGATACTGACAAAATTCAGAGAATCATTAGCTCTTCCTACAAAAGCCTATATGCCACAAAATTGGAAAATGTAAAAGAAATGGACTTGTTTTTAGATAAATGCCATATACCAAAATTAAATCAAGACCAGGTGAAAAATGTAAATAAACCTATGAGTCATGAGGAAATAGAGGCTGTCATAAAAACCTGCCAACTAAAAAAAGCCCAGGACCAGATGGTTTTAATGCAGAATTTTTACCAGAACTTCCAAGAAGAGCTGATACCTATAATCCTTAATGTGTTTCACATAATAGAAACAGAAGAGTCATTGCCAAACTCTTTATATGAAGCTACAGTTACCCTGATACTATAACCACCAAAGTCTCAACCAAGAAAGAAAATTACAGCCCAATCTTGCTCATGAACATCGATGCAAAAATTCTCAATAAAATATTAGCAAACCAAATCCAAGAACACATCAAAAAATTATCCATTATGATCAAGTAGGCTTTATCCCAGAGATGCAGGGCTGGTTCAACATACAAAAATCTATCAATGTAATCACCATATAAATATACTGAAAGAAAAAAATATGATCATTTCATTAGATGCTGACAAGTCATTTGACAAAATTCAACACCCTTTTATGATAAAGGTGTTGGAGAGAGTAGGGATACAAGAATCATATCTAAATATAATAAAAAGCAATATACAGTAAGCAAACAGCAAATATATAAATTAAATAAAGAGAAACTCAAACCCATTCCACTAAAATCAGGAACAAGACAAGACTGTTCACTCTCACCATATATCTTCAACATAGTGCTTGAAGTTCTAGCAATAGCAATAAGACAACATAAGGAGATCAAGAAGATTCGAATCGGAAAGGAAGTAGTCAGACTTTCGTTACTTGCAGATGATATGATAGTGTACATCAGTGACCCCAAAACCTATACCAAAGAATTCCTACAGCTGATAAACACCTTTAATGATGTGGCAGGATAAAAGATCAACTCAAAAAAAAAATCAAAGGATAGAGAAACAGAGAGGGAAATCAGAGAAACTTCACCTTTCACAATAGCCGTAAATAGTATAAAGTATCTTGGGGTAACACTAACCAAGGAAGTGAAAGACCTATTTGACAAGAACTTTAAGGCTTTGAGGAAAGAAATTGAAGAGGACACCAGAAAATGGAAGGATCTTCCATGCTCTTGGATGGGTAGGATCAGCATAGGAAAAATAGCAATTCTACCAAAGGCAATCTATAAAGTCAATGCAATCCCCATCAAAATCCAACAAAATTCTTCACAGACCTTGAGAGAAAAATAATCAACTTTATATGGAAAAACAAAAAATCCAGGATACCCAAAAGAATCCTACACAATAAAAGTACTTCCGGAGGCATTACCATCTTTGACTTCAAACTCTATTAAATAGCTACAGTAATGAAAACTGGCATCAAATTCATCGACCAATGGAATCAAATCGAAGACGCGGATATTAACCCACAAACCTATGAACACCTGATTGTTGACAAAGGAGCTAAAAGTATACAATGGACGAAAGAAAGGATCTTCAACAAATGGTGCTGGCATAACTGGATGTCAACCTGTAGAAGAATGAAAATAGATCCATGTCTATCACCTTGCACAAAACTCAAGTCCAAATGGATTAAAAACCTCAATATAAATCCAACCACACTGAACCTGGTAGAAGAGAAAGTGGGAAGTAGACTGCAACATATGGGCACAGGAGACTACTTCCTATGTATAACCCCAATAGCACACACAATAAGAGCAACATTGAATAAATGGGACCTCCTGAAACTGAGAAGCTTCTGTAATGCAAAGGACACTGTCATTAAGACAAAAAGGCATCCTACTGAATGGGAGAAGAACTTCACCAACCCCGCATCAGACAAAGGACTGACCTACAAAATATATAAAGAACTCAAGAAACTAGACATTAAAATTATAATTAACCCAATTAAAAATGGGGTACTGAATTGAACAGAGAATTCTCAATAGAATAAGTTCAAATGGCCAAAAGACACTTAAGGTCATGCTCAACCTCCTTAGCAATCGGGGAAATGCAAATCAAAACAACTTTGAGATACCATCTTACACCTGTCAGAATAGCTAAAATCGAAATCTCCAATGATAACCTATGCTGGAGAGGATGTGGAGTAAGGAGAATACTCATCCATTGCTGGTGGGAATGCAGACTTGTGCAACCTTTTTGGAAATCAGTGTGGGGGTTCATCAGAAAAATGGGAATCAATCTACCTCAGGATCCAGCAATACCACTCTTGGGAATATGCCCAAGAGTTGCCCAATCATACTACAAAAGCATTTGTTCAACTATGTTCATAGCAGCATTATTTGTAATAGCCAGAACCTGGGAACAACCTAGATGCCCCTCAATGGAAAAATGGATAAAAAAAAAAGTGTGGCAGATCTACACATTACAGTACTACTCAGCTGTAAAAAACAATAACATCTTGAATTTTGCATGCAAATGGATGGAAGTAGAAAACACTATACTGAGTGAGATAACCCATACTCAAAAAGATAAATATGGTATGTACTCACTCAGTAGTGGATTCTAGACATAAATAAAGGACATTAAGCCTATAGTTCACAAGCCTGGAGAAGTTAAATAATGAGGTGAACCCAAAGGAAAACATATATAGATCCTCCTGGAAATTGGAAGCAAACAAGATCACCAGGCAAAAGTTGGGAGCATAGGGGAGGGGTAAGGGGTCATGGTGGGGGAAGAGGACAGGGGGAGAGAGAAGGAAGAAGGGAAAGACTGGGGAGAGCTTGGGGGAGTGGACATGGAGAAAGGGCTGATATAGTAGCAGAGAAGAAGTTACATTACCAGAGCCATTTTAGGGTTGGCAAGAGACTTAACTCTGGAGGGGATCCCAAGTGTCCACGGGGATGTCCCCAACTAGGTCCTTGGACAGCAGAGGAGAGGGTGCCTGTACTGTCCTTGCCCCACTATCACACCGATGATTATCTCGAATATCACCATAGAATCTACATCTGGCGACAGATGGAGATAGAGACAAAGTACCTCATCAGAGCAATGAACTCTCCCAAGGTGCAGTTGAAGAGCAGAAAGAGGGAGAAGATGAGCAAAGAAGTCAGGACTGCGATGGGTTTGTCCATCAAATGATGCAGGGTGCCTGTTCTAATGGGAGCTTAACAAATCCAGCTAGACTGTACTGAAGGAGCATGTGATAAAACAGGACTCTGAATGTGGCTGACAGTGGGATTCAACTGAGAAACTATTGAGAATGTAGTGGGGGGGGGGGCTTGGACTTCCCACAGGGGAGAGTTCCCTGTCCTCTCTTATGGAGGGAGAGGGAGGGAAGAGAGTTAGTGTGGGAGCAGGAGGGGAATGGGAGGAGGGGAGGAAGTATAAATTTTTGAATGGAAAAACAAAACAAAAGAGCAAATGATCCCCCTTACCAGCAATTTCTCTGAGCTTCTTCCTCTCTTAGTCCAGTCATTGAAGAACATACTCTGAAAGAAAATTTTTCTTTCTCTGCTCCTGTGTCCACCCTTCCTTTATCCCAACCATACCATTCCCCCAAGCTCCCCCCAAATCTCCCCTTCTCACGTTTCTCACCCCATTTCCCCTTAGCCCCATGCCACCTCACCCCAAGTTCCCAGTTTGTGCCCGGCAATCTTGTCTACTTCTCATATCCAGGCGGGTGACTATAAGTATATATAAATTTAAATTATGGTTGCAGAATATACAAACCAGAACAACAGACATAAACATTTCATCACAGTAAAGAATTGCCTTAGGTGCATCGCTACCTAGCTCATGGCACAGTGATTTCCTTGGGCCTTTCTCACGACGAAAAGGAAAACTATCTTGGTTAAGACTGAAACATCCTTTGTAGTTTTGTGTACAGGGTTTCTGCACTCCACTGTAATAGTTTCTACACAATTGATCTAATGCTCAGGGATGATATATCTCAGTGTGTCAGAACAAGACACTTGCTCTTTCCAAGGAGCATTGACCAGTAGGTCAATAACCATGAGATCTATTGGTCTTACCTCATAGCACACGGCCTCCTAGGTCTCCAGCATGATAAAGAAGAGTTGTCCAATATTATTATTTATATCCTAATTCAGAGGTTATGGCCAACTAGCAAGTGGTCCTAAAATTCAGGACATACAAACATATACATGCTACACTTAAGATTGTTTAGTACTATTCTGTTCTTAACAAACAAAACACATAGGCTTTGTAGGAATAAATTTAGGAACAATCCACCCACAACACGTATACACACACACACACACACACACGTGCGCACACACACACACACACATGCACACTTAGTTGCTCCCTGTGACTCAATCAGGAAATTTGCAATTTTTGTCAAGTTAGTTTTAGGTTTTGTGTTCTAGAGGTTTCCTGTCCTTAGATAAAAAGACTTCCCTAAGAAGCCCCTGCTCTGTTCTTTATTGCTTTACTAATTTCTAAGCTGTAACCATTTAATTTGTTCCCTTGATCTGAACAGAAAAGGGTGACCTGGGTGGCAAATATAATTATCTACATCATTAGAAAGATAAAAAAAAAAGATAAATGGCTATTCTGCAAAATACTAGAGACAGAAGGAGTGTGTGTAGGTGTTTGAATATGCACTGGGGTGTTATGGACTTTTCCCACATCTACATGTTTAAAGAATAGTGAGTCAGTCTAGAAAATTCAATTTCGTAAAGAATTGAGAAATAAGTCTTGACATTCTTTGAAGAGACAGGAATAAATTGTGCACTGCCCATATCATCTAAGCAATTGCAGTGTTAACCATTTGGGGGAAATTTTTAAAGTGAAATAGGAAGACACTGAATATCATCAGTCATGGCCATGGCACAAAATAGGAAAGTGGGAACTAGAATTCACTGGCGATCCAGCTGAGACCAGCTGAAGCAAACCTCATAAGAGGATTTATTAGCTTCATTCCCTTCTCTATAGATTTGTGTGTGTTTTAACACTTTTAATAAGAAATACACAAAGTATTCCTCTGTTTTTATAATATTTAGTTGTAATCAATTTACTTGTCAATTAATATAAAATAGAATAATTTTAGATGGACATTTGGGTCATCTTACACATACATCCATTCAATTGCTTCTTAAAGTAAATGTGTGAGACATCTATGTAGAGTTCAGGATGTCCATCACACAGGATATAATCATATGGTGTTATCTTTAATAATTACAGCAGCTAGTTTTGAGCCCTACTCATATGCCATATTAGTCCTCTCATGCTATAATCACATAATCATGTGGACTGAATGACAAAGAAAAGAATAAATGATAATAGTGGTAAGAATAAATAAAGGGTCCAAGGTAAAGACAAGAAAATCTCTGTGCAGTGAGAGCCTACTTTCTGCTCATTCATAAATGACAGTTTAGCCCAGTATTCTCATGTTGCCAACATGGGAAAGAAACAAGCATTAAAAACAGTCTGTTCTTTATGATTCTCTTTGTAAGGGCACTAAGGCACTCTGCCCTATTATATAATTTGATACTGAGAGCACCATATCCAAATGCTTCCTCTTGAGATCCTGCCCAGAGGGTATTCATGATGGACAGTTACCTTGAGAGATTAGACAAATAAAATCTATTCTCCCTAGGTTGCTTTTGGTCAGAATATTTCATCAGCGCAACAAAAAGCAAACTAGGAAAATTTGCTTTTCCTTAATTACGAAAACAGACATTCCCAAATGGATAAAACAGGCAGGCTTCACAAGAAGATTAAACATTCTGTCCACAATTGGTCAGAGACCACTCAATTTCATCTGTCTCATATTTAGTACTGTTGTTACTCACCAGTGAAGACTGACTATTTGGACACAGGTTTAAGTCAATAGAACATCTTTATTAGCTGGATGTTGACTATACCTGCTGTTTGGAACCCTGGTACCATTCTCAGAGTGAGCATGTAAGCACAAAACCCATATATTTGACATAGTTCACTTAACAAGAATTGTTAGCCAGAAGTGGAACTACAGAAGCAAAAAGCAAGGTTAGTACATTTAGAGACTTTCTAAGAATTTTGAACTTTGATAAATTAGATCCTTTGTTTTGTTTCAACAGGTTGTACTGCCTATGTGTCAAGTTTCACAGTCTGAATGGCACTTTCATTATGGAGTCAGTTGTGCTAAGGTCTGGGGTCTACTAAGTTCTGGGACCCTGTTATAGCACCACAAGTGTTTGGTCATTGATTCCAATTATTCATTTTGCTTTGAAATACAGTAACTATTTTCACAGTGTGTCTCTCTCAACCATATGCTTCAATAGCATTCTCATCTAGTAATTACAGTGTTCTAGGCATTAAATCTGCCATTCTCCCACAAGTCATGGGAGATGAAGGTCTCTATAATTCTCTTATATTATCTTTTTACTTTACATAATGTACCATGAGTTGTAGTTCGTGGAGCCATTTTTGGTAGAGTATGCCTACCACTTTCCTCTGCATTTTATTGACGACACCAAACATCAAATATTTGTTTGCAATCACTTCAATCACCGAAGTCCTACAGCTCACAAATGGCAAATGCTAAAGTTTCCTCTTTTACCCGCATCTGACTCCAGCAAACTACAGAACACAGAAAGGATGAAATACAGCTCGTCACTTAGACAAAGATTTTATATCTCTGCATTTCCTGAGCACATAAACATTTCTGAATTACATACTAAAGAGCAGAGACTCAGAAGGTTGGAAGCAGATTAAAACAGAGGAACATTGGGAAGCACTTCATTCGAAAGGTCCTGGGAGAATGGTGAGCAGATCTAAGTAATGGTAACAAATAAAGACATTTTCAAAAAAGCTCAAGATGGGAATGATGTGGAGAAAATGGATGCCTCAAGTTTATAAGGGTGCCCTAAGTACATTTTGTCAAGAAAACCAAAAACAGTTTTCTTAGATTTCTAATTGACTGTGAGTGTTCATTTGTTTTAACTAATGGTTATTGATTTTACTCAATACCTTATAAAATATTTCAGTATATAAAAGAATAAATTATTTTCTCTTATATAAAATATTATAGAAGAAATAAAAAAGGTGGGAAACTAGCTTATGTCACAAAATTAGGAATTTTCAATATATACACTATAAAATATATCTGAAAACAGGAATTCACAATAAATCATGTATATAAAGCAATGAGAAAAATATCATTGATAAAATACTATTAAATCTTGTCTTTTTCTACTTCCTAGCAATTTGGGATTGTGGGGGTTAGCAGAGAAGGTAGAAGGGGAGAAGGGAGGAAGGAGGAGAGCAGAGAAAAATGTTAGCTCAATAAAATCAATAAAAAAATATTAAATACATCTTATCAATGTATTTGAAAATTATTACTACAAATAACATTTTAAATGATTTTAACATCATAATTCTTAACATTTATAACATATATGCTGTAAATATTAATTATTTTATAATAAACATAAGTACACTTACAAATACGGTATAATTGGTTGAAATAAAAAATGCTTGTGTTTAAGACTTGGTTCTAAACCAGTGAAGCTAGAGAGACTTGCAAAGTTCATATGGACAGTAACTGTAATTGTTCAGGGTTTTCTAGAGAAACAGAACTGTGTGTGTATGTATCCATGTATATACACACTATATATAAAGTTTGTTCCAAATATGTACACGTGTGTGCGTGTAAACAGAGAAAATTCTTTCATTTCTGGACTGCTCAGGCTCAAATAATTGCACAGAAACTATATGAATTACAACATTGTTTAGACTATTTGTTAAGGCTTCTTATTAACTAACTCTTACATCTTAAATAAACCCATTTCTATTCATCTGTTTATCACCACAAGGCTGAGGCGTACCAGTAAGGTTCTGGTGGTCACCTTTCCTTTTTGGCAGCTACGTGGCATCTCCTTGACTCTGCCTACTCTCTCTATCTTTATTGTAATTTCCTGCCTGGCTTTTACTGTGCTAAGTCGTTGGCCAAAATGACATCTTTATTTACCAATGGTAATAAAACATACTCATAGTATTCAGAGGGAAATTCCACATCATATGTGATATTAGAGTAGCTTACAAGTTGTGGTACAACTGTTCCTACAACAGCTGTCTTCCAATAGAAGTTCCAAGAACCTAGTAGTTTTTCAGTCTCTAAAACTGATGTTTCAATTTGGATTCAGTATATTCCAGAATCCCAAAGAAGTAGGCTACAATGCCTACTTCTATGAAGTAATTAACTTGCTGTTAAGAATGATGATAAGCACATAAAGAGCAAAATCTACCTTCTTCCATGACATTTATATTGTCTGTATAGTCTGTCACCAGAAAGTGTGGCCCAGACTTATAGTGGATCTTCCCACATTATATGATCCAATGAAATAATCCCTTACTGGTATATCTAGCAGCTTGGGTTTAACTAATTCTAGATATAGTCAAATAGAAACAAAGAATAAACTTCACAGTAGCCTTACCAAAGGACTCATGTGTTAATGAGTTTATATCTGAATGGAGTTTTATGAGATGGTGCCTAGTGGGAGAAAGAAGGTCATTGTGGGTATGGATGTGAGGATATACATTGTTTGGTCCAGCATTTTTGTTCCTTTTCTTTCCTTCTTGGTCCTATGCAGTAAGTAGTTTCCTGTCCTATATGTTCTTGTTGTGTTCTTCTGCATCACTATAGACCCATTACAATGGAATCATTTAGGTATGGAGCAAGACCTCAGAAGAATGAAGCTAAAAATGTCTTTCATAGAAATTGTTTCTCTCAAATATTTGTTTCAAAAGTGAAAAGGGACTAATACTTACATATGAAATTTATACCATTATTCCTCCCTTAAAATATGCTTCCATGCTTCTAAGTCTCACATCTACTTATGGGATCCAGGAATTTGTATCTCCATAGCTGATGTAGCAATAAGAAAACATGAGCCTATAATGCGCTGTGTCTATTCCTTTAGGTAAGCAAAATCACGCAAGGGATGAACTGGAGTTAGATGCAGATGAAAGGAACATCAAAATTTGCCATTTATGAGCTATATGAGTTCACAAGTGAATGCATACTTTGGTATTTTCTGTTCAGTAACATTTACAAGCATATATTTTAAATTATGTGTTCCTTATTTTCTGTATATGAATTTGGCCACCACTGCCCTGCTGGTGCTTTTCAGGAATAGTTATTTTTATCATCAATTTGGATCTAGGAATCATATCTGAAGAATTTTCTCTTTCAAGTTAACAAATTAAACAGCAAAATTTGACATCATGATCTTTAATTATAAACACGACATATTGCCATATGGTAATATTTGGTGTGAAAAACACCTTGTTAAAATTTGGTGTGTTAATAGAATAATGAGATTATACTAATTATCTTAATGCATAAGGGAATAGTTCATAAAAGAAGTTAAAATCTCACATCAAACAATATAATAGTGAAATATGAAGAGGAGAAAAGACATGTGCTGTTTTCACTTCTGATTTGCTATCTAATAGCCTACTCTACGTATTAAGGAAAAGAATCCAGTGTACAAACTTGAAAACAGTTATTTGAAAGGGAAATCATGAGAATAATATAAAAAGTATTAAACAGTTTAAAATGTTCATTTAATTGTCTTGGTGATTCAAATATTTTAGCAAGCCGGGCGATGGTGGCGCATGCCTTTAATCCCAGCACTCGGGAGACAGAGGCAGGCGGATCTCTGTGAGTTCGAGACCAGCCTGGTCCACAGAGCTAGTTCCAGGACAGGCTCCAAAGCCACAGAGAAACCCTGTCTCAAAAAAAAAAAACAAAAAAAAAATATTTTAGCAAAATTCTATGAGCTGGAGAGCTTATAAATAACAAAATTCTATTCTCACAACACTAAATAGTAGTAAGCCTAAGCCTAAATTTCCATCAAATTAGTATCTTCACTTTCTTATGCACAGAGAGAATTTGCACTATGAAATTACATAGTGGGAAATATCAAGGAGAATGGGCCCCAGAAGGCTGTTCATACGTCACCATCCTGTCTGTCACACTCTAGGAAATAAACACTACCCCAAATGCACTAATATCAATTTGTGAATTTGGAGTGATGTCAATTAGTACATGAAAAACTGGGTGTATAGATGTGCATACATGTGTATGTGTGCATTTACAAAATAAGTGTATAGAATGAATATAAATGATTTTAAAATTAATTTCCATACATAGTATTCACAAATTCAGGATGTCTTTTGATTAAGTTGATAATAGAAACTTAAGACAAATTTAGAAAAGCCAAAAACATTTTAAACTTTAATATAAGAATACAAAAATGAATATAAGACTTTCTGGTTAACATAATATAATTAAATAACAGAAAATCACTATAATATTTTTTATATTTATTTATCTATTTATTTATTTAT
>NW_026068015.1:2265896-2318901 GCF_014885135.2 Alexandromys fortis
TTTTTTACTGCTGAGTAGTACTCTAATATGTATATATTCCATACTTTCTTCATCCATTCTTCAATTGAAGGGCATCTAGGTTGTTTCCAGGTTCTGGCTATTACAAACAATGCTGCTATAAACATAGTAGAGCATATACTTTTGTTGTGTGATAAGGCCTCTCTTGGGTATATTCCCAAGAGTGGTATTGCTGGGTCCATGGGTAGGTTGATCCCGAATTTACTGAGAAACCTCCACACTGCTTTCCAGAGTGGTTGCACAAGTTTGCATTCCCACCAGCAATGGATGAGTGTACCTTTTTCTCCACAACCTCTCCAGCAAAGGCTATCATTGGTGTTTTTGATTTTCGCCATTCTGACAGGTGTAAGATGGTATCTTAATGTGTTCAAAATACTGAAATCTTGGCAATAATTTTTTAGCTATAACAAAATATAAAAGCAGTACATTTGTCTTGGTGTACTGAGAGAACAGAATTTTTACATGATCTGAAATAAAGCTTAAATTATAAATTTTTCACAATGCCTAATATCTAAAATCTTAATATTGGTTCAGTAATCTCACTAGCATAAAGAAGCTTAGAAATAATTTACAGAAGTCTGACTTTACCCCCCAAACCTCCTATCCCCAGAGGAACTCTGAAACACAGCTTGCTGCTACACAGAGAAAAAAGAGATTAGTGACCAAGCACCCATTATCTAGGCCTCCATACTAGGGCAAAACCAAAGGCCCTTCCCCCACCTGTCTCACCTTCTCTAGTCAGATAGCGGGCAAGTATACTGCAGGTAGGCTGTTCCAACACCTCCACCCCATCAATGGGACCCTGCAAGCTAAAAGTTCCACTGTGCCCCCTAACCATCCCATCTCCCACAACCACAGAGAAACTCTGAAAGACAGGCTGAAAATACACAGAGAGGACCAAGAGTTGAGTGACCACCCACCTGAAGGGGCACCTCATTTTGTAGGCCAGGGTAAAACACTGGGCCCTTTGCCTACCTGATACAGCTTCTCTAGCCAGCCAGCAGGCAAGCTTCCTGCAGGTAGGCTGCTCCAAAGCCCCCACCCCATCAATTGGATCCTGCAAGCTATAAGTTCTACTGTGCCCCCAAACCACCCTATTTCCAAACCCTGTGCCCTCAGAGGAATCCTGAAGCAAAGGATCTGACTACATAGAGAGGACCAAGAGAGGAACTCTGAGGCACAGGCAGTGACTGCACAGACTGGACAAAGAGAGAACCAGGAAAGCTGACCAAGAGAACAGGCCAAGAGAGTGGGAAAAAGAAACCCCAGTGGCTCCCTGAGACACAGACAGCAACAACACTGAGCAGACCAAGTGCAGTTCCCAAAGACATAGACAGCCACTGCAGAGATTGGACCCAAGAGACAAAGACACACCCAACACAAACTGGAGGGAGAGATGGCTAGGTGCAAATGCAACAATTCATTCAATAACCTAAAAGGCAACATGGTAACACCAGAATCTAGTTTAATCACTGCCTGTGCCTCAGAGTTCCTCTCTTGGTCCTCTCTGTGTAGTCAGAGCCTCTGATTCAGGGTTCCTCTGAGGTCACAGGGGTTGGGGGTAGGGTGGTTCTCTCAAAGAAAACTAAGAAAAAACAATAAAACAGGCAAAGCAAACAGTTCAAACACTTCAAGACTTGAAAACTAAAATAGAGGCAGTAAAGAAAACAGAATCTGAGGGAATTCTGGATATGGAAAATCTGCGTAAAGGAACAGAACTACAGAGGCAAACATAATCAACAGTATGCAAGAGATGAAAGACAGAATCTCAGGTGTTGAAGATACTATAGAGGAAATGGATTCATTGGTGAAAGAAAACATTAAATCCAACAAATTCTTAATACAAAACATCCAGAAAGTCTGATCTACCATGAAAAGACCAAATCTAAGATAATAGGGATGGAAGAAGGAGAAAAACTCCAGCTCAAAGGCAGAGAAAATATTTTCATCAAAATCATAGAGGGAAAACTTCCCCAATCTAATGAATAATACCCCTATGAAGGTACAAGAAGCTTACAGAACCCCAAATACAATGGATCAAAAAAAGTCCCCTCATCATATAATCAAAACTCAAAACATACCAGAATAAAAAAAAAAAGAATATTAAGATCTGCAAAGAAAAATGGTCAGGTAGACCTATCAGAATTACACCTGACTTCTCAATGAAAACTGTGGAAGCCAGAAGGTCCTGCACAGATGTGCTGCAGACACTAAAAGATGCAAGCCCAGAATATTATACCCAGAAAAGCTTTCAATCACCATTGATGGAGAAAACAAGATATTTCATGACAAAACCAGATTTAAACAATACCTCTTCACAAATCTAACCCTACAGAAAGTACCAGAAGGAAATCTCCAATTCAAGGAAGTTAATTGCACCCACAAAACAGACAACTACACACCAGCAAAGCCCAAAGAAGGAAAACACACAAACACTACACTGAAAAATAACACGAATTAATAATCATTGATCATTAATATTTCTTAATATCAATTCACTCAATTCACCTATAAAAAGACACATGCTAAGAGAATATATATAAAAGCAGGATCCAGCCTTCTGCTGTATATAAGAAACACACTTAAACCTCAAAGACAGAAGTTAACCAGAGTAAAGTTTGGGAAAAGGTTTTCCTATCAACCATCAGCATGTCATTCCTTATCTTGCAGGATGGAGGAAATACTTTTCTTACTTTGTTCAAATACACTACACTGTCTTTCCTTCATTGTTCTGTGACTGGAAGGCATTTCCTTGTTTACTCCTTATTCTTGACATATAATGTAAGTACAAGTGCTTCTGCATGTGGTCACCCCAGGTGACTGCTCACTCATGATCTCATTGACATTCTTCATCTTCCCATTGCTTCTCATATTAGACTATGTGTTTATTAGCACCTGTACTTCAGCTACAGCCTATTCAGTTTAAATCCTGAGAACACTGTATGTGTGTGTTACAATTTTTGCATGCTTGAGTGTGCATGCATATGTGATTGCATGTGTGCATGCACATGTGTTTTTACATGTGGAGGCCTGAGGTCAACATTGGGAATCTTCCTCAATTGTTCTTCCACTTTATTCATTGAGGCAGAGACCCTTAATCAAATGCAGCACTCACCAATATGATTGCCAGCTTGTTCTGGGAATCCTCACTTTTCAGCCTTGGGAGGTTGCAAATGCAGGTGACTGCCTTACCCATCTAGTGTTTACATGGGCTCTGGGAATCTAAGCTCTGGTCCTGTTTCCATGGCAGGTGTTTTAACTGTGAGCCATCTTTCCAGCACAGCGTAGACTTTCCTTTCCTTTCCTTTCCTTTCCTTTCCTTTCCTTTCCTTTCCTTTCCTTTCCTTTCCTTTCCTTTCCTTTCCTTTCCTTTCCTTTCCTTTCCTTTCCTTTCCTTTCCTTTCCTTTCCTTTCCTTTCCTTTCCTTTCCTTTCCTTTCCTTTCCTCTCCTTTTTTAACTTAAAGAATGAGAAAGTTCATCATACCACAAACAACACTGGTAGTGGTAAATCATCAGCTGTGAACCCTCTGCAAAGGAAAATTCTAGGTTTGGCATCTCAGATTGTACATTCTACAGATTCCATGATGGCTAGCCTTTGAGGAAATTTATAAGGACCTTTAGATTAGTCATCTGTCTTTTGTGCGGCCAGACTCCTCACTACAGTAGGCAAGATCCAAAAGAAAGATGGAGTGGGATGATTTGCCATGTGCCATTCTGCATCCCTTCCTTTGAGTAGCCAGGACTTGTTAAATGATTTAAGCATAGCCTCAGTCGAATCAGGCATTGGGAAATGTAGTGTAGAGGTTGCAGTGCACAAGACAGGGGCTAGAATGTTAGCTAGCAGGAAGGAAGCTGGAAAATAAAATTTGGATTACCCTCAGATAATGGGAGCCAGAAGGTTTCATTTTAGGAAATCTTGTGAGCATGTCTGTGTTTATGGAAAGATACAATGTGGTGATTCTTTCTTTTGAAAGAGTGCTGCAGTGGGTGTAGCTATGCAGGAAACAAAGACGATGGTTGAGATGAAAAAAAAAAAAAACATGCAAGATAATATTGTGATGGCCTAGGAAGAGATGTGGGGACAGAATCTGGCAAATCGACCGTAAAAGACATTCCCTGTTAAAACTAGAACTAAGTTGTGTTTGGATTTGTGGGGGAAGAGAGAAAATGAGGAAGTATCTACAATGGAGTGCGAAAGTCTCATTAGGAAGGGGGAAAGTTCATAAAGTAGCAGTGTGAAAGTACAGTGGATTGATGAACAGCAAGTAAGAAGCTGATGCTTTCACGTGGAGGTTGGGGGAGTGAGGAGTGATGGCCTCCCCACTCTGCTCAAGCTGTAATATGTCATGCTGTTGTCAATCACTATGAGATTGCTTTAAAATAAGTATTGTTTGAAATCTTATAGTTGTTCAAAGTATGAAGAAATGGCTATAATAATGCATTCTAAAGATAAACTTTACTAAATTTTTGATTTGTAAGTTTGTAGGACTGAAACACAAAGAGATTAGGTGATCTATGCAAAACTGTAACTGGCAGTATGCTGGAAGTTTAGAATTCTAGTTAACTTGGAGCTGTGTCTCTTGTTCCATAATTGTCTTCCCCTGGATTTTAATGAGCCCTTTAAAAAGAACTTTCTGTGACCAGTGCTAAACAAACTGTATATAAGTTCAACTGCATAGTCTTAAAAAAAAAGATTTACCTATTAAATGGACCAAAGAAACTAGCAGGTGTAGCTATCCTAATAGCTAACAAAATAGACTTCAAACTAAAGTCAATCAGAAGAGATAGAGAAGGACACTTTATACTCATAACAGGAACAATCCATCAAAACAAAGTCTCAATCCTGAACATCTATGCCCCAAATAAAAGAGCACCCACATATGTTAAAAAATTGCTAAAGCTTCAAATACATCAAATCCCACACACTAATATTAGTCCCACACACTAATATTAGGAGACTTCAACACCTCAATCTCCCCAATGGACAAGTAAACCAGACAGAATCCTAACAGAGAAATAAGAGAAATACAGACATCATGACTCCAGGTATCGTGACTCAAATGGAAATAGCAGACATCTACAGAACATTCCAGCCAAACACAATAGCACTTCATGGAACCTTTTCTAAAATTAACCACATATTCAGTAACAAAGCAAACCTCAATACATACAATAAAAATGGAATAACTTCCTGCCTCTATCAGATAATCATGATTTAAAGTTAGAATGTAACAACACTAATTGCAGAAAGCCTAGAAAATCATGGAAATTGTACAGTGCTCAATTGAACCAGCCTGGGTCAAGGAAGAAATAAAGAAAGAAAATAAAGACTTCCTAAAATTCAATGAGAATGAAGGCACAGTGTACCCAACCTCATGGGAAACTATGAGGAAAGTTCAAAGCACTAAGTAGAATTTAAAAACAAAAAAAGTGGAAAAATCTCACACTAGTGACTTAACAGCATACCTGAAAGCTCTAGAATATAGGCAAGCAGACTCATCCAGGTGGAGTAGATGACAGGAAATAATCAAATTGTGTTCTGAAATCAATGAAATAGAAACAAAGAAAACAATAAAATAATAAATGAAACAAAGAGCTGTTTGTTTGAGAAAATCAACAAGATAAACAAACCATTATCCAAAATAATCAAAAGGCAGAAATGAAAAGGGAGAGACTACAATATCTTATCAATTCAGGTGTTCAAAATGAGTGATTATGGCAAAAAGGATATTTGGAGTTCAGTAAAAAAATACATTGTTTATTGGAGTATGATTTTCACATTATTATGCTAAGAAGAAGCTGAATTTATGTAACTGTGAAGATGCAGAGAGAGTACTAAAAACCATTCAGATTTCAACTTGGCCATCCATATGGGCCACTCTGCATCCCAGGAAGCTGAAAATGCATCTCACACGTTTTCATGTAGCAAAGTCTGTCCTTCCACAGTTTCTCTTCATAGTGCTATGGTTGTTTTGCTTCATATCCAGTCTCTTTGAATGCTTAGTCACACCCAGTCTCTTTTAAACTGCTAAGTGAAATGTGGTGATTCTAAAATGATCATTTTAATAAACTGTTTCATTTTGGAAAAATCTTATTTCCTGATCAGAAACACATTTTGATTATTGTCTCTTTTTTGCTTAGCACACCCAAAATAAAATTTATTTCTAATGTGTATTTTATTTAACCATACCCTGGTCTCATGGAAAACTGACAGGATTTATCTTCTGGACTAATTTGAACTTCGTATTAGGAATGGGGATGGGATTTTCTCATAGAGATTAGTACTTATGGGAACAAAAATGTCATCCAGTGCTTCCTCATCATAAGATGTGAAGCTAGCACACAAAGGAAATAGACATGTGTATACAAATATGAAAACAATTAGCCTCTTATACTGAGTTCAATATTATTAAGGCTTCCTAACTCAAGCTAAAAGAACATACACTATTCCAGTTTGGATCATCTTTTTTTAACAACAGTTAATTAATTATCAATTAATTAATTTAGGGTCCTGTTTTTCAGTCAGAATATTAATCAGAGGATAATT
Source organism: Alexandromys fortis (assembly GCF_014885135.2). Lineage (NCBI taxonomy): Eukaryota > Metazoa > Chordata > Mammalia > Rodentia > Cricetidae > Alexandromys > Alexandromys fortis. The sequence goes on from NW_026068015.1 coordinate 2,272,463, forward strand.
TTGTAATAGTCAATTTTTTTTTCCAAGATGTGAATGTCTGGACTCAAGCTCATGTCATTAAGCATGACAACAAACACCTGTACTGACTTAACCCTATTTGTTGGACACACCTTAATTTTTATATGTGATATGACTATCTGTCTAGAAGTAAAAATAAGAAAGGTTCACCTAAAAAACATAAAATGTAAAAGACTGGTATTGTATTTCAGATTATGCATTATGAATTATTTATCAAATACTCAAAGGCAGTATTTATCAAATTCAGTTTCCAAAATAAAATCTTGCATTGAGGTAAAGCTCTACTTTATTATTGGTATTGTACCAGATATTTTAAATGTACCTAACAAAATTGAATAACATTATACTGTACTTTGTAACAAAATTACCAGATGTTAACATTTTTACATGGAACAAAAATAGTTGTATTTTTAATTAGATATGTGCATTGTCCTTTAGAAACATCAGAAGATGCACCCATAAAGTCTTACCAACATGGCTGCTAAAAAATGAGTTGAAAAAGGACAACAGCAATAGGCATGTCAAAAGTATGGGTAAAAGCCCAAAAGGATTCATTCCTACACATTGAACTACAGGGAGTCAAGGAATACTGAAAGTAAGATAAATAATTTTCCTCAAAGCTGAGGGAAAATCCAATTTGATACTTAGCATCAAATAATCTGTCCTGGAAGCCCTCATGCAAGTTAAAATCTTCCTTTTTATTCAAACAGAAAAGGGGAGGTGATGTGGCAGTCCCCTCTGTGTGCTGTGATTGCCATTAGTGAATAAAGAAACTGCTTTTGACATAACGTAGGTAAACAGGGAAAACTAGGCTGAATGCTGGGAGAAAGAAGGGCAGAGTCAGAGAGATGCCATGGAGCCACCACCAGAGTCAGACATTCCAATATATTTCCAATAAGTCACTGCCACATGGTGATACACAGATTAATGGAGATGGGTTGAATTAAAATGTAAGAGCTAACCAATAAGAAGTTACAGTTAACAAGCCAAGCAGTGATTTAATTAATACAGTTTCTATGTGAGTATTTTGGTTCTAAGCTAGGCGGGCAGCTTGGAATAAACAAGTGCCCTTTCCATCCAACAAATTGGTGCCAATTTGAAAAACTAAAATCTATTTAAAAACCTAAGAGAGCTTAATTCTAGACATAAAAATATAGATTTAACACTATTTTGTGCTGTTTGCTGTTGATACGCCACAGTTCCTTTAAGAGAGGTCTTACTGATTCAGTGGTAGCAGCCTTCAAGTTTCAAAATAGCAGCTGCCTGGCCATGGGTCATAACTCTGATTCCCTTTGGGAAACTGAGCATTTGGATGCAGTTTGTGAGCAGTGTGCTGCGGCTTGTTTGGTGGCAATGTGGGCTGGCTATTTGCTTGAAAGTGGAGGTCACAGCTTAGAGGCACAAGCAGCTCCACCATGCTGGTAGGGCAAGCAGAAAATGCCATATATACCATAGTAATGGTGCAGCTTAAGTTTTAAGAAGCGCTTGGTAGCTTGCTCCTTGGACAGTGAAGAATTAGAGGTGTGCAATAAAGACAAATCCAGATGAGTCATAGTGTTGGATAAATGTATTTAGGCTTGGAAGATAGAAGAAAAAGGGTATAGAGAGTCATAAAATAACATTTATGCTTTAAAAACAAAAATAAAACAGAAGCTTTAAAGAGTCAGAGTACAGTAAGTCATAGATTAAAGGAGTAAAGATAATTAACTAAATATTAAATAAGTAATAGAGTGAAAATAAATAAGCCATGTAAAGATGTAAAATTCACAGAGTCTAGATTATGTATATTATTGTGTTACCTTTGAATTTTTTGACTGTGTGTAAACTAAGTACAGAGAGACATTTCATTGTATGGGCTCGTAAAATAAACCAGCATGTATATTATAAAGGTATTTTGATAATACAGGGAGAGTTGAGAAATTAAAAAAAATATTTCTAATCATGATTTAAAAATAAAGCTAAAATGTGGGTGAAATAAAACAAAATAAACACAATATACAAACTTTGAAAAAAGTAAAGCAAGAAAAAAATAATGACACATTGGGAATGAAGAATCTAATACCCAGAGTTGTCATGCAATTTTATCTAAATATCTACTTTTTAATAAGATAGCTCCCTGAAACACATACACAGAGAGAGAGAGAGATAAAATAGAGACAGAAATCTATGCCATCTCTAGTCCCATAGAAGAAAAAGATAATATGACCCAAGTAGAAAGTACAAAAGTTTGCCTAGTCAGATTTAAAACAATTCATATAAATACACTAAAAGGGTAAAAGAGAAATTATGTTTAGGAATTAAAGATATAAGAAAAGTGTTCTACAAATGAGTATTCATCAAACATGGAACTAATTTTAAATAGTAACAGAAAAATATTATAAATGCATAATTGTAGTACACAGGAAAATTAACCAAGAAAAAAATGACTTTTGATATATGATAAGAAGAATAAAACGAACTTGAATACTTTAGAAAGTACCACTTTAGTACAGCATAGGTAATAAGAAAAAAATAACCGAACAAACATTTGAGATATGCTAAAGAAATTATAGCCAAAATGAAATCATGAGTGAATACAAACAAAAGATTTGCATTTATTGACAAAATGACTCATAGACATTAGACAGGCCAAATGAAATTTTCTGATAAATGAATGGAGTGAAGAAAAAAAGGGCAACAGACTGATTTCTGTGAGATCTTATCAAATGTGTCAGTTTACCCATAACTCTAGACAGCAGTGAGATAAAAGAAAATGGAATACTTACAGGTCTTTTAAAAAATGATAACAGAGACCAGTAGAATTTAATGCAAATTATTCCGGTCATTCAAAAAGATCACTAAACTCCAGAGTGAGAAATCTGATAGACTGTTGCCCAGTCCCATCAGAATAATGAAGCTAATACAAAATCTTGCCCTTGGGGGAAGAAGATAGTTCATCACTTATGAGCAAGCCCCTAAAGATTAACAGCCAATTCTTAATCAGAAAGCAGAGACAGAATAACTGTTCAGTGATGGTTTTCCAGAAAGTAAAGCTCAACACAGAACTGGTCTCCAGTAGTAACCTTCTTTAAAACTGAAGGGAAAATAAGATATACCTACATGTACAAAACTCAGAAAAAAACATTCACTAATAAATCTTCCATGTAATATATATGATACATATTTTCCCCCAAAGAGATCACTTGGGTAAGAGAGATGTCTCAATAAGTTGCCATATATCACTAAGCACCTGAGTTCAGATCTCCAGAACCCGTGTAAAGCCAGAATGTGTAGTGTGCATCTGTACTTCCAGCACTCCTACAGCATGGTGTGGGTGGGGAAGAGACAGGAGAATCCTCAGAAACACATTGACCAACTAGGCTGCAAAGAATAAGAGATCTTCAAACATGATGGCCTGTGACAACTGACACCTTTGATTTTCTTTTGTCCTCTCTTAGTATGGCTGCCAAATTAGTATCTGTAAGGAAGATAGATACATATCACACACACACACACACACAGACACACACACACTTACATACACACACACAAACACTCACAATTTTACATTCACATACCACATTCACATAGACACGTATGACTACCAAACATTAACAGATATTGAACATTTGTAGATATTAAGCACATACTTAATATTCAAATTCATTTTCCTCTATCTGGTTATGTTTTGTTTTGCAAATTCTTATGACTAACAATTGCCTGTTCACATTCTACAAAAGATTTTTTTTCTTGATAGATGTGTTTTTGCACAATCTACAACTGTTGTCTGCTGACATTCCAAAAGTACAGCTTCTGAAAAAAAAACAACAAATAATATTTTTGAGATGATAGGCCTTTACCCATAAGTCAAGCAGAATTGACTCAGACATATCGGAGCTAAAAAGCATCCCTTCTGTACCGTTGCTTGCTTAAAATTGTATCTAAATTGTTTATTGCCACTAACTTCTTGACATCTGTTACTTAACCCCTCACAGATGTGGATCAAACCTAAACACTTAGGACAAATCTGATTCCATCAATGGGAAACACTATAGAATAAAGTATCTAATGGTTAATCAGTAATATCTTGAGTTAATATTGTTTAGATATATTATAATGAAGTCATGCTGGGCATGGTAGCTCTTGACTCTGTTCACAATAAAACAAGTAAGCAAATAAACAGCATCAAAAGCAGCTCTTACCTTAAATGGACTGTTGTAGGGTTTCTATTACTATGAAGATATACCATGATAATGTAAAGCTCATAAAAATGTTTAATTGGGGTGGTTCTCATTTTCAGAGGATTATTCCGTCATCATCATGGTGTGACATGGTGGTGTACAGACAGACATGTTGCTGGAAAAGTCACCAAGTGTTATATGTCTTGACTCACAGTAAACAGGAAGTGGTCTGAGACACTGTGCATGGCTTGAGCATATATGAGACCTCAAAGCCCACCTCCACAGTAACACACTTCCTCCAACAAAAGCATACCTCCTCTAATAAGGCCACAACTCTAATAATGCCACTCCCTTTGTAGGTCATTCCTTTTCAAATCGCCACAGGGACTAAAATAGTTTATCCCGAGTCGATTTGAGTGACTGTGACCTAGGAACACAGAATTAGATTGCCCTAATTCCCATCTTCCAATATAGAAGTAGTTTTTCAGTTTTACAGAACAAAGAAAGTTATAAATCTAGGCAAGTCCAAAGTACATTGGTGGATACATTAGAGAGGCAGTTAACAATAAGATGGGAGAAGCTTTACTATAGGCTCAAGATGCTATCTCATGATGCTCTTAGCTTTGAGATAGTAGGGGATACAGTCAGATAAATATATTTAAAAATGTTTTTAATCTATTATTCTTGGAATGTTAGTGGATAGAGAATAGCTATTTTCGTAGCCACTAACAGTGGCCTAAGATAAGACAGTTAGCTTCTGGGTCTGCAACATTTCAATCCTTCCACAGCACTGTAGTTCTACTCAGCTGGGAGTTCTCACTCACCAATGTAAACGGCCTCCTAGACAGAATCAATATATTCTAGAGACAGCAGTCTTCATCTCCTTGAAATGGACTCCAAGAATTTCCCTAGAAATTGCCTGTAGGAGGAAGAGAAATTTAAAGTCTGAGAACAGTAAGAGGGAGAACATTCAGTCAGAGAAGAAAGCCCTACCCTGAAGAAAGGTTGACAACTGACACATGACCTTGCAAGGAAACCTGGAACTGAGAATATGATGAGTGGGACCACGCCCTGTCAGCCTGCTTAACTGTGCACATCTTTCACCTTCTGTTTGAACCTTTGCCCACATTTCAAACATGATGAATTAAAGATGAACAATTCTCCTGTACTACTTTCACTATTAAAAAGGATTAAAAAATACTTTGTAGTAATAATAATGTATATGAAAAAAGTATATTATCATACATTAAGACATCATAAAATCATAAATTTGATTGCAATTCTTTTCTGTACAACTAAGCAATTTAAAAGTTTATTGATGGATTTATATAATTATTTTTATTTATTTTTAAAGACAAAAAGGAGATGTGGTTAGAATGAGATAAAGGTTTTATGCTGTAGATAAATTTTATTTCCCTTTGAAAAAAAATGGGACCCTTTTAGTCCTACTGTGTTTTCTTGCCAGCCTTGATGTGAGGGCTTGAATTAGCTTAACTCTTTTTGTGATTTTGATGTCCCTGGGAGGCCTGCTCTTTTATCAGGTAGAGGGTGTGTCCAGAGGGTAGAGACTGGGAGGAGTTGGGGGAGGGGAAGCTGTGATTGGGATATATTGTATAAGTAAAAAGTAAATTAAAAATATTATTAAAAAACTGTTCTGTTTAGCTAAAATACAGTTGCAAACTTTAGGGAAATCCAATAAGAAAAACAAGTTTTATAAAGAAAGCAAAAGGAACCTAGGTATGAAATTATATCATAGAATAGTGTCTGTCTGTTAGATTGCAAAATGCAGTCAAAATGGAGTAGCCAAAGGAAAAAAGAAGTTATTTTTTAAAAGTTAAAAAGGTGAATACTTCCAATGTTTCACTACTTATATTATTGCAAAGCAGATTAAATTCAGAACCAAAATTAAGAGAGCAGCAGAAAGAGCAGCAGAAGAGAGGAATGCTGTAGTTACCTCCCTGTGGTCTCTAAGTGAAAGGGGAGCTTTAATCCAGGCAACAGATATCTAAAACATTAAAAAAAAAAGCTATACAAAGGTCTGAAGCTGATTTATTACAAAACAAAACATATATTAAGACAAAATTAATCACTGGATGAAAACATTTTATAATGACATGTGTGGTTACATGAGCTAGGAGCTTAGTTCTCTCTCAGACAATTTGCTTCTCTGAGGGAATTAGGAAGTGCTCTGACAGGGCAAGAGTGCAGATGGTCCGTCCTCCATCTTGCATTCTTGCTGAGGCCATTTCAGGCTTAATTAGAATCTGCACTCTTGATGAAAACTACCAAGGAAAGTTACTCACCCAGATAATTTATCTTAGCCTCTGTTAAGCTGCCTGCTTGTGAGGACTCTCATTTGTCTTGGCTTCTGCTGAACTGATTGTTTCTGAAAAGTTTCCCACAGCTGCCATGCTTGATGCTAGGAAGTGGTTCTCTTTCCTTCAAAAATCCAATGTCCTGGACACTTAGGCTACACTTACGTCCTGAATACCTGAGTGTAGGCCCAGCTGACTGTAAAAAAGACTCTCAGTTGACTACAAACTGTGTCTGAACAGTTTTCTCTGGTGAGCTTCCCATAACAGCGTCTGTGAAAATTTTCACCTGATTCCTACTCTCATGTGGATTCCTGAAGGCAAGCTTCCTGAATTCATTGATAAACGGCCAAACAAATCCCTGACACTGAGAAAAGACAAGTGTTAGACTCCCTTCCACTATGTAAGAAAGTATAAAACCCCCTTTTTCATTTTACATGTGCATTTCTATTTTACAAAATTATTTCTGTTATATATATAAACAATTTCATCAACCTCAAATATTGTTCATCCACGTTTAACAAAAATTAAAATTTTCTACAGTAAGGTGGGCATCAAGCTTAATGGACAAAATGCTCCTAAAGCCATGAAGGCATGAGATGTGTACACATATAGTGAGAAGAACTCTGGACACAAGAATCTAAGCTCATACATTCTTTGGGGTGATATAGATGTCACAGGTACATCAGAGGCTCTTTGTTAGACAGTTACATGATTAAATGCTTTTGCTTAAGTCTAATATCTTCCTATAATATCCTCCTTAGGAAATCATGTCTCAAATCTTCACTAATATAGATCATGGCTTATACTTTATCATTGAAATGATATATAATGTCATATAGTCACATACAAGACAAAAATGACACATTATTTTATTTTTGACAGCATTGTTTATGCACTAGTCCTTGCACAGAAAGCAGTTTTTTCTATCTAAAAACATCAATCAGTGCGATAAGGGTCCATTGTAATACTGCTGATGTCAGGAGATAAGAATGCACTACCTTGTAGACTCTTTCCATGGTGTATTAAGAGAATTGCACAATGTACTCCGTGGTCATGGTTTGAGCCAAAGTATAATCAAATCTGTGAAACAGTGGAAGCTTTCTATAATAGAAATTTTCTGCCATTGCTTTGTCAGGTTATCAGTTCTCTCACTCTGGCCTAAATAGAAATTTTGTCCTCTCTTTGCAGGTACTGTGGTTTGGAGAATACTAGGTATATGTCAGCTAAACAGTGGTGTTGACCTAATAGAGCCTGGAATATGAAATTGACCCAGGAAGAAGCTGCCGATTAAAGCTGAGGCATGCAGCTTTAATAAGTAGTCAATAATGAGGTGTTATGTAGAGAGTCCCAACTCATTGGAAAAAAAGGAAAATGAAAACAGAAAACAAAAAAATACCTCCAGAAAAATTTCATCTTGAATTAGAAATTAAAGAAAAATAAATGGAAAATGTTTTGTTAAATTTTTCTCCAGTGGCTATAAAGTCATGAGAAACCTCTGAGAGTAAGAAAAGCAACTCTCTGAAATTATTTTTAGACTTAGAATGAGAATAAGGTTAAGTTTCCTTGGAGACATAGTTCTTTCAGGCCAAATCTAGCTTGATCTGAAGTAACTTGAATATGAAAGATTTAACTGATTGTTGCCTGCTATTCCTGAATTAACTAAAATTATTAAAGGTGTACATATTTCTGAACAGAAACAGATTTTTAAATAATGAATCCTGACTCCAGGCCTTACACATTATATCCTCTCTAAAATTTATATTATAAAAGAAAATATATAGCAAATCAAATTTATAGTGGCTACAATACATAATGACATTGTGATCAGATTTTTGAAATTAAAAATGTTTGTTAAAAATGTTGACTTAAAATCTTTAAAATATATCCAGGAGTATTCTTAATTGCTCATTTACCTTTTAAAAATCACTATTTTTAGACTAGAATAATCACTTTATAAAATTGTCATGATGAAATCTGTCAAAAACTTTTTCTTGCACATAACTGAAAGTGTGCTCAACTAAAGTTATTATTTTGATAAATTTGACAGTTATTAATAAATAGCGAAGCATATGTGTATGAGCATGAGCAGTTAGTACTTTTGCTTGCAGATTTTATTTTATGTTCATTTATCCATTTGAAACTATAAGTATGTGATTGTACTAGGGTAGAGGTTTTAAAATCTCATGTGAATAAAGATGTTTTTACTTAGTACAGATGCTCAAGGCTGGCCTAAGGGACAAGGAGAGAGCACAAAGCTTCGCACTTTCATCTCAGGAAAGAGAAGGAGATCTGGTGCTTGGAGCTCAGTCCTGTAGATAATGACTTTGCATCCTGCATCTGGAAACCAACCCCTAGAAATCACGTTTTTTTTTTCTGATTACTTATTTCATTTTGTTCATATTCTTCTAAAGAGTGACACTTTACAAGATTTTACTAATGGAGAATCAGAGGTCATTTGTGATCCCAACAATTGCTATCCATATTGAGTAAATAAAGGGAAAGTGGTCCAGTCTTCTGGCTATCTTATGATTTGTTAGTTAGATACTAAGATGGTAGCTTCTGAAAAATTTTTAAAACTCCTGATTACACTGTGAGATTTCTCTGCTACACACCTCATTTCCTTTTTCCCAGATGTTCTGAAGGCATGTAATTAACTCTTTGTATAAAACATATATCTTGCTATGCCTTAAGCCTATAAAGTCTGTCAATAAAATCAAGGATAACCACATGCCTAAATCCTGGTGAGTCTTAACCTCTCTTGCTTATATGAATCTCTCCATTCCTGTTTCTAGTCCTTTGACTTTTCATCAACTTCTAGAAGTACAAGAATTTTATGCCATCTAAGGGGACCTGCGTCGGCCCCGCGGTTTAGAACCATTGTCATCAAGTACAGTTTCTTCTCTTACTGTTCGGGACGATGCAATGGTAACTCAAGTGGGGAGGGGTGAGACACTTCTACAGAGTACATAGGACCTACTCTCTCAATTCACATGTTACCACTAACTGCAAAATACAGTTTAGGTAGAAATACCCCTACTATTGCAAGACTAGAGATAAAGCTGAGATGGTTCCCATGCCTCCCTACCTCTGCCTTTCAAAATGATGTCTGTTTTAGTTGTTGTTTACCATTATTTCCATGTATAACTACAACTTGCTAAAGCCATTTAATAGTACTTCTGTGACCATAACTATAAAGTTTACCACTTCGCATTGGATGACCAATTAGTGGCTCATCCAAGGGAGACACTAAATTCCCCTCTTTCAGTTGTCGTTAGTTGCCTGTAACTCTTTTTCTGAGAGTGGAAAACGATGAGATTTTCCCTTTCCACATTAGTGTGTTGGCATGTCTATTTGGCATTATCATTTTTTAGGTCTTGTTTAGGCAGTCATATTATTGAGGTATCATAGACGTAGCTTCCCTGACATTTTTAGGAGACATATTTTCATATCACTCTTCCTGGTCCTCTAGCTCCTGTAATGCCCTACCCCTCCTGCAATGTACTCTGAGGCTTAGGTCAGGAGTTGTCTTGTAGATGTAATAGCTGAGTCTGGGCTCCTAATGATTTACATTATGAGTGGTTGTGGTTTATGCAGTGGTATTTGTTTGCTTCAAAGAAAACTTTCCTTGATAAGGAATGAGAACTATACTTATCTGAGGGTATAAGAATAAGTTTTAGAACGAATGAAGAAGATTTTGCTGGTTTAGTAAATTGACAGTAATAGGCTCTCTTCTGAGACCTATGTCCTCACTAGACATGTATTTTGCTATGTTTCTAGTACCAGGGCTTCTGCCTGTTGATAGACTTTAAGACCAACTAGACAGGTGCTGGTTACTGCCAAGATATGAGTGCCACTATTGTACCTTAAAAGGTGTCTTGCTATGATGATCTCTGTTATGGCTCATAACCTCACAGATAGATAGTACAATTGATTACTTCCTGTCATTAGAAGTTTTGACATAGTATTTTATGGGACTGTAAAAGCTATTCTACAGAAAAGAGGTTTTTAGGTAAGAATAAGATCCAATCCTACAAGAAAGCTTGTCAACTCATATACATAGATGAACTGACATTTAATTCTATGCTGCAAACAAATCCTAAGGTCTGTGTTTGTCAGTCTCGTTCTGGTTTAATAAACTGAGTACCTACAGAAAATGCCAAATTATGAGTGACTTAATATCTCAAATTAGAAATATTTAGTTAAGAATCATTAAGATGCTATTTTTCCAGACCTCGTTGTAAATAATATCATCACTATGCAATGAAGATATGATTCCCAAAGAGTTTTAAGTTAGGTTTGCTTATTCTTTGTGGTAATGATGTCTAGATTGCATAAGTAGAATCTAATTATGGTCAACAAAGATAATGGGTTAGCCCAGTATAACCAAGATGTTTGAAGAAACATAGAAACACTAATTATCATATCTGTGTCTATACTGAAAAGTTCACAGTGGGACTTGGAAACCAGAGCATGTTCATGTAACTATAAGTGCCATGTAACAAAGACATTGAGATACATGTTTATAGTCATTAAAATGTGTTAAATAAGAAAACAAGAAATTATGAAAAATAATTATTGTGCTAGCAAAATGGCTCAGATGACAAAGGCACATGATGACAACCCTAAAAACCTGAGTTCAAACCGCAGTACCCATGTAATAGGAGAGAACTGACCCTCCAACACTGTATTCAATCCTCCATAAATATATCTTAATATATGTAAATGTGAAAACAAAATTAAAGCATATTTATATAAAAATAATTCATTACCAGAAAGTTATTTCAAGAGAGAAAAGTTAAAATAAAATTATTAAAGCTATTTTTTTTTTGCCTCACCATTGATAATCACCGTAATATCACTGATCTGTTGTTGTAAAAAGAAACCATGATGAAGGCCACTTACACATGGACGCCTTTAACTTGCTTACAATTTCAGATTAGTCATGGTCATCATGACAGGAAGCAGACAGACAGGTGCAAGAGTAGTAGCTCAGAGTTTTAAATCCAGCAGGCATAGACAGCAATACTGGGCCTGGTATGGGCTTTTTAAACCTCACAAACTAAACACCAGAGACACACCTCTTCCATCAAGGGAATACCCCCAATCCTTTGCAAAACATTTTACTTCCTCATGACTAAACAATTAGATATATTAACCTATGGGGTCAATTCTCATTCAAAGCAATATAATCACTTTCTGCTTAGAAAATTCTATGTTACAATGCTTGGTAGACACGTACAAAATTAGACAATTGTTTAACAGAAGGCTTGTAATAAATCCTGATAAATAAATACCTGGGATAGTGGTTCTCTATACCACTAATGTATGTTTCTCTAACAAAAAATTTCTAAAATTGCATGTAACTAAAATTTGTTGACCAATAATAATACACTTGTTCATAGAGTATATGTGAATATATTTATTTAAATTATATTATATTTATTATTTTTATCTTATTTTTATCTATTTTATTTATGTATGAATTCCAAACTAGCATAAACAGATATTTATATATGAAATTTATAGTAGGAAGAACAATCAAGCTTGCAAATGTAGCCAAAATGTCTTCAGAAAATCAAAACATTAAGATATACTTAAATAAATGGGGATATGGCCCAATAAGTAAGTACTGCCTTACCAACATAAGTACCTGAATTTGATCTCCATAAGCCCTGTAAAAATGTGGAGCTGAGTGTTGTGTTTGTAATTCCAGGGCTCAGAGATGGAAATAAAAGGATCCTGGTGAAGGCTGGCCAATCACTATGACTTAATTGGTAATTCCAGACTAATGTGAGACGTAATGTCAAAGGCAATAGAAGGTTTTTTTTTTTTTTTTTTTTTTTTTTTATGCCAACAGTAGTTGTCCGTTGGCCTTTATATCCATGAATGGACATATGAAAGTCCACTCACTTGCATATACATACTTGTATGTGAACAATTATAGGCACACACACTACTATACAGATATACAGAAACATCAATAAAGATATAATGGGTTCTTAAAGATGTGTTGTAATTGATAGCATTGAGTCTTTTAAATATATGAACATTTCTGAGTGTTTTTGAAAAGTAGAAAGGGATAAATAATATACTACCTATAACTGAAGGCTTTTGTTTTTTGTTGGTTTGGGATGTTTGAAACACAATTTGTAACTAAAAATATTGAACAAAAGATGGACCTCTGTCCAAGTTCATGTGCTCTGTCTGCTCAGGGCCTGGGAACAGCACAAGGACAAGGAACAGCAGCAACTCCTCTGGACAGACACTATTAGGGTCATCCTTTCTGCTTCATCCCTGATACTGGTAGAATAATATGGGTACAGCCTCAATCTGAGCATAAACCTGGTGAGATTAAGCCAATGACCAAGAGAGATTTGGATCAGCAGGCCTACAGGTGTGAGGACTATGGCAAGTGTACATATAAGGAATGCACCTAACTAAGGACCCCTGGCCAAGGGACTAAATGTGTGACAAGCACTGCTCAATCCAAAATGTGAGCACTGTGCAACTTGGGTGTGTCATGTAGAAGGTCTCTTCTATCACTGCTCCAATGATGATGAAGACAATTGTACTAACAACTCTTGTTCTTAAAGTCAGTCACGTTGTGGTACACAATCATCAGCTATGAGTGCTGTGTCTCTCTTTTTGTCTTGTTTATGGTATTACCGTCCAGCCAAGGGTTGCCTTAAATTGTGTCTAAGGTGGTATGATTGAGTGAACAGGTCTGAATGCTTTTGTGAAAACTCAAACACAGTTTGCTGCTAAGTTCCCAGGGCCCCACCTTCCATATCCTAGAACTTTGAATAACCTAAATTAGTATTTTTTATCAGGAAAGTTGCAGTAATTAGAATTGTTTCTCCACCCTGTTTTTTGTTTGTGTGTTTGTTTTCTTTAAAGCACACAGCTACAGCCAACTAAAGAGTTGTTATCTTGACTCTGTTAACAGAGGGTTATGCATTCGTTGTTTATATTGAGACACTTTAATTTGTGTGTGTGTCCATGGACCATCTGTTTTTTGTTTGTTTGTTTGTTTAATTTTTGAGACAGGGTGTCTCTGTGTAGCCCTTGCTTCCTAGAAATTGCTCTGTAAATCATGTTGGCTTTGAACTCGCAGAGATCCTTTTGCCTCTGCCTCCCAACTGTTGGGATGAAAGGCTTGCAGCACCACAGCTGGCTGACCATATGCCATTCTCTCTTCTCCACTACAACTCTCCCCTAGTCCCTCTCTCTCCCAAATTTATGGCTTTTTGGACATCAGTGAATGTGTGTGTGTGTGTGTGTGTGTGTGTGTGTGTGTGTGCGTGTGTGTGTATTTGACTGGATGCATTGCTCCAATATACTGTGTCTAAAACCAAGGTTTGGACAACCTATGTGTAGCTTGTCCTTGGTAAAAACTGATTCTTCTTCTCTCAGGAGGGAATTAGCTGTATAAAAGTCTAAATATCCTGAGTTTCCAAATCCTTCTTTTACTCAAAACTGTCATAAGTTGTTGTCAGGCCAGATCAGTATTTAATATGATTGTAGTGATAATAGGAGAGGCAGGACTGCATCCCCAGCACCCCGGCCGCCTGGCTAGCTTACGCCCGAAATAACAACACACAAACTGTATTCATTTAAAGACTGCTTGGCCCATTTCTATCTAGCCTCTTTTAGGCTAATTCTCACATATTAATTTAGCCCATTTCTAATAATGTGTGTAAGCACCCCAAGGTGCGCTTACCGGGAAGATTCTACCCTACGTCCATCCTGGGTCTGAGCTTCATGCATCTGCCTCAGAGTGCAGAGCTATCACGTCTACCCGGGAGAGCTGAGCATGGCGTCTCTGCTCCAGAGAGCAGAGCTGTCTGGTCTTAATCTCACTTCCTCTTCCTCCCAGCATCCTATTCTGTTTACTCCTCCCACCTATGTTTTAACCTATCAGGGCCAAGGAGTTTCTTTATTGCTTAACCAATGAAATCAACAGATTGATATATGACACTCCCACATTATATGATATGATTAGAATAATAAAGAAGGTCCAATAAAAATATTGATCCAAGTTCATGTGCTGGAGACAATTTAGATGAACAAGCTTCAATTCATTCAACAAGAGTTAATCAAGACATTGAAATGGACAAACTGACCATCCCAGAATGCCCCCAAGAAGAACTTTGATTTCCATCCCTTGCCTGAATATATCCCAGGAATCTATTATTCCCTTCCATCAAGTTCATAACAATATAGCATAGTAACAAAGCCTTGTGGAAGTTTAAACATTAACATTCCTATGTTAGTCCTGAGCATGCTCTATATTCCTTGGATCATTCCAGCATGACACCCTTTAATCTAAAGGAAAGAGCAAACAAACAAAAACCAAAAACTTACCAAACCCTTCCTAAATCACTCCCAACTTCCTGCTATTTACCCAAGTATTTAGTGTTGAAATGTCCTCAAATTCCCAAAATGTTGTTTTTTTAATTCAACTACATATCGCTAACTATATCTCATGTCAATAGTCACCTTAATAAACTTGCAAAGCCTTTGGGAACTTTTTTAACTTTCAAATAAGTACATGAAAGTGCATAAAGTTAACTGTCACTTAATTATTTTGAAGCACAGTCTTCTATGAGGAGATGCATTATCATTTCTGACTTAAAGACTTACAGTATAGCCATGATAACCAAAGTATCTTGATGCTGGTGTAAGAAGAACAGAATAGAATAGAGAACTAAGAAACAAAACAAAGCCATCTACAGCAAACCCTGTCTTAATGAATGAGAAAGAAATATTCCCATAGCAACCTACTTTATGTAATTAGTCCACAGTTGTGAATATTCTTTAACCTCTCAAAATTGTGACTCAAACTGGGGACCAAAGGCTCAAACACATGAGCCCGTTCAGTATATTTAAGGTTCCAACTATATAATAAACAAATACAAAGAATTTATATATGGTGGAATACTATTCAGTCAGAAAGAAAAATGAATTCCTCCTATCTGCAACAACATACATACATCTGGAAGACACCATGTTAGGCAAAAGAAATCAGACACAGAAAGGCAAAAAATAGCAAATTGTTTGTCACATATAGAAATTAAGAGGAAAAAAAATCAACCCAAAAGCACAATATTGATTGATAGGTGTGAGGAAGGGTACAGAGAGTGGTAAGGGTGAAAGAATGGCAAACAGGCACCATCAAAGCACTTTGCATACTCATTAGGAAACATCACAATGGAGCCCATTAATATATGTGTTAACTGAGAAATATGTTAATAAAAGCAATGTCTCGCTAACTTAACAAAAGAAACACAGTTCTCAAAATTTTTAATGTAATAGCGCCTAAAATATTAAATTCTAGAAGTATATTGCAGTAAATATGGTTCATTTTACATATTAAGGAGCATAACTTATATGGTTGTTTGAATAAGAATAGTCAATATTGGCTCTTGTATTTCAGTATTTAGTCAGCAGAGAGAAGAAATGATTAGAAGGTGTAACCTTGTGGAGTAGGGTTGGCCTTGTTGTAGGAAATATGTTATTGAGGTAGATTTTGAGGATTAAAATGCCCATGCCAGGCCTGGAGTCTCTCTCTTTGCCTGCTGAACAGGAGGTACTATTTCTTCAACATTATGCTAGCCTGAATGCTGTTGTGCTCCCAGCCTTGATAATGATAATGGACTAACCTGCATAAATTCTAAGTACCCCACTAATTAAATGTTTCTTTTAAACAACTTGTCTTGGTCATGGTGTCTTTTCATACCAATAGAACAGTGACTAAACAAGTTATGTTTGAAAATGTCAATAGTATAATATGCAAAATTTGTGATTCCTATTAGTGACATTCACAGATATTACTGATACCATTTTAGTTGATATTTTCTTGTTCAGAATTGAATGAATAACTGTTAAATTTTATTTATTGGACTGTGCAACAAATATATGAAATTAGATAAAAAACATAATCAAAATAATATTAATAAAAGCAAAAATAGAAAACATTTGTTTGATTTTGAGCTGCATGGTTCTGAGAAAGTTCTCTCTTTCTCCAGAGTGTCATATTCTACCGCTAGCTAGCAACAAAGATTCATGGACTTTTATGTGTGAACATAAATCCTTCAATGTTTTCACGAGAGCCAATCGACCTTGGGTTCATAGCACATATCCTACAGCAAACCAAGCCCTGTTGCTTACAAAAAGATGAACTGAATACTACTGCTCATAGCTCGTTTAATTCTTGCCTAACACTGCCTTATAAATTAATATATAAATGCGCCTACAAGGTACATTTCTTCCCTAATTATAAACAACACACTAGTTTCCTGGCAAAAGTCAGAGACAGATGGAAAACTGGCATAGCAGAGTAGCATTCAGATTGTTCGAAGCACTGTGGGGAACATGTCCTCATACACATAGTTTCACATACCCAAGTTATGCAAGTAATATTACTATTATATACTATTACATACTCAAGGTTTACTACTACTATTACTTGGAAAGCTTCATTTTTATTCTGTCCCTCACTCACCATATATACAGCTGTGCTGGCACTGTTTTTCTTAATGTTAAGACAGAACATAGTTCTTAGGATCCACAGCTCACACCTATTATGTGAAAGCATCACTCTAATTGAAATTCTGATAACTTGTTCTCTCTATGCAACCTAAAAGTGTCTTTGTGAAAAAAATCACGACAATATTTTAGTTTCTATTTTGGATTGTCCATGAACTCTCTTAAGTACAATGGGAGAAATAGGAGAATACATTAGTAGACCTATTATACAATCCTATTACTCATGTAGCAGTTTATTTTGCTAAATATTAAATAAAAATATAATAATAGAAAACAGCACCAAGCAGTTAACGAGGATGACATGAAAATGTATGCACCGAAGCAAAGTCAGGATGACTTTGGGAAGGACAGTATCATTTTTTTCTTCAAGTGGAGTTTCTCATTTATCCTCTCAACCATCAGTGAACAATCATTTGCCTGAGGAAAGAAAGCTGAAGAGTGATTTTTCCTCATCAATGCTGTGGAATTCCAGGAACCTTACTTCCCTCAAGTATTCCTAAGAGTAGAAAAGAATGCTCAGAACTTACCTTTCAGAGCTTCTCTTATTTTGAAATTAACATCAGTAATTTTCTCAAAACTAACAGCTTAAATCATTCATGAAATTGTAGTACATGAGCATATTCTTTTCTCAGTCATAAGTACTGAGCTCAGAAGAGTGTGCAGGCTTCTTCTCTTTCAAGCATGTTACAGTCCCTTACCACCATACCACAGATGCTGCAATTGCCTGATGCTTGGGTGTTGATTACTTAAGACTTCCCTCCTTATACAAAAGGAGCAGATTTACAAGTTTAGAATTCAGGGTAAATAATATTGTAACTTGTCACAGCTGGAGAATTAATCAACTCATAAATTCCAAAGAGTTGAACTTTCAATTTTACTGGAACAATAAATTTGGAGAAATGATGTAGCTTGATTCATTTTGCATTTCCATTAATTACCAACAGAAACAGAAAACCTCTCCCCTCGATACTGAAGGTTGAAGGTGTGTGTGTGTGTGTGTGTATGTGATTGTGTGTGTGTGTGTGTGTGTGTGTGTGTTTTCTTGCTCTGAGGATATAGATTGCCAGTCATGCTTTAGATGAGATGCATGTATGCCACTCCGGGATTTCTCATAATTTTAATTCATTGTACCAACTCCAATGCTTCACACTGCAAGTTGCTTTTGTTTGAGGGTTCCGAGTCAATATTAATTTATTGATTAATTTGACAACGTTTTGTGGAATTTTTCTCCAACTGCTTCTGAAAAATTAGTGATTGAAGGTGACTACTAAGTCAAAATCTGCTTGTTAAGGGAAAACAATGCTCTAGTGTTAAAGTAAAAAAAAAAGTTCCTGCCAAGTTGCTTCTGGGAATTTTAAGAAATTATAATCCTCATATAACACAGACATTTAATATTCGACAAAGATGCCAACAGATTAAGCTGAAGAAAAGAATGAAATTAGACCTGTAAATATCATTTTGCATAAAACTAGCTCCTAATGGATCAAAGACTTAAGCTTGGAACTATAGACACTGAACTCCCTTTGCAAAACCACAAGTAGTACCCTGCATGATATTGGTGCAGGAAAAGGTTTTCTAAAGTTATAAGGAAGAATTTTCTGAATAGGACTCCATTTGTCCAAGAAATAAGATAGAAAATTGACAAGCAAAACATCATAAAATTTAAAAGCTTCTGTACAGGTTAAAAAATAAATCTGAAGAGAAGAGCACAGAAACAGAAAAAAATCTTTGCCGGTTATACATCCAACAGAGAATTAATATATGTAATAAGTAAAAAATTGAAAAAATAAAATTGTGTCAAAAATGGATTAAAAAATCTCAAAAGTGTTATCACTTGAAATTAGGGAAATGTAAATGAAAATAACTTTGATATTTTATCTTATCCATGGCAGAATGGCAAAGGTCTACAAAATAATAAACTACAAATTGTTGAATCAGGAGCGGCAGGGCTGTGTTCCCGGCACCCGGCCGCCCACATGGCTAGGTTATGCCCCGAAATAATTACACGGAAACTGTATTCTATTAAACACTGCCTGGCCCAGCTAGTTCCAGCTTCTTATTGGCTAGCTCTTACATATTGTTCTAACCCATTTCTAATATTCTGTGTAGCCCACGAGCTGGCTTACCAGGGAGGATCTTAACCTGCATCTGTCTGGAGCGGGAGAATCATGGCGACTCCTTGATTCAGCTTCTTTTTCCCAGCATTCTCTTCTGTTTACTCCACCTACCTAATTTTCTGTCCTATGAGGGCCGAGGCAGTTTCTTTATTATTAACCAATGAAAGCAACAGATAAGATACAAGACCCACCTCCATCAACAAATTATGGAGATGCTGAAGGGAAAGAGGAATCCTAATTAACACTTGGTGGAATTGCAAACTGGTGAAGCCACTCTGGACACCAGTGTGAAGATTTCTCAAAAAGCTAAAAGTAAATCCACCATATAATACAGCTATACTACTTTTTGGCATACGACTCAAAGTCTTTATTTTACTCCACAGATGTGTGTTCAGCCATTCACATTGCTGCTTTAATCACTATAGCTAGGAAATAGAAACAACCCAAATGTTCTTCAGCTGAGAAGTAATGATGAAAACGTGGTAGATATGCCCTGTATAATACTACCCTGCTGTTGAAGAAAATTAAATCATGAACTTTGCAGGAAGATGGAGCAAATTAGAAGAAATCGTGTTAGATGAGGTAATCCAAACATATATAAACAGATGTTACAGGTACTTTCTCTAATCTAAGTTTTCCAGCTCCAAATATTCAGAAGAAACCACATTTTCTGAAGTAACTACAGAAATTAGGTAAGTAAAACGGTACCATTGTTGAGGTAGAGGTGGTGGAGCAATAGAAAGGGAAAGAGACTGCAATTAGTCCAATCAGGGAAATAAGAAAAATGGAAGAAGGAATCTAATTAGGAAAATTAGAGAGAAATAAATACAGGAAAAGGAGGGCAGAGGCTAAAATAAATACAAATGCCTGAAAAACACCTAAGTAGTCATACTACTAACTAAAAAGGCAAAATACAACTAAGTCTACTAAGTCTTTTAAATCTGTCTTTATAAATTGTATATAATTGATATATATATTTTATATGTTTATGTATATAAATATATGTGTTTATATAAATATAGACTTAGGTGTATGGTATGTATACATGTATATATGTATAGTTTAAAAGCATATTTTTATCTGAGCTGAGAATGCTCATTGTAAGAAAAAGAACCCCTAACAATAAGAATAACAAAAACCCACACACCTCTTTTGAGTTCTTGGTCATGGTTGTCCAAGAGGCTTCCAAAACATCAAAGGCTGTTGCTGTTGCCCTTGGCTGTCCTTTAAAAACGAAAGTACCTATTGATGGAGATTCCATACATTTTCGAAACAAGATCCAGAAGCCTCTTAGCTGAAACTCTCATAAATGTTTCCTCCATGAGCAATAGCATTTTTGGTACCATTCTATAACATGCAACATTCCAAAGGAAAGAAGAAACCAACAGCTCTATACATCTATGATGCCTATGAATCACAACAGTGGTTAGATGAAACAATACTCTAAGATTGAGAAACTTTTAGGTATCTCAATCTTCAGATAACCAACAGCTACTTATTTTTACTTAAAACTCACTCTACAAGGAAGAAATTATGCATGGTTCTAGAAAACTAGCCAATGATCTGGGGCTAATGATGGCTCCTTACTAAACCAGAATAATTCCTAATAACACTATAAACATTTGTACTTATATTCACAGGTAAATGTAACCCTCATCAAGGAAACCACTTTTTGCAACAGACAGACAGACAATTGCAGCACACTACTTCTAATCAAAATGTACAGAGTTCTGACGATCAGTCCAGAAAGTGTAACTCCACAATACATTCTTTCTTTAAAACCACTATTTCATGTACTCAAAAGTGCAATAGATTGCAAGATCTCGATATCATTAAGTAAGAAGAAAAGCAGTCAAAAAGAAAAGCAGTCAATGTAAATATCCTTTAAAAATATTATCTCATGTTCAGTAACCTGGCAAACCTGAGTTGACATTGCAACTCAGAACTTTGCCTGACTGACTGTTGACAAGTGAACTGCTATTGTTGTGTGTGTGTTTTGTTTTCCTTGTTCAATGAAATACCCATCAAAATCCCAACAAAATTCTTCACAAACCTCAAATGAAAGATACTCAAATTCATATGGAAAAGCAAAAAACCCAGGATAACCAAAACAATCCTGTACAATACAGGAACTTATGGAGACATCACAATCCCTGACTTCAAACTCTACTATAGAGCTACAGTACTGAAAACAGCCTGGTACTGGCATAAGAACAGAAAGGAGGATCAATGGAACTGGATCAAAGACCCAGATATTAATTCACATACCTTCAAGCACCTGATTTTTGTCAAAGAAGCAAAAAATATCAAATGGAAAAAAAGAAAGCATATTTAACAAATGGTGCTGGCATAACTGGCTATCAACATGTAGAAGAATGAAAATAGATCCATATTTATTGTTATACACAAAAAACAGTCCAAATAAATCAAAGACTTTAACATAAGACCACCTACCCTGAACCTCATAGAAAGGAAAGGTTGGAAGAACACTTGAATGTATTGACAGAGGACACTGCTTCTTAAATGTAACCCCAGTAGCACAAATATTGAGAGAACCAATTAATAAATTGGACCTCCTGAAACTGAGAAATTCTGCAAAGCAAAGATCACTGTCAAGAAGAAAAAACAACAGCCTAAAGAATGGGGAAAAATTCTTCACCAATGCCACATTTGACAGAGGTCTGATCTCCAAAATATAAAGACGCAAGAATTAGTCATCAAAAGAACAAATGATACAATCAAAAATGGGGTACTGACATAAACAGAGAACTCCCAACAGGTGAATCTAAAATGGCTGACAGACACTTAAGGAAATGCTCAACATGCTTAGTCATCTGAGAAATGTATATCAAAACAACTCTGAGTTTCTATCTTTCACCTATCAGAATTGCCAAGATCAAAAACACTGATTACAGCTTCTGCTGGAGAGAATATGGGGTGAGGGAAACACTCCTCTATTGCTGGTCACAGTGCAAACTGGTATGGCTGTTTTTGGAAAGAAGGTTGTTGATTTCTCATAAAATTAGAAAACAACCTACCTCCAGACCCAGAAATACCACTTTTGGGTATACACACAAAGGATACTCAATCATATCACATGGACATGTGCTCAACTATGTACATAGCCCCATTATTTGTAATAGCCAGAACCTGAAAACAGCCTAAATGCCCTTTGACTGAAGAATGGATAAAAATAATATGGCACATTTACACAGTGGGGTATTACACAGTGGGAAAAAATGACATCTTTAAATGTGCAGACAAATGAATGGATCTAGAAAATAGCATATTGAGTGAGGTAACCCAGACCCAGAAAAACAAATATAATATGTACTCACTCATAAGTGACATTTAGGCATTAAACAAAGAAAAATAAGTCTACAATTTATAACCCAGGGAATCTATACAACAAAGAGGACAAACAGAGATCTAATCTACCTGGGAAGTAGAAAAAGATAAGATCTCCTGAGTAAATTTGGAACAAGGGGTCATGGGGTCATGGAAGAGGGGAGAAGGGGGGGGGGGGGGGGGGGAGCAGGGAAAAATATGCAGTTAAAAAACACAATACAATTCTTAAACTTAATGTTCAGGAAACATTGTAGAAGTGGAGGCAGAATATAAGGGCCACATGATTAGGGGGTTTTCTGTGAGATTGTGAGACTATGAAATGGAAATTTTGGTTGAGATTTCATAGAATCTGCAAATAGCCTTTGGTAAAATGGTCATTTTCACAATATTAATTCTACCAGTCCTTGAGCATAGGATGTCTTTCTGTTCTCTATTTTCTCTATCTCTTTCTTCATGTGTTTAAATTTTTCTTTGTAGAGGTCCTTAAATTTCCTGGCTAAATTGTTTCTTGAATATTTTATTTGCTTTATGGCTACTGTGACTGACAGTATGTCCACAGTTTCATTATCTAGAGACTTATTGATGGTGTCCAGAGAGTCTATTGATTTATGCAAGTTGATTCTGTATCCTGTCACATACATAAATATGTTCAACCTTTCTAGAAGTTTCTGGTAAAATTTTGGAATTGAATACTGTTGGAGGGGTCTGTCTGCTTATTGGTTCCTGGCTGCTCAGATCAGAAATAATCACACAGAAAACAAATTAATTAAATCACCGCTTGGCCCATTAGCTCTAGCTTCTTATTTGCTAACTCTTACATTTTAATTTAACCCATAGCCATTAATTTGTGCATCACCATGAGGTTTTGGCCTACCAGCAAAGTTTCAGCATTTCTTTCTCTAGCAGTGGCTCCATGGCTTCTCTCTGACTCTGTCTCCTTTCCCCAGCATTCAGTTCAGTTTTCCCTGCCTACCTAATTTCTGCCCAGCTATAAGTCCAAAGCAGTCCTTTTTTTAACCAATGGTATTTACAGCATACAGAATCCCACATTATAACACACAATCCCCCTACAGCACAGCTATGGGCATTGCAGAGACCTGGCAAGGAGGGTAAATGTAGACAGAGACAGAAGATTCTGTGTTCATATCAATAATGAACATTAAAGAAACAAAACTTTCCCACTACTATTTATGTAGTGACCTGGTGTCACAGTTAGGGTTCTATTGCTGTGAAAGATGCTGTTGCCAAGTCAACTTTCATAAAAGAAAGCATTTAATTAGGGGCTTATTTATGGTACTGAGGTTTAGTCTATTACCGTCATTATGAGAAGCAGACAGAGACTGAGGCCACATGCATGAGGCCTGCATGGGTCTACACTAGATCTTCTGTATATATAATATGGTCTCCAATTTATTGTTTTGATGGATTTTACAAATGTACAAACAAGTGAGTATCTTATGGATTTTTTTTTTTTGCCTTCTTTTGGGATCTTTCCTTCTGTTTGCCTTATCTAACGCTAATGTGTAAGTTTTTTTTTTGAAAAAAAAAAACAATGTTCTATTATTATTCCTTAGTTTGTTTTTGTTTAATAAGAGATAGAAAAGGAGTAGATCCAGATGGGAGAAGATGGGAGGAAAAACAGGGAAGAGTAGAGGGAGGGTTTCCCATAATCAAGATATAGTATGTAAGAAAAAAATCTATTTTCATGAGAAAGGAAAAAGATTAAGTACAAGTTAAGAAAGAAACATGGGAGGAGGAAGAAACGAAAAAAACAAATATTTTTAAATTGTTATTGGAGTACAAGGAAATAGTAAAAAAATATTTTTTAACTAGGTTAAAAATATACAGTACTTTTGATTTTGCTTTGTAATTGAGAGTTTTTTTATGATTTTACGTATCACATTAGGAAGTCTAGTAACTGCAGAAAGGAAGGATATTTGCATTTAAACCAGTTAGAAACGTGGTCAAAATCTGTATTTCTGTATCAGTGAAAAAAGAAGAAGATGGTGGCAATCTCTTTACTCTCTGTCTTCTTATAGCTTGTTGTAGAATATTAACGAGGTCCATAAAGGTTTTTATAGTTTCTATCCATTAGTGGAAAAAGAACCTGGAAGTGTCTTAAGTTCAAGGACTTTTATTAATTTATAGACTTATTTACTTTATGTCCAAATATCTGAGCCTGTTGGGAGGCTACATTCGTTTTTTCTTAGCCAATTGATGACTGGCAGGTAATTGAGCCTCAGTGTCTAAGCTTTTGTAAGATACCCAAGTAAATAAACTTTCCTTAACCTTTCTGAATCTGTTATCAGCAAACAACATGACCATCTTTTGCATTCAAATTATTTAAGGTGACATAATGTTCTATGTTTTTAAGGTTAAAGCAGATTTTTAGCTATGGATGAACTTACCAGTCAGCCTCCAGTGAGTGTCTGGGGACCTGCTCAATGCTATAACAGCGAAGTGCAGGACTGTTGAATTGTCTTGTGAAGACAGAGCCTGATGAAAGAGTTCTCACTGGAATTGCTCATGAATGGAGTGCTCAAAGATGAACGTTTGCCTTATTGTGAGATGAGACAGTGTGATGAGGATGTTTAGGCATGTCTGTGAAGTCTATTTTAACACTTTTCTTAGAATGACCTTCTTTCAGTCTTTTTATAGTCTTTAAAAACAGTATTTCTTTTTCTTCCTGGCCACTTTCATCTGAACGAAAGGCTTCAAGTGGGGTGCTGAGAGAGGACAAGGAATTTGAATTTTCCCAACAGTTTGCCTGATCCTGGAGGGCGACATAGATTTTCATCCCAGGAGCTCCAAAGCAGCAGCAGCAGCAGCAGCAGCAGCAGCAGCAGCAGCAGCAGCAGCAGCAGCAGCAAATACTCCAGATGCTAAAGCACTTTGCAGGAAATGGCTTATTTTGCTCTTGTTTTTGTTTGCAGTTTGTTTTGTGGGTTTTTTGTTACTCTTGCTTTTTGTTTGTTTGTTTGTTTGTTTGTTTTCTGTAAAAACTCAGAATCTAAAGCTT
The DNA here is from genome assembly GCF_014885135.2 of Alexandromys fortis. Taxonomy (NCBI): domain Eukaryota; kingdom Metazoa; phylum Chordata; class Mammalia; order Rodentia; family Cricetidae; genus Alexandromys; species Alexandromys fortis. The sequence continues at coordinate 2,297,988 of NW_026068015.1, forward strand.
CTTCCTTTGGAAACCAAGACTTGTGTTTTTCAGCAGTGTTTAACAATTGATCTAAATCATTCTTATTACATCTAATACCCCTTAACTTCAACACATGATTCAATAAAGATACTTAATGTTTCTGAACAGTTTAAAACTCCCCATGATTTTGGATACCTATCCATCTCTAATCAGTGTCTTCCCAAAGCTTATATACTCCTTTGTCCAAACCTAAACTGTTTTGCTTCTTGATTAGCCAAGCATCTTTCAGGCCCCACTTTGGTTACCACTTATGACAAGTATAGCCATGTGCTTCAAAGGGATCTGTAAAGGAAACAAATGGTAGACAAAGACACAAGTCTCTGTCTGAAGTCAATTCAAGAATGAACAATTATTATTTCCCCAACTGATGGTTAGATATTGTTCACCTAGGTAGTAGAGATAGCACTGCATGCTGATCTTGACCTAACAGTATCTTTAACTCTCTTGTTAACTCTCTTGTCTGCCATTTGTAGTCTATATCTTTGGCCTTATTTTCTCCCAGAGTATATTTCTCCAAGGTTTTCTGTCATGCCTGAAGTTATGGGAACCAAATCACGAGAAAGGAACTACAAACCATCTGGTACCCCAAGACTACCAATTCTTCTTTTCCTGTTTGTATTCTCCTCTTATTGTTTCAGATAATGCTTCAATGACAATACTGAAAAAGCATGGGGAGATTGACATCTTTGTCTTTTCCCTGACTTTGGTAATATTGCTTCAGTCTTTTTTTTTTTTTTTCATGTATATATTGGCTGTGGGTTTTCCATGTACCTTTTATTATGCTGAGGTATGCTCCTTCTAGACCTACCCTTAGTAAGAGTCTCATCATGAAAAAAATGTTGGGTTTTGTGAAAGACGTTTTCTGTATTCATTTAGATTATCATATGATTTTTGTTTAGAAGTTCTCTATGTGTCATATATTTATTGACTTGTGTATCTTGGACCATATATGTATTTCAGGTTAGATAATCTTTTTGGTGTATACCAGTATTTTGAATTCTCATATTTGGTTGAGTATTTCTGAGTCTATGTTTATCAGGAATGTTGGCCTATAGTTTCCTCTTTTATTTATGTTGCATCTTTATCTAGTTTGAAAACCAAAGTGACAAACACCTGTGGAAATATTTTGAGAGTGATCTTTTTGTTTCTTTCTTTATTTTCTTTTCTTTTTTACAAAATGTAATTTAAGGGTTGTCTGTAGATCATCTTTGAAAATTTGGTATAATATTTCTGTGAAACCATTTGTCCCTAGATTTTTATTATATTATTTTATTAGCAAGAAAGCATTTTATTACTATTTTAATCTCATTTGTTTTGAGTCTGTTTAGGTTGTTAACCTCTTGGTTTCATTTTGGTAGTTTTGCTAAATCGGGAAAATCATTTCTTTCAGTTCTTCAAGCTTAATGGAGTGCAAGAATTTAAATTATTTCCTTATATTATTGTGAATTGCTTTGGTCTATGCTGTAGCTTTTCAAGCATATTTTTTATACTGTTTATTTCAGTCCTCTCTTTCTTTCTATTGGCTACTTAAGCAAATAGCCTGTCAATCTTGTTTATCTTCCCAAACATCCAGTTCTGAGATTCATTGATTCTTTGTATTGTTTTCTTTATTTCTATCTCAGTGATTTTTCTGCTTTATTAGTTCTTGATGTTGACTGATATGGATTTGGTTTGTTCTTGCTTTTCCAGGATTTTTAGTTTCATTATTGTGTTAGTTATGGTTTCTAGGGCTGTGTATATTTCTCTGATAAGTTGGAATTCTGACCATTTTTTTTAGTTCCACTGCCATGTGTATTTAATCTACTCAGATGTTTAGTTCCATTGATAATCGCCCCAAGTATATTAATAAAATATCTTTGAATGAATGTAAACAAGAAAATGAAATCAGTATACAATGAATGCTTTAAGACAAAGAAATAGGAAACTGAAGAAGATACCAGAAAGTGGAAAGGCATCTCATGCTCATGGATTGGTAGGATTAATATAGTGAAAATGGTTACCCTATCAAAACAAATTTTGTAAATTTAGGCAAACTGAAAAAGACATCAGGGAAACATTTGATTCACACTGCCACAAAACCTTTGGGATGAACCCAACTAAGGAAATGAAAAAGCCCTGCAATGGAAAATTAAGACAATTAAAGAAGAAACCAAGAAAAATATAGAAAGATATAGAAAAATATATCCTACTCTAAGATTGTTAGGACTGATATTGTGAACATAATTAATTCTGTGGAATTCACTATATAGACTTGTAGAATTTATAACACTATCTCTGTTCTTCTTTATTATATTTCTCACAATTTTTGTCTTTATTACCCTAAAAATTATTAATGTGTTATCAATTCCACTCAATTTTTAATTTCATATAAATAATTTATTTCATGAATATCACACTTAAACTGCATTCCCCTTCCTTTTCTATGTACTATTTAGGTATTAGCTACTATAATACTGTGCATTTTTCTTTCTTTTCCTACTTAATTACAGTCTAAGTAGTTATACTCTTTCTATAAAATTACTGAATTTTGACTTTCAAACAGGCAGGGTTTTGTATAGAGACAACAGAAAACAACTATTTTTCTGATGTGTAGTGTTTTCTCATATAAGTTTTAACAATTTTAATAGGGTGTTTTTAAAATAAAATCTCATTTAAATTTTAATTTTGAGATTATAATATAATTACATAATTTCTCTCATCGCTTTTCTTCCTTCAAACACTCTTGCTCTCGGTCATATTCATGGTCCCTTTTCTCTTTTTCTTAATGAAATGTTAATAAATACATAAATGTGTGTGTATATATTTATCATGGTTGTGTGAATTGGATTGTTTCCCTGAATTTTTTTACAAGATACCTCAATGTTGATTATGTAAATAGCTGAATAAATACACATAAATATTCCTAAATATAACCTGTTCAATCTTTGTAATGCCACTTGTTCATGTTTTTTCAGGGCTGACTATTTGGTATTGAATAGCCAGTTGATGTGTTCTTCCCTGGGAAAAACTGTTTCTCCCCCTCTCCGAGTTTTTTACCTGCTTAGAGTTTTTTGCATAAATAACTCTAAGTTGAGGCCTCATGAACTTTTCCCTATTCACTTTGGTATGTCTATTGTTGTATTATTGCTGTCCTTGCTCTGCTCATATTAGGCAGTGAAGCTGATGAGACTTTATGGATATAGTTTCTGAGAATTCTGGAAGGAACATTCACAGTAAACCTCCTGATCATCTGGCTCTTACAATCTTTCTTGCTCCTCCTCCACAATGTTCCTTTAGAGTTGATGCAGGAGTGTTTTGTAGATGCTTCCATTTGGACTGGACTCTACAGCTCTGCATTTTGATTGATAATGGTTTTTGTAGTTGTCTACATCTATTGCAAAGAGAAGTTTCCTTGATGAGGGATAAAGACATTGATTTGTGGGTATAAGGACAACTGTTTAGATTTTAGTTAGGGGTTATGCTGATTTAGTAAAGTGATGATTGTAGGTTGTCCTCCAACATCAATGACAATACTGTAGTTTGCTAGGTTTCTTCTCCTGGGCATGAAGAGAGAATCTTAAGTACAATTGGAAAATTATTGTTTTCTGCCAAGTATGTTTGCCACTATAATATCTCCAGGATTTTTATGTCATGCTGTTTATTGATGTTCATACTGTTCATAGGCACTGTAGCTTCATAGAACATTGGATTGCCTCCCTACATTTGATGCTGCAAGGTACCCTCTGGTACCATGACAGATAGTCTTCAGGGAGAAGTCTTACAGGTTATTCCAGTTCAAGGAAATCATGTCCTTATTTCTGACATATATGTTGTCATCAGCAATAATGACTTACATTCTACATAAAGAATGACTTCTGAAGGACTGAAAGGAGTCCTTTAACCTCTGATTGCATGATTATGCATTTTGTATATACTACACACACATATATATCATAATCTATATATATATATATATAATTTCAATTACTATATTTACCCCAATATGCTTCTTCAGGATGTGTGTATGCACCTATGTACACACAAAAAAGATACATAGAAATGTGTAGATTTGCATGCAGCATTTTTTGCTAGCTAAGCAAAATGTATTGATATTGTAATATATAAATATTTGTACAGGTAGAGAAGATAAACTTTCTAAAATTGATAATCAATATCCATGAAAATTAAATAATTTTGACCAATAAAGTGATACGATTGCAGATCATAGCATTAAGGGAAGTAATTTGAACAGAGAAATACAAATGCTACATATTTTAATTTATATGTGTGGCTTTTATAACTCTCTATGGGTATAAGATCCATATACATGTGTGTATATGTATGACATATGAGGAAAATCAGCTAACAGGGGAAATAATAAGGAGAGCAAAGAGTAAGCATAGACCAAGGACAAGAGTGAGAAATTATGTTGAAGAAACTGAATGCTATGTTCAGTGAATATACTAACATATAATATATTATTATATACTGAATATTATATATATCAAACACAATACATTATTTAATATAATGTGTTTTAATAGTTGAATGATATTACAAGTATGAAATGAAGTTGACATGAATATGTTCTCAGTTAAAGAAAATTACCTATATCCAACTCATACATTGTATTATTTTTGCTTATTGAAAGTCCCAATATCCACAAATCTATTGAGATAGAACTAATTAGTGCTATCTAGTGCTGTGGGATGGGTGTGGATGGAGAGTGTTGATTGAGGATGATAACTAATAGGATCTATAATGAAAACTAGTTACTGTTGACAGCTGCACAAATTTCAATGTGTTTCAAAACATAGAATTCAAATAAATGACTACATGACTAATTAAAGGGAAATAATATCAGCATATATAACCATTTGGACCCCATATTTATTGAAACAGTGGTAGCAAAAACCAGGGTATAGAATCAACCTGAATCACCTTGAATAGATAAATGCAGCATAGACACAAAACTAAGCATTGCCCAGTCATAAGGAGCATTAAGTTCTGCCTGACACAGAGAATATCATACTGAGTGAAATAAGTAGGCACAGGATACAAAAGCTGTAGACATTCAGTTCTAAGAAGAACATATAACCACTAAACTCATAGAATAAACTTATAGATAAAAGTGCTAATTCCTATAAGCTGATCATATATACATGAATTAAAATATCACATTTTATTTATTAAGGATACATAGATATTTTGAATCAAACATAAAATTAGCAAAGAATAATTTAAAATTTAAAACACTACTTGTTTTATTAAAGAAAAATTATAAAGTTTTAAACACAAGAAAGCAGAGGATATATGTAGCATTCCTTTGCAAATATGTGGCACTACTAGATTTTAATACTAACGTTTTCCTTTTTCTTATTTCACAAGTGATCATGTTCCTTGTGTAACCTAATTTAATATTATGAGCTATAAAGCACATTTTCATCTAAGAAATGTTTTTGATAGAATGCATTGATTTAATATTCCATCAACTAAACAGTTTTTAATTTGTCCAGCCAGTTAATTAATGTTGAGCCTTCAGTGTTTGGTTCTTTGCAATCGCTATTGTAGCAGTCCTAAAACTACAGCTCTTTCTCTGAAAGTTATCTGACACTGTAGTCGATTTTTAATAAAAATTGCTTCACTGGATCTTTTTCGTTGCTGTTTTTAATTCATTTTTAGAGCACCTATTGGTTTTAGTTGATTTTGGTATTGTTGTGTAACCACATGCCTGACAAGAAGCAATTTAAGAGAGGGGTTTGGCTTATAGTTTAGGAACTAGTTTAGCATAAAAAGGAGGAAAGGTAGAAGTGTGAGGTGGTTGAATTCATCACATCTGCAATCAGGAAGCAGAGCCAGAATAGTAAGTGACACTTGGATAGTAAACCTGAAGGACAGCTATCATCTGACAACCAAATATTTAAACACATGAACCTATAAGAACATTTCACATAAAAATCACAATGTTCTACCCTCTCAATAACATAGACTAATAAATAGCTCTCTCATAATTCTCCATGAGTCGATTTTAACTTTAAATGCCCTATGTATACTCTTTAACATTCCCAACATGACTCAGTAGTTTTATTTTCAAGTCTTTTCTGAAATGCAAAACAATTTCTTAGCTGCAAGACTATGGAAATTAAAGAAACAAGTTACAAAATTCAAGCACCCGATATCACAGGATGAATAATCTTTTCCAAAAGAAAGGAACAGAGATATAGCAGAGATCAAATATAGCTATATGGTGTCTCAAGAGGTCGAATACCAAATCTTACATCTCTGTCCAGAATCTATGTTTCAGTATAGAATCTTCTGTGCTCCAGGGATCTTGGACAGCTTTATAACCTGCTATATTACCTACATAACATCCCTTAGGCCAACTCCATTACATGCCTTTTGCTTTCTTCAGATGATATCACATAGTCCTACTATCCAATAGTTATGTTTAATATCCCAAGCTTTATGAAATGACTTCTAAGATTTTCTTTCAAGGAATTTGTCTCTGCCGCACATTAACTGGTTTGGGGAACTTTCAGGAAACTTATCATTAGTTTCCATTGCCCAAATGCTCCTTCATGGTTGCACACCTTGCTAGTACCATGTAGAAAAGGCTCCCAAGCTCCACTGAAAGGTTGAAACAACCTGGCTCTTTTGGAACAAAATTGCAGCAACCTCATACCTGGATCAGGCATTTCCCTGGGAACTCTTTGGGCCCTGGTAACCTGTTCATTTTAGGCTCACTCCTTTAAAGGTTATATTTGGATTTGCACAAATTATACCCTTCAACCCTTGGTATCTGTTTCTCTTGGGACCCTTCCTACTCTGTTAATTGTGGAGCAGTAAGAGTTTTGTTTTAAATGTACTGGTATCATTGAGAATTGCAACTGCTTGGTCTGCACTGGCCTTTCTTGAAACTTTAAACACATTCATGCTTGCATTCCTTTCTTCACCAAACTCTATAATTTTTTCTCATATTTCTGCTCCATGTCTCCACACACCCCCCTCTCTCTGTGTGTGTGTAAGAATAGTGAGAATTAACTATGACACACCCTGACGGTAACACTGTCTTGAGATTTTCTTTGCCAAACAAATTCATCCAGTACTTCTAATAATAGCCCAGCTGAAGGTCTGGACTTAGACAGTGTGCCACCAGATTCTTTGGGCAGAATATAATACAAATAGCCTCCAAAATTCTGAACGCTCCATCATCCCTTCTGCACACTAGTTCCAAAAGCCTAAGTGCATGTGGAAAGGTTTATCAAAGCTGTCCACTTCCAGCATCAGTTTTCAGTAGCGTTTACTTTTCTCATTGCTATGATCAAGAAGCAGCTTAGTAAAAGTGCCAAGAACTAAACATTTGCGATTTTGAAGTCTTTTTCATGTATCAAATTCTGTAATGAGAAAACTAGAATTTTCAGAGCAGTGATATTTATTATACAAATTTCTTCATTTTTGCAAATTTATCATAAAATATAAAATATCTATTACTTGGTTGTTATAACTTCTTCAAATCTCATTCCTTAACTTTTATTTATTATATTCCATTTCATTTTAGAAGAATAAAGTGACTTATGAGACTGAAGAGATAGCTCAGATGGTGAAGTGCCTGCAACAAGAACATAAAGACCTAAGTTTGGATTTCCAGCACCCATATAGAAATCAAACCAAGAAACTAGAGTTGGGGAGAGACAGCTTTGCTCATTAGCTAGCCAGTAGAGCCAAACCAATCACTTCTATGTTAATAGAGAGAATCTATCTTGAAAATTAATGAGAGAACTGAAGGAATACAGTACTGGCTCAGACATAACTGCACTCATGTAATATAAATGCATGTACCTACATACATGTACATAAATTAACATATGTCAAAGAAAACCTACACACACCCTCACATAAGCACCATATGTCTACATACAGAGAACAACAATATGAAGGAGGAAGGGTTTGTTGTTAGTTTGAGGGCATGCAGCCCACCAAGATGTGGCGAGTATGATAGTAGGAATTTAAGTTAATGGCTCACTATCTGCAGTCAGGGAACCCAGATGTGTAAGGTGGTGGTGCCAGTACAAGAAATAACAAGACTCATCCCAGTGGTCTTGTAGGATCCATCTCAAGAGACCCAACACCTCAATCGCATGAGCCTATAGAGAACATTTAACATTCAAACCACAATGTTATCTAGTTATTTCCAGAGGTCTCTTCACTCTCATTCGGCATTTCACAAGTGGCAAACTAGTTTATAAAAGTTTATTCTGCCACACAAGTGTTATAAGTTATCTATGCAATATTTCTTCAGTAATGAAAGCATAGTTTAACAGAATCAATTAAAGACATCTCAGTCAAAAGTATGGTATTCAATAGTGATGATACTATGGTGTGTGCAAGTGCAACTTCCCTCTGTGTAGACAGGGTTTGCTGCTTCATGGAGAGGCTACTGATCATTGTCTCACTTGAATCATTAAAATCTATCCAATTCTAGTTTCCCATAAGTTTTTTTTAAATGATATCAAATCCAGAAATATATTCCAAAAAAGGTCAATATTTTAGATTCCATAAGTATGTCCATGAAATATGTCCAATTAATAGTTATCAATCAAACAACTGTTACTAACCAGCTGAGACTCTTTCAGTTAGCTGAGGTAATTTAAAAAACTGAAGTAGGGGCTGGAGAGATGCCTCAGCAGTTAAGAGCACTGACTGCTCTTCCAGAGAGGACCCCGGTTTACTTCCCAGCACCCACATGGCAGCTAACAATTGTGAAGATTCAGTTCCAGGGGATCTGACACCTTCACACCAGTGCACATAAAATAAAGTAAATAAACAATAAGAAATATTTTTTAAAAACTGAAGTAGTTCAATTTGATAGCTCAAAAACATCTTTTTTTAAAAAAATAATGCTCTCTAAGATAAGGTTTTAGGTTGTTTTGCTAAACAAATAAAACATTTTTGAGTACTTCTGACTATCTTGACGATGTTAAATTTCATTACAAATTTCCACAATTTCCCAAAATATTTCCCACCAGTTATAGATGAATTGTTCAAAATATTACCCATGCTTCCACATTTAATATTAAAACCATAACACTCCCATGAAATGAGAGCAAGCTCTTCAGATAATGATACATCCTGAAGAAAATGTTATAAGATGTTACTCTGTATCCTGTGTATCATTTTCCTAGATTACATTTATCAGTGTTTTCAAAGGGAAAGGCCTTTCTTTCCCATTACCTTCATGATGTTCCTGATTATTTGAGAAAGTAAATAATTTTACTATTAAAATGGTAAATAGGATGACATTCTAATTCATAGAACTTTGAAACAACAATATAGGTGAAACTAGGTAAAACTGAGTTTGGAAATAAACTTTTAGACATAATACCTCAAGCATGCTTCATGAGAGAAAAGAATGATGGGATAGAGATCAACAAAATTAAAATGCATTTTTGAAAACTACTGTTTAAAAGTGAAAGGAGGGGATGAATAAATAATCCAGTGCTTTAGAATACTTAACTACTCTTGTAGAGGACCCACGTTTGATCCCTATAACCCACTTAGGGTAGCTCACGATCACCTATAACTATTGTTCCGTAGGATCTGGAGTCCTCTATGGCTTCTATGGGCACTTTATTCACATGGTGGATATATAGGTAAATACACTTGTGTACACATACCTGGGCACACACAGAAACACACAAATTAATAGAACTAAATTTTAAATAAGATGAAAATAGAAGCCACATATAAGGAGAAAATAATTAGCAAGCACATGTTAGATAAAAGACTTGTGTTCAACATAAAGAAAGACTACTTAAAACTCAACAGCAAAACCGAAATGTCCAAAATAAAGCAGGGGAGATATTCTGACTAGACAGTTGAACATATAATGATACACGGTATCAAGGAACATTTAAAATAGATGCTCCAAGTTATGTCATTACTATAAAATTTGACAAAATTCCAAAGAGGAACTGAGGATTTGAAGGCAAGAAAATGTTCTCACTGCTGAATAGCTATAAAGATATAGTTATGTCAAAAGATATTTTATATAAATTGCTAAACACAATCTTAATCTTGTTGTATGATCCAAAAGTTTAAGCTTTAGCAATGAGCGATCACAAGCCTTACCCATGGATGTCTTTCAGATAAAGCTTTCACATACTTCCCAATATCTAGAAATTACCAAGAGTATTTTCAGTTGAACTATTCATAAAAGAGAAAACAACTTTTGAAAAACTGTATCCTGTAATGTTATTCACCAGTTATAAAAGAAATGGGATGGCAAACTACTAATACCAAGAAGGCTTAAATTAGCAGTTACAGAAGAGATACCCATCTAAAGGGTGCTTACTATATGATTCCACTTATGTGACAGGCTTAAAAGGGAAAGAACTATATAGAGAGCAAAAAATCAGAGTTTAATATTATTTATGGGTATAAAAGAGGGATCAACAGTCAAAGAGTGGTCATGGGGGAGTTTGAAAACAGTGTGATTACATTGTATGATGCTGTAAGAGAAGATTGTGGTGCTATGCAGTTGGGGAACTTAGAAGTCTGATACAATGAGTGAACGTTGTTGAAATCTGTTGCTGATTTATCAATACTGCAGAAATAGTTATTCATTTTAACACACATCTCTAATGATAAACAGAGAGTATGTGGCAACTCTTTGGAGTTCTGTTCATTTTTATCACGAGGGGTGCACCCACCCACTGAGACGGTGGGGCTGATCTATTGGGAGCTCACCAAGGCCAGCTGGACTGTGACTGAAAAAGCATGGGATAAAACCGGACTCTCTAAACATGGCAGACAATGAGGGCTGATGAGAAGCCAAGGACAATGGCACGGGGTTTTGATCCTACTTCATGTTCCGGCTTGGTGGGAGCCTAGCCAGTTTGGATGTTCACCTTCCTAGACATGGACGGAGGACCGGACGGGGAGGACCTTGGACTTTCCACAGGGCAGGGAACCCTGACTGCTCTTTGGACTGGAGAGGGAGGGGGAGAGGGGTGGGGGGAGAAGGAGAAGGGTGGGAGGAGGGGGAGGGAAATGGGAGGCTGGGAGGAGGCAGAAACCTTTTTTTTTTCTTTCTCTCAATAAAAAAAATTAAAAAAAAGAAAGAAAAAAAAGAGAAAGAGAATAAAAAAAAAGGACAATAAGAAATTTATTCATCTTAAGCAAACTAAGTTGTAAGTATCTTTTGCAACTAACAACACTTATAGTGTTGGTAATTCATTTCCAAACACAAACACAAAGGACTTGTTGTTTCTTGTCATAAGGAAATAGGGTGGCAGAAATAATTAGATTTAATAAATTACAACTGATAAGTATCTTGAAAATAATTGTTAAAATGCAAGAAATGCTTAGATGGCCCAGAGTTAAAATCATGTGAATCAAATATTAATACATGGAATAAAGAAAAAGTGTGTTATGTGGAAAGTTTCTAGAGACATGTTGTCTTTGCAGGGCAGAAATGTTCAGGTTCTTCAGAGTCCTATGCCTGCCCTGAATGGTATTTAACCACATCAGTGCCTAGAATTTTTACCAGAATTCCATTTGTTATGAAAACAGTAAGTTGGTTGTCATTTCATTTTTTATAATTTAAGCAAAAATCCGCCCTGATGGTTGAATTTTTAACCTGTGAAATATATATGTTTTTAAAAATACACAAGTCTTTTTTTTTAAATACCAAGTCTGGAATTCTATGTCTTGTACCCTCTATTCTTGAAATTCCATGCATGTTTCTGGTAAAAGCAAAGAATTTTCACAGTATATTAAAAGATGTACTTATAACTAATTAGGTTTTTTAAAAATATACAATTATTCATTATTTTGGAAAACATGTTTAATTATATTTGTTTTTAACAATGTTTGTGCTTTATATTTTTTATACATCCCACAAAAAAAACTGTTTTCACCAGAATTATTTGCAGAAGACTTCTTTCCAAATTTGTGTAATTTATTGCTACAGTTTAATAGGAACATGATGAGGTTTCTCTGTCCTTTCTTTTAAACTGATTAAAATGCTTTTGTAAATATAAATTATACACTTGTATATTTTTTCTATATCTTACCATTTCAAAATTCATAATAATCTTACTAAGTTTTTCTTATTTTTGTGGAAATGCATTCATTTTACTGCTCGGTAGCAGTCTGTCTTCCTCTTCAGTAGAATATAATTAGAAACATTTCAACAAAAGCCTTTCTTGCATATAATATTAAGACAATGCTTATTTGATCAGTCATAACAGAGAACTTCAGGGAATTAAGATTGACTTTTGAAACAAATAATTCTAAGATCCTCTTAGGAAACTAAATTTCCAAATACTATAGAGATGGGAGGTGGTATAATTTTTTTGAGAATAAGGAAACCAGAAAATTTTTGGATTATTAACAAGTGTCATTGAAATAAATACATATTTCCAGCAATGCAGTTCTGTTATGTCTTTTTATTTCTTTCTTTCTTTAACAAATTTTGAAGAACTTTAAGGCTTAAAAAATAATTTTAGTATGTAATAGTGTTAAAAAAATGAATGTCACTGTGATATCATCAAAGTACTCATAACATTCTTTATGGTTTGAAGCCTCCTTCCTTCCCCTTCATGCTTCCAGCTCCACCCACACCTTCATTTTTGTGCTTTAACCACCATTCTCCATTTGCAAAGCCAGCAAAGACAAACTGATGTCTTATCACATCCCATAATTTAGTGTTATCATGTCTTTCTTTCATATTTAAAAACCCTTAAATGTATTTCAGCCATTTGAGAGTCTTCTCTTGAGAATTCTGTTTATATCTGTACCATATTTTTTAAATTGAATTATTTGGTATTTTGATGTCTAGTTTCTTGAATTCTTTATATATTTTAGAGATCAGCCCTCTGTCAGATATGGAGCTGGTGATTATCTTTCCTCATCCTGCAGGCTGCCATTTTGTCTTATTTACCATGTCCTTTGTATCAAAGAAGCTTTCCAGTTACAGGAGGTCCCATTTACTAATTGTTGATCTCAATGTCTGTGCTACTGGTGTTATATGTAGGAAGTGGTCTCCTGTGCCCATGCATTCAAGGCTACTTCCCACTAACTCTTCTATCAAGTTCAATGTAATTGGATTTATGTCGAGGTCTTTAATTCATTCGGCCTTGAGTTTAGTGCATGGCAATAGATATGGATGTATTTGCAATCTTCTACATGTTGACATCAGTTACTCTAGCACCATTCCATTGAAGATACTTTCTTTTTTCCATTGTACAATTTTGGATTCTTTGTCAAAACTCAAGTGTTTATAAGTGTTAGGATTAATGTCAGGGTCTTCAGTTCTATTCCCTTAGACCATATGTCTTGTTTTTATGCCAATAACAAGCTGTTTTTATTTCTGTGGCTCTATAGTAGAACTTGAAGTCAGGGATGATGATGCCTCCAGAAGTTCCTTTACTGTACAGGATTATTTTAACTATCATAATTTTTTTTATTGTCGATATGAAGTTGAGTATTTTTCTTTCTAGGTCTGTGAAGAATTGGGCTTGATTTTGGTGGGTATTGCATGAATCTATAAATTACTTTTGGTAAGATTGCCATTTTTATTATGTTGATCTTACCTATAAAAGTCCATTTTCTGATATCTTCTTCAATTTCTTTCTTCAAAGACTTAAAGTTCTTGTTATACAAATCTTTCACTTCTTTGATTAGAGTTACCTCAAGATTCTTTATGTTATTTGTGGCTATTGTGGAGAATGATGTTTCTCTGACTTATTTCTAGGCCCATTAATAATTTGTATATAGTAGGGCTACTGATGTTTTTTTAGTTACCCTTGTATCCTGCCATATTACTGAAAGTGTCTATTAGCTGCAGGAGTCCCCTTGTAAAATTTTTAGGGTCACTTATGTATATTATTGTATCATCTGCAAATAGAGAGATTTTGATGACTTCTTTTTCAATTTTATTCCATTGATCTCCTTTTGTTGTCTTAATCCTCTGGCTAGAACTTCAAATACCTTATTAAATTGATATTGAAAAAATAGGCAGTCTTGTCTTGTCCCTAATTTTAGTGGAATCACTTTGAGTTTTTTCTCCATTTAATTTGATGTAGCTTGTAGCTTGCTGTAGATTGCCTTTATTATGTTTAGGTATATTAATTTTATCCCTAATAACACCAAGACATTTATCAATAAAGATGTATTGTTGGATTTCGTCAAAGGCTTTTTTTTATTATCTAGTGAGATGATCATGGCTTTTTTTCATTCAATTTATTTATATGGTGGATTACATTGATAAATTTTCTTAAGTCAAACCATCCCTGCATCTATGGGATGAAGCGACTTGATCATGAAGAATGATTTTTCTGATGTATTCTTGAATTCGGCTTTCCAGTATTTTATTGAGTGTTTTTAGACAAATGTTCATGAGGGAGATTGGTCTGCAGTTCTCTTTCTTTGCTGTATCTTTATGTGATTTGGTTATTAGGGTAAATGTAGACTCATATAAGGAGTTTGGCAATATTCCTTCTGATTCCATTGTTTAAAACAATTTGAGAAGAATTGGTATTAGCTCTTCTTTGAAATTTTGGTAGAATTATGTGCTGAAACCATCTGGTCCTGGGCTTTGTTTGGTGGGAAGACTTTTAATGACTGTTTCTATTTCCTTACAGGTTGTAGGTATATTTAAATTATTTATCTGGTCTTTATTTAATTTTTCTATGAGATAGAACCCAGAGAATTACATCAAACACACTGTACCTGTGTAATAATATAGAACATGTACTTTTTCATAAATTCATGTGTCACATGAAAACCTTCTTTCTCTTCCCATGTAAACTGCAGGTTTATAGGCTCCATGGATTTTGATGTAGTAGTCCCTATGCATATTGTTCATTGATACTGGTCTTGTTTAGTCATCTGTCATTATTAAGCTTTGAAAAATCTATCCTGGCTTTTTAAATATAAACTTTCAGTGAAGCAAATTCACAATGCCAATATGGTCAATATTTGTTCTTATTGCTTTTAAGTACAGAGAAAACATTTTTATCATAATAAAAATAGTTCTAAATTTGTCTTTTTTTTATCTATGGGTGTTACCCTAGAGAGAAACTTTGGCTTTCAAGAGCAATGCATGTTAAACCTGTTGCCCATACTTCTGCAATTTCAGATCATAGCTGTTTTATTCTAAGCAATTATGTTCTCACATTTTGAGCTCATTCACATACATTTCTAGTACCCGATTGATGTACAAACCCTGTCTTGCTTGGTGGAGTTTCAATTAACTTTCTGCTCTTCTATATGAAATCAATTTTGTCACCTACCAGTAGATTAAAGTAGATTTTATTATCTTGCCCAAATATCAATGCTTACAAAGGTTTTAGTTTCTTTACTTTCCTTTGTTTACTTTCTAAAAGGCTAATTTTTTCCTAAAATTCTACCTTTCAGTTTCAGGCTTCCTATACCATTTTATCACTTCTGGGTTGCATGGAGGCTGACCCCTTTCCTTGGGGATTTGAAGAAATAATCACCACAACAGATTGCTTATTGGACAGAATTCCTCCAATCTGCTCTCTGGACAATTAAGGGAAAACAGAGAACTTTCTGTCATGGAGATAAAAGGTAATCAGACTATAGGCAGCAACATACAGGTCATGAGCTTTACTTTTGCCTTGACAACATCAAGAAGGCAAGTGTCTAAAACTTCTCCAGACCACTGGAAGCCCTGTGACCAGCTGATCTAAGATTTTATTTTAATGTGATTCCATTTATTTTAGACATGTCATTAAAGAAGATCGAACTTGAGGACAAAAAAAAAAAAAACTGTGTTACAATTAAGGCTCTCAATGGTGAACCAACCATTCAGTAAAAACACCACTAATAATCTTCCAGATTTCATATGTGCGACTTTACTTTACTCAGGAGCAGCATAATTGAGTTGTGCAGCAATGAATGCTTGTCATACACACAGAGCAGGAACAATAGTGTTTTGATTTTGCAACAGGCACATGTGTTGCTTACTTGTCCCTCTCTGTATAAGTCTATGAGTGTCTTCCTTTGAGACATTTATCAGTTGATAAATATCTCATAACTAAAACCTGAACAAAAGTATGCCCTTAACTATTGGCTGTCTTTTGTCCTTAACAGTCTAGTACCTCACAGTAGACTTTCCCCATTGGAATAATTATTATAATCATAATAATAAACCTGATAACAATGATAGTTACTCTCTAGCCCATAGCAAGATTATTATGCTAAGCACTAGGTGAAGCTAACTAAGATTCCAAAGAAAAGAGCAAGAGTCATAGTCTTCATTAGCTTTCTAATGCTGTGAAGAGATACCCTAACCAAGGAAACTTATCAAAGAAAGGCTTCATAAGGACTCAAAATGTCAGAGGGTGAATCCATTACTGCCATGTTGGTGAGATTGACATTATACAGGCAGGCATTGTAATGTAGCAGTAACTAAGATCTTATATTTGATCTATAAACATGAGACACAGAGATCTCAAAACCCAGTAACATATCTCCTTTAACAAAGCTACTATTCCTAACCCTTCTGAAAATATTCTACCTGCTTGGGACCAAATATTCAAATGCAGGAGTCTATGGGGTTCAATCTCATTAAAACCACCACAGTCAGTTTGCTGAGAATTTGAACATGGAAGCTAGCAAGAAGAAGGACTTGAGTACACACCTCTACTTCAGTTGCTAAGGTCCATTGGTCAGGCTGGATACATAGCACCCCATCTGTCTTACACCCAATCTCTAACACATTCTCCACAATATCTCCTGTTAGTTCAGAAGCATTCATTCTCTTCCCAGAGCTCTTTCAGTGTTGCCCATTGCTTTAAGAAGACAAGTTTCGACTACATGTGTGTTAGACTACACAAGAAATGACATTACTTTTTTAGCTTGACCTGTGTTTATTCTAAGAAATCGCTGACTAGGGGCAAGCAAGAAGTAGAGTTTCAAGTTTCACTCCTTGTAATACCAGTGTGCTTTAATAATCATGAGAGGGAGAGAGTGAGCCTGTGAACAGTTCATCTCAACTTCTGGGTCCTAGAAAAGTTTTATGAGCATAATAATATGTGGGGGGGAGTAAAATTAATATGTTTTTGTGAATATATGTGTGAATGAATATGCTTTGAAGATGTGTATATGTGTGCAATTGTGTTCATGTGTACACATACAAGTGTCCACGTGGAGGTCAGAGAACGTCTGAGAAAGCTGGTCTTTTCAAGTAAAGTGGGTAGAAAAGACTGAGCCCAGGTTATCAGGTTTAATCACAAGTTCCTTTGCCTGCTGATCCACCTTTCTGGTCTTGCAATCATTATATATAATGTGTTAATTGTGATTGTCTTTAGAAACACAAAAGGAGATGTTTCCAAGAGAGAAAATCTCTCATGAGATTAACTATTTTTGTTTGGTTGGGTTTGGGCTGTGGTATTTCAAGACAGGGTTTCTCTGTATAGCTTTGGATCCTGTCCTGTAACTCACTCTGTAGATCAGGCTGGCCTCAAACCCACAGAGATTCTCCAGCCTATGCCTCCCAGGTGCTGGCATTAAAAGTGTGCACCACAACCACGCAAAAAGATTATTTATTTTTAACTTTTATTTTCATCAGTTTTTGTCCATTGAAGAAAAGGTTTTATAGAGCTCAGGCAGGCCTCAAACTCACCATGAAATTTAGGGTTTTTTTTTTTTTTGAATTTCTGATGTTCATGCCTCTGACACCCAATGCATTTCAGTGATACTTTCTTTGTGTTAGGCAGCTGTATTTGAATGCAGAAAGAGCTTGACTGCCTTGTTGAAAGGCCTGGTGTAATCTGACTGCTCTATACCACCAAAGATGCTGTTTAAATGCTATAAACCCAGTCTGTGTTCTCTGAAAAAAAAAAGAATAACAAAGTATTCAATTACAAGCTAAACAATAAGGAGTGGTGCTAAGTAAGGTGCTTGGCAGAATGGGGGGAACTTGAATCATGTGATAACAGCATTATTTTTTGTCTCTGCTTTCACCGTATAGTATTTGAGGTTACCAAAAGAGATAATTTCTTACTGTGTGCTCCATTTTGAAGATAATTTGATTTTACTAATTTTTATAAAATGTCAATTTGGGCAATTGAATAATAAATTTCTTTAAATTTACCATTTGAACATTTTGTGTCTAGTATTTTTAAGTATGTCCACATGACCTTATGAAATAGCTTGATGTTTGCTCAAAAACGTTACTTTTCAACCCTTTTACTAGAATACTAAGAGTTTTAATGTTCAAAGATTGTTAGCATATCATCCATACATAAAACCACAGTCATGACAGACATAGTGATCTTTGCTCTATGTACTTCATGCATTTATTATCAGAGACAATCAATGATATATAATGTAGTTTTTGCAAACTACTGCACATAAATTTATTGTACTTATGGTTTGAATGAGAATGATCCCCAAAAGTTTATATGTTTCAATATGTTTCCCAGTGGTAGACATTTTAGGTAAGAATAGGAGAAATGCCCTTGTTTGAGGAGGTATGCCACTAGGGAGACATGAGAATTTAAAAAGCTCATGGCTAGACCAAGTCGTTCTTGATGCTTCTAACTGTGGATCAGATGTAAGCTCTTAGTTACTGCTCCAATGTTGTGCCTGTCCGCCTACTGCCATGCTCTCTACCACAAGACCATGGACTCACCCTTTAAAACAATAAGAAATAATTCAATTAAGAATTTTCTTTTGTTATCTCCTTTGGTCATTATGTCTACATCAATGGAAAGTTAATAAAGTCAATACTAATAATTAAATGATTATTGTATAAAGATAGGGACTGGGAATGGTCTCCTTCAGGGATTCTTTAGCTAGTTGTCTAAAATACAAAATATTTCAGATACAGAAGCATTTTTATCTAAATGATGTATTGCACATATCTACTTTAGAGGCTAGAGTACACAAAGCACAGTGCTTCACAGTTGGTCCTTACCCAGCTCCACTACTGTAACTGTCTTTTACTGCCTTATGTCTTCTTTCTTAAAGGACCCTTTGCTATGATTTCTTCTTCATTTATATTTAGTCAATGTTTACTGTGTGAGAGCATCTGTCTCAGTCCAGCATGTCTCTTGCTCTGGCAGAGCCACATTCTCTCATCTTCCCATGAATCACACATTTTATTAGTTCTGTAATCGGTACTGTTTTATGAATGATAAATAAGAACTTTTTTATAGCTCAGCCTGAGTGTGCTATCATTGAATTTCTTTACTTTCACTCTGCCTGAAGTTAGTCATTTCTCCTAACCTAACAATCTGTATGCCTGCTGTTAAGCCATGCTTCCCCTAATTCCAGCAGTACTTTATAAATTTGTGCACAGAAACCAACATGTTAGAATGTCTTTTCAGACACTGTTCAGTCACTCGAGTTTGGGAAGATTGTATTCCAGAATTTCTACCAGAGAATTGCTTCAAGATCTTCCTTTATAATGCCATAAAATTTCTCCTCATAGTACCCTTGCATTTTAATTCCTAGACTTAATGACTTCCTTTTTGTAACTTATCCCTTTATTTAAGTATTATGAAAGCTTTAAGAATAAAATGTCAAACTTGAGAAATTTTGGATATGTGAATGGATCTTGTGTCCTCTGCATCTGGGTCACAACTGCACACAGAAACTTCCTTTTTCCAAGAATTCTCGTTGCCCAGTCTCTACTTCCTGCCTGGCTGGCCTGCCTCTACTTCATGCATGGCTACTGGCCACTCAGCATTTTATTAAACATAATAAAAGTGACAGGATAAAAGGCCATTGTCCTACAGCAAAATGTAATTTATAACTATAACAAGAAAGAACTTAGAAGATGCAAGGATACTTTTACTGCCTTGGGAATTACAGAATGTATATATATTCTGACATGGAATATGGCTAAGACTTCCTTGGGGAAGGAAGAGTTGGTGGGTTTGTCCAGGCACTTCGTTGTTGGCACCTAACTTGGAAGAGGATAGGCACTGCAGGTGATGAGCAATGGTGAGGTAGGAACTCAGTGAGCTACATAAGGAATGAGGCCACTTTTGATGATGCAGGTGACTTGTAGTTAGAACACACACTGGCTTAAGGACAAACCAGTCACCACTTTTTATGTTGAGAGGGTCAGAAAATGTTACAACTAGTGAGACTATAAGTTAAATATGGCACAATAAATAACAAGATCACCAGGCTGTTTATCAGTCAAGTTCTTAGTTTTCTATATGGAAGACAGGTTTTTCATCTTTCTCATTGGAAAGAAAGTCCTGTATGTTTAACATTCCTGGTTTCTCTGGAATACTGTGAATGCAAGGGACTTTGTGCTTTACTCCAAACAAGAACAAGAATAAAATGCACACAAGTGCACGCAGAGGTCTGCGTGCGCGCACACGTGCACGCACACACACACACACACACACACACACACACACACACACACACTTCAATAATATGCATAGAACATTCCTCGGAAGTCCTATCACAAGTTTTAAATAAAATGTCAAGCCTGGCTTTTCTTTTGATTTCCTCCTAATGTCTCAACAGAAAAATATTAACTTTATGTTCACCTTTTTAAAAGTACAAAGAAAATGTCATTATTTATCAAAGGAACTGTACTAAAGAAAGTTTTGGAACCAGTCAGCAATAAATTATCTGTCACAGCTCGATGCAGAGTCATGATTTCAATACATTCAGATCTTTAAAAGTATTTACCTACTAGTCTCTAAATATTGGTATTCCTGGCGATATTTCAAGGTCATTCGGATTTTGAATCTTTTGCTGGTGTAAAAAATATTTTGAACTTTTCTCAAGAGTGCATTCCAGGGAATTAATACTTTCCCACTTTCAAGTGTCCTAATCCTTGTTAGCAAATTTAGAAAAAAAACTCACAAAAGAGATGTAAAGTGCATATAGTTGAAGTTGTTTAAGAAAATGTTTT
>NW_026068015.1:2326592-2334141 GCF_014885135.2 Alexandromys fortis
AGGTTAGAGTTAAAATCTGTTTATTTAGACAAAAGAGAGAAATGTTACTTATTATAAGTGTGCACTGTATGATAATGTGTCACTGTGATTGGTTTAATAAAGAACTGAATGGCCAATAGCTGGGCAGTAGAGAATAGATGGAAATTCTTGGGGAAAAGAGAATGCTGAGTGGGGCGAGAGAGGAGAAAAAGTCAGAGACTCCAGAAGAAACAAGTTGAACATGCAGTACAGAGGGGAGGTAATCAAGTCACATGATAGAAGGCAGATTAATAGAAGCAGGTTAATTTGAGTTATAAGAGCTAGTTGGGAAAAGCCTAAGCTAAGACCAAGCTTTCATAATTATTCATAAGACTCTGTGTTGTTATTTGTGATTTGGCACTCCAACGATAGTATGGCAGGAAAGCTTGCTACAAATACTTCATGGTGACTGAATTAGCGTTTTTGTTTAAATTCTGTGCATCAGACAGAGTTCAATGGTTTTTACAATCTAAATATACATCTCCTTAGTTTCTTGAGATTTCTAGTTTTATTTATATAGTACTGTTTTCATTACAGACTGCCTGCTTTTTTTGGAATTTCTATTAGATACAAAAGGAAAATCCTATCTCATTCTTCTCATTTCTACCAAACACTGACATATTTTATTGTCTTTATTGTTTTCATATTAATAGTTATTTGTTCTAAATAAAAACTTGACAAAATTATCGACATTCATTATTTTTCTTGCCAATATACTTTGATTCTGAAAATAGCATTGGTACCACAGTAGCACATGTAGTAATCATTGAACAATCCCTAATGAATATTGACTCTTGTATTTTTATTGCTTCCATTTTTAATTGTACAAATACCTCTTCTTCTTTTCAATCCCCACTTTCTATAATATCCTGTTTCTGTTATTAGAAAGTACTACCTTTTGTTGCTTTGGATTCATTATCGTTATTTTAATTTATTTTCTATATCCCACATTGTTTCTTTTAAATGTCTTATTTTCATTACTTCTCTTATTTTACTATTGCATTTGATAGCCCCTTAAAAAAGTAGGAGACATCAGGACAATATAATAACAGTTTAATAACAACTATGTGGGCCCCAGTGTTGTCAGACACTAGACTTTGTCCCCAGTTAATAACATAAGAAGAACAAAGGATAATAAAGGCAAGGTTATAGTAGAAAAGAGGCATGAAGAAATATTCTGAGTAAGTTATGGTTTTTAGTTTAGCTTTTACAATTCATATATTTGATAGTATAGTCTTCAATTTTAGCTATTTTATGCTCTCTCTCTCTCTCTATATATATATATATATAGATAGATAGATAGATAGATAGATAGATAGATACATATACATCTGAGGCAATGAATACTACTAGAAGTGATTTAACCAAAGCATCTCAGAATCTGTCATTATTCATGAATAATTAAAAAATCTTAATAGTCTAATTCAGTAAGTTGAGAAGTCAAAAACTGTTAAGGTATTTGGTAGGTGTTGTCAGTCAGGCCAGTAGTCTTATTTGTATGACATACGTCCAAAATTTACATTAAAGACTCTATATTTAGGTCTGGATTTTGGATTCACAAGCTTATAAATCAAATACATTATAGATTTTAGATGAGATTTCTAGACTTAGTGCCTGAGAGAATAAGGGAAATGAGTGTCATTGAAAGAGAGATGGACCTGAGAGAAGCATAAGAATTTTTCAATTGAGTATAGTCTGGGGTGAATTTATGAGTATCAAAGTGTCCACATCTGAAACTTAGATTATGAACATGAGAAAATTTAAAATAGAGACACTCAAATGATTCTTATTAACTTAGGGCCTTGGACTACACCATCACAGACTCATTTAAGAAAGTTCTTTTTAAGAAAGTATATTTTTCTACTCCCATTTTGTTTCATTACATTGGTCTGTCGAAACCTATCATAATGTAATTATTTGTTGGCAAATCGTTGCATTTACATTTTTATGAGAATTGATTCTTGTCAAAATGCATATGTTGTTTCTTAAGGTTTTTGAAAAAATAAGCCTGAGTTCTCTCGCCAAGCACTGAATTAAATGACAGATTTTCAAAGACAAAGAGCTCCTTTTAAATATGCCTTCTAGAACAATGCATTTGACCAATATAAGCAACATTTTCCTCTGAATAATGTTTGAAAATCTTCCTTTATTCTAGCTATCCAAAATGATACATTAAGATTTATTGTTTCTACTATCAAATAATGACAATGTTTATAATATTACCATTATCATTTGCATTGTTTGGTACCAGACCTAAGTCTATGTGCATGTTAAACAATTCTGTTACTGCTTTTCTGGTGAGCTACTACTTAAGTCATATTACAGATAACCTATGGCAATGTTTCTCAGCCTTCCTAAATGCTGTAACTCTAATACAGTTCCTTATATTGTGGAGACCCCCCCCAACCATAAGATTATTTTATTATACTTCATAAGTAATTCTGCTACTGTTATGAATCATAATATAAATATCTGATATACAGGTAACCTGATATTTGACCCCTGTGAAAGGGTCACTTGCACTCCCAAGGGACTGCAACCTACAAGTTGAGAATGACTGCAAGTAAAAATCATTTTTTAAACAAACATTGTACATAGCCCGGTTTTTAAAATGGGAATCTTAACCAATCAAAGGACTGACAATTTAACTATGAGTTACCACTGTCAAATCATTACAGGTATACTGGCCTAAACCAAATAATATCTATCCTCCCTCTGTCTTAGAAGACATGTATAATACAATATAAGATAACATATAATATAGTATAAGATTAAACCGAACTGTCAGAAGAGGCTCCTTCATTCTGGGGGCTTCAGGAAAGAGTCTTTCAGCCTTTGTAAATGTTTTCATAATCTCTTTCTACAACTTTAGATTGGGCTTTGTTCCTTGCTTTCTTCTCTGCATCTTTAATCTTGGTATCTCCCCACTACAAAAGCATTTGCTTACATTAGACCCATAAGGGTCATACAGCTGTTATGTGCTTAAATAATGTCAGTTGCAAAGCAACTTGACAATTTGTATGGAGCCATATCCTCAACAGTGCATTGTGATAAAAGATGTGTTTCTTCAAAGAGGCACTTTTGGGTAATGGTGCCGCCTTTGACAGTGGTGCTTACCTATAATTCTTTAACTTGTTGGACACATGCATTCAGAGGTAGTACTTCTGGGAACTACTAGCTTTCTCAGGCTGATTTGAAAATTCAAGTTCTTTGGCTCCTGCATTCAAATGTGACCACTTTTTTAAAAAAAACATAACTTCAATATTTTTTTACATTTTCTTATTTAGGGTACAATGAAGACTAGGATGAATGCCAGAGGACAACTCAGGAAGTCGCTCTTTACTTCCTCCATGTGGGTTAGAGCATTGAACTCAGATCCTCAGTTGGACATAAGCACCTTACCTGCTGAATCATTTTGCTGGCCCCCAAATGTGAACACTTGTTCAGAAACACACTTATGACATTCACTCTCCATTTGCCTTGAAGTCTTCACAAAACTGAGCTGTCAGAACCACTCTGCTAAGCTTCCTAAACTAAGATCTAGAACACTTACTGTGGTGGCGCAGAGCTAATTAATACTTCCCATGGTCAAAGAAAGAAGTATCTTTATGACCAAGTATGGGGGCATACACATATTTTGACTGCATTACTCAAATTTGGGACTGCATTTAATTTACTCACTGACACACACTCATTCTATGGAAGCTTAATTGTCTGTCCAACATTCTGACATTGTATCTTTATAGTTATAGAACCTGGCACTTAGAAACATCAAATCTTATGAGAATTTACATTTTTTTCATCCTCTCTGTTTTAATTATTCATCTACTGCTATAAAGCGACAAAATGGCCAAGGCAACCTTTAAAAGAAAGCCTTTAAAGTTGTGGTCTTGCTTACACTATCAGAGGGTGAGGCCATAACCACCCACAGTGGAAGCATGGCAGGAGGTAAGCAGGCATAGCACTGGAGCAGTAGCTGAAAGCTTACATCCTCATACAGGCAACAGCAGAAAGAGGAAGATCACACCAGGAGTGGGCTTTTGAAACCTCAAAGAACCCCATGACACATCTCCTCCAACAAGGTCACATGTCCCATTCCTTCCTTAACAGTACATCTACTATGAAACCTAGTTTTCAAATACATGAGTCTGATTCTCATTCAGACAACACATTCTCATTTTTAATATTTTGTACCAATGTTGTTTTTCTTTTAGAAACATGAAGTGTGATGGGAGATCTGAGTTGAGAACATTTTCTTCATTTAGTAATATTATCCTCTTGTCTGTTGTTTAAATTCAGCTGTGAGGTTATATGCCACATTTGGTGTTATGTTCTAAGAATAAAAATATAAAATGTTTATTGCTGTAATAAACAAACACCTGATAAAATGCAGAAATAATCTTTATTGATAAAGGTTTGACTGTACTGTGACTAAAAGAAGTATGACTAAGATCAATTATTAGTCATTTTTTTCAATATTGTTCCTCTCAATTCTTTGTTATAAATATATATTCTTCAGTATTAACATCTTTCTAAATATTTCACATGGATTATTTATTTTATATAAAAATAATATATATGAAAACACAAGAACTTTTACCCTGGAAAAATAGTATCTCTGCCTCCTGTTCAATATTTACCAGCTGGAGTTATTGATTCCAGATTTTCAGTGTTTCATCAGTAATACCCTGAGATAAATGTGGCTCATAGAGTCAGATATCTAGGACATATTTCCAGGGAAAGTTAAGAACTTATGCATCTAAGTAGCACACTTGGCTCAGGTGACTGTCATTTGACTGAGCTGCTGAACCCCGTCCCAGTTTCAAATACCTCAGGTGAGTGTCCTTTTAATATTTGCTCTCCATAAACAAATATTAAGGGTGTTCAAACTCTAATATAATAGTGAGATAAATAAAAATTCCAAAGAAATAGAAAATTTGACGTGAAAATTTATAATAAAAGAGTCATAAGACAATTTTTTTCCTCTAATAATTATCTGTGAAACTTATTTTATTGTAAGCACCTGAAACAAATTCTATGGGAATAAAACAGGTACACTGAGAAGGAAATGGAAGCACACAAATGGAAGGGAATGCTAGAAAGTAACAACTAAAATAATAAAAACTGAGACATTTACATGGTCTAGAACATGATTAATAGAAACTCGGGGTCAGAAATTGGTGTTCAACCTGGAGATCCAAAAAGCAAAGCAGCTAGCCACTGGCTCTCACCTCGAACTCAGTCTGAAATGGTGATCCTGTTTCTGGGAATCTCAGAATGAGACTGTGTCTGAGAACTGTCTCCTTTCATTTTATATTCTTCTCTAGGATTAAAGGCTTTCAACACTGGGATTAAAGGCCTGTACCACCCAATTTTATTGGCCACTAGTGTGGCTATTGGGATTAAAGGTGAGTGCCATGTGGCTGCTGGAATTGGTGTGTATTACCATAACCTGGTCTATAATGCTGAACCATGCTACTGTTTTATTCTCAGATTTCCAGGCAGTCTGTATTTATTAAAATAAAATTGATTTGGCACTACAATGATATAGACTAGAGTCAATGTTATTATGCTCTTCTCATTTCTGTAGACTTACAGTCTTTATTCTCGTTGTCATTGGTTTTAGCCTCCAGTTCCAGAAGCAACAACATTTATTCTTGCTTGGAAATGTTTCACTGGTCAGTGACATAGTGGAAAGGGGTCAGTTTCCTATGTGATTTGAATATGATTAAAAATCATGGTGTAATCGTGGAAAAAGAACTAACTATGCAATTTAGTATGTATATCTCTATTTTTATAATTTCAATTGAATATGATAATAAGATCTAGTTCATGTAGAAAGTATGAAAGTCTTAATGACCTTGGAAATATTGGCAAAATCCTCATATAGTCAAATGGAATCTGTATTAAAATAAGAAAAACTACAAAACCTTCAATATGTAGAGAGTTAATGATTTTGAGGAAACTACTTAGTAATACATACCAAGACTAATGAGTACCTCAATAAGAAAGAAAAGCCCTACAGAAGGAACGGGACTAAGCCTTTTTTACAGGTCTGGGAAAGAATGCAAACACTCTCTGCCAATTAAAAGGAATGGAAAGAGACACTTTGAAAAATGTCTGTGGAGTAACATGGGGCTATCACAACAGTGAGACTTTCTGGTTGAGTATAACCACAGGCAGGCAGATTCACTGAACAGAAGAAAACCTGGGCCAAGAAAGTTCAGTTGGTGAGAATGACCACGCACAGTCTTCTCCATTCCCATGCAATGGTTTGATGAGCAAAAGAAAAGGTGATCCAGAAAATCTGGGAAAGTTTCATTTCAAATGAAAGATGGGAAATCAATGAATTACCTATCCTCCTGCCAGTATTGTTAGCCAGTGCTATCATGATAAACAGCAATAGGTATAAACAACAGAAGAACTGTCAACATCTTGTTCAGTGCTTAGTCAATAGACACTGCAACTCTAATTCAAGATTCTGCATATGTGAGTTCTGAGGCCTTTATCCTAAGCTTCTACATGAATCCTTTTCCTGCACACACTGGCCTTTTATTTAAAAATGCAAATCCCTGATATTTCAATGTGAGTTAAAATTTCTTTTTATGACTGAGAAATAGTGCCCAGTTAATCAGTATATTTTATTGATCTCTAAGTATATTTACATTCTGGCAGAGCAATTTTGGGACACCTACCTCATTACAAAAAACAAGTACTCTTGTCCTCCAGAAACTAAGATATGTACAGAGCATTAGTTCCTTTGTCATACAAACCAAAACCCTAATATAGTTTTAGAAGCAAAACTCTATTACAGCTGGGGTGTCTGGAAAACAGAGATGGCCTCTAAGGAACAGGAGCAAAACAAGAACTCCACAACAAGAATAGACAAGTTGAAAACATGCTCACTATATACTCACTATACAACAATGAAGAAACAAAATACTTTAAGCAGGGTGCACATTCTGAGAGGATTACTCTAATTAACCTAATGTAAGAGTCCAATTACCTCAGTGTTTATTGACTTATACAGCACACTCAACTTTCTGAACTATGCTGACATGAACGCCAAAACTGAAGTAAGAAACAAAGAGAGAAAACAATTATCAGACCCAAATTTAGGCATGACACAAAGATTGAATATAAGCAATTTGATGTCCTGAAATGATGTTAACTTTATTTAAAGACCAAAGGAAAGATGTGCAAACACCAATAAATAATTTTACTATAAAGATGGGATATCAAAGATATAAACAGACAGAAACACTAGCACTAAACTCCAGTGTCTGAAATTAAAATTTCTTTCAATGTGTTCAAAAATAAATACTTTTAAATAAATCCCATGAGTTCAGGCAAATAGACTTTAGGAAGAGAACTTGCCTGTCAAACCATTGTGAGAAGATAGGAAAAGGAGATTCTTTTTAAAGAAATAAGTGAAGGGAAAAAAACAGGAATATACAGATTGACCTCAAAATGAGAGAGAGAGAGAGAGAGAGAGAGAGAGAGAGAGAGAGAGAGAGAGAGAGAGAGAGAG
>NW_026068015.1:2334380-2358182 GCF_014885135.2 Alexandromys fortis
TCCCCCCCACTCCATTCCCCCTCCCTCTCTAGAATGATGAGCAGTCCAGGTTCCCTGCCCTGCGGGAAGTCCAAGGCCCTCCCACTTCTATCCAGGACCTAATTTTGTTATGGAGTAGGTTCCTTTAAGAATATCTTCAAAAACACACATATCAATTCAGGATATTATGAGTCACAAAGATTCATGCAAAAAAATATAATATATAAAAGAAACAAGTCCACAGAACAGCTCTTGCTCACTATGAATCTACGAATTTCTTGAGTTTCAAGACAATTCTACCTCAGGAATGTAAAAAACAATAGGAGACAGACCCAGCATTCAGGAAACAATATTATGTCCAGAAAGTAGGAAATGAATCAACTATATCAAGATAAATATGTGAAAGAAACTAGCTTGCATAGGAAAGGTAAAAGCCTTTTTTTTTGAGCTGGCATCATCTAATAGACAAAACGAGGACAAGAAAAGCCAGTGAAATGCTGATGGAGCTGGGTATGTGCTAGAAAAGGTAGCACACCACATGGCAGCTAACAGACATTAGGCAGTGCATCTTAAAAACACACAGGTTTTATTTGTCTATCATATTTTCATAAAAAGATATACAAAAGAACTTATCCTGGCAAACATAACAGAAAAGTATAGAAAACATGGATCAAATAAACATCAACTTCAACAAATATTGGTTAAATGAATATAATCATGTTTCTCATTTAAATTTTCTAAAATATAACTGCCTGATTATAACAGAAAGCAAATATGAAAATGTCATCAAAAGAGGTTTCACTGTGGAATGTTCCTCCAGCTATCCCTAAGTAATCATGGAAAACTATAGCTCTCTGATGGGGGAGTAGCTTATAAATTTGCTTTGAACTAATTTTATGATGTTAGTTCCCTCGCACAACTTTCCTCATGCTAATTAAAGTGTTCTCAATACTCTGGAAGAAGGGTGAGTCTCATTTTCAGAACTATATTCTTACACCCACACTGTGAACTCACCAACCTGACACAGCAAACAATAGCTAGTAATACTACATCTGGAAAGAACACATGGCCATCTCTGTCAATCAAATAGGCAACTACTTTAATTGTATAAACAGCATTTTAAATAGAAGTATTTGAAAAGCATCAAACAATAGAGATTTGAAATATATTTTAATTGTTACATTGATCATTTCAAAATGGCTCCAGTCACTCCTTCCATCCAGTTAGCATACAGCTTGATTAATGTGTGCTTCATTGAGAACATAATTATAAAGTAATTATGAAACTTAAAATGTCATTAACTTTGTCCTCCATGGATTCAACAGTCTAATAAGATCTATCTAAACACTTAATCTTTCCTTTAAAAACCAGCTAATACATAAAAGACAAATAACTGATATATTAAAAAGAGCATTCATATTTCTCTTAAAATTACTTTCCACAAATTGTCTTATTTTTATTAATTTGTCACATTTTATGTTTTCTGAGTTCTGGTTGTATTGAACATATGACTTTAGTCCTTCATACATCCCTTTAAGTATGATATATGTGTACTTATTTGTCCTCATTTCATACATATGCATATATATGTAGGTTAAAATGTACATGGAAGTTATTTTGAAATTACTATGTGGAATCTATGCTTGTTGCCAGTACAGTGGCACAGCAGGTGATTATGTGCAACCATTTCTGACAACCTTAGCTTGATCCCCAGAATACACATGGCCTCCATGCCCTCTCATAAACATGAACACAAGATAATTTTTAAAATGAAAGAAATATTTTAATAAAATAATTTAAAATTTAATGAAGCAATTTAAAAATATTATATATTGTGAACAGGGACAGAATAGACAGAACACAAACAGTGTCAAACATTTTTACTCTTCATAGATAATAAGGTTTTGAGGTTTTGGTAGTGATGTCATCTCCATGCTAAATTTTAGGTCTTCTGTATTCCTCTTTTACAAAAAAAAATAGTATTTCTAATGCAAACTTGATAAAAACTATAATTTTATTTTGAGAACAATAACATCTCACTTATTGAAATTTATTGTCTATGTGCTATTTGAGTCCAGTCTTCAAAAGTAACCATTATTAGCGAAAACAGATACAAACATGGTATATATCTATAAACACATAATACTAATATAAAAAGAGAGAATCAATATCATTACCAAGGAATATGAGACAAAAAAGCACTTTCTTATTTGAGGTATTTCTTTTTTTTTTCACAATTAAAAAGAAGCTAGATTGTCAACATTAAAATAAAATAAAATGTCAGGTAATTATTTGTGCACACCACACAGAAAAACAGTCCAATGAGCATAATTTATACATTATGTTTATATGTTTTAGTCAAAGTTTAGTAAAGAAAATATAGAACAATTTTATTTTAACAAATTGTGAAAATCTTCTGTTGACTGTAGTTATTGTTAATGGTGGTATTTGTTGGTGTTGGTGGTTGTGTGTGTGGGAGTGTAGGGGGGTCTGGGGTGTCTCCTGGATGGAACATTATTTATCTCTTCTAAAAGATTGTGTTCTTTTTTAAACTTTTGCCTCATTTCAGAAGTTTTATTTTCCTAGGCAGACACTGCATGATTTTTCCACCACTTTCCATATTTTACACACACACACACACACACACGCACGCACACACACAAAAAAATCATTAGTGTGTTCCTATATACACAGGCAATTTACCTTGGTCTTGTCTCTTTTTTGAATGCTAGTTTTTCCCACCTAGATATTTTTTTAACAGTAGAATGAATAAAGAAATCATGTCACATTTAAACAATAGGATGTTACTCAGCTGTTAAAAATATTGACATCATGAAATGTGCAGGAAAATGCGTGAAACTAGAAAAATTACCCTCAGTAAGGTAATTCAGCACCCAAAGAATAAATATGATACATATTTGCTTATACTTGGATATTGGCTGTAAGTAAATAGTAACTCAACTATAATTCATAAACACAGAAAAGTTTGGTAAAGAGGAAAGGTCTGAGAGGGGCCTCATGGATCTCCACAGAAAGGAAAATAGAATAGTTAGATTTTATGGGTTGACTGGGATAGATGGAGATGGAAATGGGAGGATCTGATGTGGAGTAGGAGGAGAGAAAGGGTAGAGGAAGAGAATGTGGGAAGAGATAGGTTAAATTGAGGGCAATTGAGGGATGATATGGAAACCTAGTGCAATTGAAAATTCCAAAAAATATTTAAAGGTGATTCTAATGAGGTCTCCTAATAATGGGGATATAGAATCTTAACTGGTCATCTCTCATTATTGAATGAGGCTTCCAGGAGCAGGCCTGTGATTAATTCAATTATTTGCTGACCAAGAGGGTCCCATGGAAAACCCAAACAATCCAGGCTTTTGCCAAGACAAAATGTTGCTCTTCACAAACTGACAGTGGATCCTTACAGCTGATGATAAAACCCACACAACTCATGAAAGATGGAGAAGTCAAGCTGGTAGCTAAATGGAGCCTTCACCTCTATGTTTTAGTCTTTTTTTGTCAGGAAGGTACTTTGCAGGCTACTAAAAGAGATACATAAACACCAACCCAGCCAAAAAATCTGTCCTATAAAATTTGACCTACAACCTGTACTGTTTGCAAAATATTTTTGCAAAATATGATACAGTACTTGTGGAGTAGCCAACCAATATCTGATTTGATTCTAAGGCCATAAAAATTTAGAAGGAACCCATACCCAGTACTGCTTGGGTAAGCGAGTATCTGAGATTACCAAGAGAGAGAGATTAGGGTAAAACCAAACACTACTACTCTTTAAAAAGAATAATGAAAAAAATGACCCCTAGTGATATCCTGTTATACTTATATATTAGTGTTTATTCAGTCACTATCAGAGAAGGTTTGTTATGCAGCAGATGGGAACAGATACACAGACTCACAGCTATGTATTACTACATCAAATTCCTCACCTCAGAGCCCAGGGAACCCTCAGAAAGAGGAGACAATAGGAGTGTAGGAGCCAGAGTGGATGGAGGACAAGGCTCTGTGATCCAACTGAGCAAAGCTCATAGGAGCTCACAGATACTGAAACAGCAAGCAAAAGGCTTGCAGGATCTACATCACGTCCTTTGCATATGTGTAATAGCTTTCAGCTTAAGATTTTTGGCACTCCTGAGTATAAGAAAGAGTGAAGCTCTGTCTCTTGTTCCTGCTCTTGTGACTCTTTTCCTCCTGTGGAGTTGCTTCTTCTTACTATATTTTGTTTTGCCATATTTGGTTGTTATCTCTTTCTTAGAAGCCTGCTCTTTTTTTTAATGAGAGAGAGAAAAGAGTTATACAGAGGGAAGGACATGAAGAAGAACTGGGCAGAGTAGAGGGAATGAAACTATAATCAAGATATATTGTATGAGAAAGAAATCTATTTTTAATAAAAGAAATAATAGTTTTCATTAAAAGATTATAATATGATTAAATAATGTTCCCATTTCTTTTCCTGACTTTATGTCTCCCATGCATGTCCCATGCTCTCTGTCAAATTAATGGCCTCTATATCATTAATTGTAGTTACATACATGTGTGCATCATATATATTCCTCAATATATAAATACAACATGATTACATATTCAGTCTATTTAATGTTGCCTATGTGTATTATCTCTGGGCAGACCACTTGATATTACATAACCAGTTGAGGGACTCTTCCATGGGGGGAGGCCATTTTTTATTGTGTCAGCTTTTTCCAGTTGCCAATATTTCTTTATGTAGTTTGAGGCTCCATTATCTTTACCCCTTCCATGTTACCATACCAATTTGTGTCTTCCTTTTTCAGGTATTGGTTAGGGATCTATGTTGTTGAGATTCATAGGCATAGGCTTTCAGATATTTCTAGGAGACTGTGGTTCTTACAATGTCTGTGTACCCTATTCCACAATGATCCCCGAGCTTGAAGTGTGAGAATTATGTTACAGTTATTTACAGTTATATCAGTTGTGATTGAGTATCACAGGTTCTGTTGTTCTCTGCTTTTTTATTGGTTGTGATTTTCTGTATTGAGTACCATCTGTTCCCAAAAAAGTGTATTTGATGAGGGGTAGTAACAGCAACAAAATGGGTTTGGGATCTGAACAGAGAATTCTGAAAATAAGAAATGGATGGACATATCTCAATAAATAATCATTGCCCTATCAATTAAGGCAATGAAAATCAAAATAATTTTAAGATTTTGTCTTATCCCAAAGTGACAAAACCAACAAAAGAACAAAGACTGGAGTGGGAGTAGTGAAAAGGGACTCCTTATTTGTGGATTACAAACTGATTCAACTTGCAAACACCAAGGGAGAAATAGTGACATTTATAACTTGGTGGTAACCAAGAGTTATCTAATTTGTCTTTAAGCCTGTTCAACAAGAAGGAAACCATGCCTGGTACTGAAAATTTGACCAACTGCACAGAGTAGGTGAAGTCATGAATTCTAGAAAAGAGCTACAAATACCAGTTTACAAAAAAAATCATATTTTTTAACTATATTAGAAAGACTTACCCTTAAGCCCACAGATGCATAAAACCATCTTCAATTTATATTCTTTGGAATCTTCTGTTTTAATATTACAGATATCCAAAGTCATTGCCTGTAGTGCCATGAGAAAATTATTATTATTTCTTAGGCTATAGTCACATAGATCTAAAAGAAAACAATTATACATAAATATGTGAAGAGATTTTTTTGATTATTCTGTTACTTTGGAAATGATATTTATAATAACCCTTTGCGAATTAAGATTTCTGAGATTATATTTTATATCTTTTCTTGAATTTGCTTAATCTTCATTTTAGAGTGAAGTATTACTTCCAATATCCTATATAGACTTGATATTTGTGGACACAAAATCATCAAATCTTTCTTTTTTTTTTGGTCTTGGAAATATTTACATTTTACTTTAAATTTTCCTATAGTATTGGCAGTCTTTCAGAACTTGTAGACAATCACTTCAGGTCATTCTGGATTTTAAAGTCTACATTCAGGTGTACTCTTTTGTTGTTGAATCATTTTTTAGTCAGAGTTTTTCAGACTATCCCTGACTCTCCTGGAACTCTCTATGCAGTTCAGACTGGCCTTGAACTCATACATGTCCACCTGCCTCTGCCTCCTGAGTGCTGGAATTAAAAGTGAACACCACCAAAACCAACTTCAGATGTTATTCTTATGGGCCTGCAATATAGATGATTTGTCTCTCCTTTCTTGCTGCTTTCAATAAACTTTGTTATGTACATTTAATAACTTGATTATAATGTGTCATGAGAAGTTTCTTTTCTGGTCTTCTCTATTTAATGTTCTGTATGCCTTTGTACCTTAATAAGTGTCTCTTTCTAAGATTTGTAGTATTTTCTTTTACTGTTTTATTAAAATATTTTCTGTGTCTTTGATCAGGATTTTTCTCTTTCTTTTATACCTATAATTTGTAGATTTCTTTTTTATTTTGTCCCAGATTTCCTGCATGTTTTATTCCTAGTATTATTTAATTTACATTTTTGACATTTATTCTACTTTGTCCTAGAAACCTGATAATCATACCTTCTCTTGAACCAGGACTGTACTCTGGTTTTTAATTTGTTTATTATAAGATTTATTTTCATCTTTTAGGGTTGTTATTTTCTTATTCAGTTTCATTTCTATATCTTTAATTGTTTTCATTATTTTATTTTACTGTCAGTATTTTCATGATCCTTCTCCAGACACTTGTTCATATTTTCTCAGAGTTCTTTGAATATATTAGTAATTGTACTAGCTAAATTGCTTTTCTTATAGAACATTACACTTGGTATAGTAATCCCCAGAGAAGCCATATTGTTATTCAGGTTACTTGTTGTGTAGATTGGTTCTAGGCATTCAGAGTCATCAGTTATTTATAGTGTTTCTTGATGTGAATTTATATTCTCTGAGCAGCTATTTGGGTCCTGTTTGTAATCCCAACATGTCAGTTTGTGGACCACCTGAGTGGTTCTTGGTATTCAGCCTTGGGGCTACTGTGTATAGACATGAATGGTGTGTCAGAATTGATTAAATTTAAGCTATGTATAAGTAAAACTTCTGAGCCTAGGAGTAAACCTTCTGTAAGCTTTGACAAATCTTGCATAGATATTCTGAAATCAGTGAAGAGATTACTGGGTTATGCTTATGCCCCTTGGGTAATAGAGGTTGGGATCAAAGTGGCAGTAGACAATGTTCATAGGAATGTGGCACAACACCCTCACATGAGGTTGGTTGGATGGAGACCAGACTTGCGATCATTATTATTGGAGACCCAGGGTAAGGAGCAGAGGAGTTTATGGTTCTATTGTGTCTATTTAGGTGAGAAGGCAGAGGAATGGCTCTGGTAGTTTCTACTGGACTTTCAAGTGGATTCTTCACAGTGCTGGGGCAGTAATGTAGGTGGGGTGATTGATATGTAAGCAGACAGATAGAATGTAACTGGGCAGCCTGCCTGGAGTTTTGGGTTGGACTCTATGTGCTGTTGAGTTGTGCAGTGGATAGGATAGCTGATAGGCAGATGTGTAGAGTGGGGTGGTTGTGAGAGCTTTGTAAAGAAGGGGAAAACAGATAAAGGTGAGAGGAATGAGAGTTGAGGGTGAGAATAATCATAATGTTTATATACATGCTTGAAATTATCAAAGAAAAAAACTAAAATAATTTATCATTTGATATATATGTTACATGTTAGCAATCTACATTTGATAATATTTTTGTATTCAGAATAATATTGGGAAATATATGTAATTATGTCCCATATAGGGTGAAAGAGGCTAAAACATAACTCAGGCAAAAGAGTTGCAGAATCTCCTTTTAAAATCTGTGTAACTTTAAGACATTTCTTTTTTCCATTGCTTTTACTTACTTGACCCCTAGTCATCAAAGGCCAAACCCAATAACACAGAGAAATAGTCACCTGATTAAAATATAAAATAATAGTCACATATGAATGTCAATTAAGTGTATAATTCATTCTGGTGGAAGAGCCTTCAGAGAGATGCCTCCAGGAGGTATTACCTTTATTTCTCTGGTCTGTACATGTTTTTTTAATCTTTAGCTGGCTCTTTATTATTTGATTTATTTCCATTTACTAATGATACTTGGAGTGAATGTTAGACTCCTGGGCTTTAAAGACTTTTGTAGTTTTGCATTACACCAGCCTATCTCCATGTTTCCATTTGAAAGTGACATCATTATGAGTGCACAGTGTAGTGTGGGCCTGGGTTGGTATTAATGTTGGCATGGGCTCAGCAACAGTTTGTTTCTGATTGATCTTGAAAGGTAATTTTGCTCTCGCTTTATAGAGCCCTGTGGGCCCAACTGGTCTTCCTAACAATATTCATCTTGGTGGGGATTTCTAGCAAGTACATAAACCTTCCCAGGCAGGCTTTGTTCTAGCTCTCCCTGAAATCTCTTTTTATTTTTAAAACTAAGAACAGAGATGATTTGCAAAATTACATAAAATACATCTTCTTCCTTCAATGTTATCTTTCTCTGTTGATATTTTAGATGGCAAAGTTTATCATAAAAGTTAATCAGTACATAGAGACCTTCCTTTTTAATTTAATTATTTTCTTTCCACTTACTTTGCTTTCCTGACCACTTTTATACTGTAGCATTAGGCTCATCATGCTGATTTAGCAGTCAAAATCAAAGACAATGATAAATGGAAAATTGAATTTCTGAAATTACATAAAAGACTGGAAAGAATTAGATATTATAAAAAAGGCTTTTAAGCTAAATGAATAGCTATGGCTTTCACTTATTTGACATTTTAAGACACTTTCCTGAACAAGTTTCATTAAATTTGCTTCCTAAAAGCATTATCTGTGAAACAATTGTTGTTGCAATTGTGTAATAAAACGGAATAAAACCAACCCCAAAGGCACAATAAAGGTATCACTGACAAAATTTGGGGGATGTACTAATTTACAACATTTTGTGTTGAAGATATTAATCTTCCATGGGATTCCCTAAATTCGTTATTTAAGGCTCAATAAAAACCACAAGTGTTTGTCTATAATGAAGGACAGTGATGCACCTGTCAAAAAGGAAATGTTCATTAGTAATGAGGATCAATTTATACCTGGCCATTAACTTGGCTTTTTTCTCTTTCTGGGTGAATTCTATGATCCTTATTGTCTACATGTGTACAATAAAATTATACGATCAAGTATCTATGTTGAATAAGCACTTTACATTTTAATGAGATTTTAAAAACCACTTTGAGAAACTAATCAAGTTAAGCATATGACAAATGGAAGCTGTCACTCTCAGACATCAGTAAGCTCATAACTTCTGCCATCTGTGTTGCTATTACAGGAACAAGAAAGGGAGGTAAAGGAACAAGGGAAAGGTAAGAAGGTAAAGGGAAATGAAAACATGTGATTCCCTAAATTCAAAGGTATTTGAATAAATTTTAAGTATATTTTATTCTGAAAATATAAGAGAGACTATAGCTTCCCATTTCATCCTGTAAAATAATATAACATTCTAACTAGGTCCAAATTAAAGAACAAAATAGATAAGAGCATCCTGAAAACTTAAATATGTTCTGCTAACAACTGGGTGACATGGACCCACAATATTCCCACTCAACTTACAAGACTCATAACTTTGTTTTCTATAATAAATTTTGTTTTAGTACAACATGGCTGACATACAACATTCCTACACCTAAGAAACTTTTCTTCATTGTTGGCTATGGCCAGAGGCTTTTTTGTATGGGGTGATAGCCATAATGCAGGTTTGTTTTTATCCCAGTGCAGGGCACAGGCAGATGGAGACACATTGAAAAGAACATTAAATATGTTCAATTAACTTTTTCTGGAGTGACTTGAACAAATATATATTTGCTTCAGATAGTGCACCAAGCATGTACCAAAGAAAGGATTCTAACAAAGTCCAATTTAGTGAATTAATAAGTTATTGGGATTACTAATAGGATTGTGGGTGAGTCCAAAATTTAACTTCAAACTCCCACTCCACCAACAGAAAGCAATCATGTGAAAGATGCCCCATGAAGTCCGAGTATCAATTAACGAACCCATCTGAGTACTGTAATCTCCCCAAATCACTTGCTACTGGCAGGAGGGGCTGAAGGGCAGGAAGCAGTAATGGTTAGAAATTCCAGGAGAAGATTCTGTGACCTGCCTATGCCTGCTTTTACTAGGGAGTTTTAACAGCTCCATTACCATTCCAAAGACCTAGATACCAGTGTGCTGTTTGCCTCAATTAGTTTCCATGGCTACCAGGCCAAAGTACTCTCTAGTTCAAGAAATTGCTTGCACACTGGCCACACTACAAAAAGAATACATGAAAAAGCAATGGGCAAGCCAACTCAGAACAGAGAATGGTCTCCTAGGTCACAAAAGACAGTGAGAAGATATTGTTTCTGTGCTTACAAGATTGTGGGTAAATTGCTGCGTAACATTCAATTTGGATTTGGTCTTGAATTTGTTATACCTTAAAATTTGTAATCAATACATAGTGCAGAAATTTCCAAATTGACATTTAAAAATGAAGAGCTTTCAGACATAAACAATATTCCAGAACAACATCTTGTGCTACTTTGCCAAAATATATTATTCTAATAGAATGATTTTCTAGGTTCATTCTAAGGAATATATTTGCAGACTCTTGCATTTTCAACATATATATTAATATTAGGCATGAGACATATAAGTGCCGAACAATGAAAATACTGAATGATTACAGTAAAATCAAGTATAAATTATAACAATAAAGCAGAGACTGTTATGTGTAAAAAAAGTGCCCAGCAAAACCACAAAACTGAAACACTCTGTGGGTAGTAAAAAAAGGTTTATGCAGGCTCAAACTGCCAAGGCTTTCTCTCACATGGGACAGAGCAGAGAGAAGAGCAAAATGAGGAAAAACAAACATGTTTTACATGACAATTAGCACTGTGGGGGACATTGGGCTCCTACCGACTGTTTGAATTGACCAAGGTAGTAGGCTCCTTTGCCTGTGGTATTTGACTTTTAGGGTAAGGTTAAGGGGGGAGGGGGGGAAGTTTGAATGAGACTTCTGATAAATTGTAACCCACCTTTAGGTCTCTAGTTATTCAATGACAATTCTCCTGCAGGGTGATGAGAACAGGAGAATTCTAGGAAGGAAAAAGTCCATTCCTCCCAGTCCTGCCCAAATCATGGAAGAAGCAAGAAGTGATTTGCCTTGTTGAAAGAGGTACTGAACCATGTGGCTAACATATACTAGAATAATGAGCTAATATAAGTTATAAGAGCTAATACGAAGCCTGACCTAATAGGCCAATCAGTTTATCACTTTGATCGACTCTCTGTGTGGTTTCTTTGGGGCTTATTGGCTATGGGAAATGGGCAGGACAGAAACCCCAAGCAAGCCCTCATGTTGCATCCTGTTTATGTGGCCAAAGCCTTCCTGTTTAGAACATTGTTACAAGCATTGCCATTTTTGGAAGCCACTTTGGACCTAAATTATACAATGGGAACAGAGAGGAGAGACAGTTTTCAGGAGAAAGAATACTATAGAAAAGGATCATTCCTCTCTGGATTGCTTCCCTTAGCTAAAATTGTGTTTGGAATAGTTCGGGGCCAATCCACCCGTGACTGGGGGCTCAGGGTCCGTCAGATTCTTCTTTCCCTTTTTTCTTTTCTTTTCTTTTCTTTTCTTTTCTTTTCTTTTCTTTTCTTTTCTTTTCTTCTCTTCTCTTCTCTTCTCTTCTCTTCTCTTCTCTTCTCTTCTCTTCTCTTCTCTTCTCTTCTCTCCTCTTCTCTTCTCTTTTCATTTATTTATTTCCCCCACTGTGAAAGGCCACTTGGCCTCTGGCCTCTCTGGCTTCCGGCTTCCGAGTTGCCCTGACCAGATCCAGTCAGGTCATAACATCCCATTTATGGGTGAGGATGCTCTCTTGTGAGTTCCTGTGATGTTCAGGCCAATTTACACCCTTCCCACAGCCAAGAGATATCTCCCTGTGTACCTTGTGGTGTTACTATTTTTAACAGGTTTTCATGGTTTCAGCTATGGGTAGCAAGGCATCCATGCCCACTACCCCCCACTTGGATGGATGCCTTTTAGTGTCCCTAAAACCACAAACCTTAATGCCCTACTTCTTCAGTTCATACCCTTACTCCACCAGGGTCTTGCCAGCTCCATTTTATAAAAGCTTTCTAACTACTGTCAGCGCACAGGCAAATGGAAGGAGCTTCCTCAAACTGTCTCTGCCACTGCTACTGCTGCCAACAAGATTGTTCAGATCCGCCAGGTGGCTCTTTTCAATTCCAGCCTTGTGCTCCCCTCTGTAGCTTATGGCATGGCAGCTCAGCCACAGGGCAGATCATGCTTCTAGGTCTTTCTTATTATTAAACTTAAAATCTCTGCAGCGCAAAAATTGTGGCTTTTCCATACAACATATGACCACTGCTATTTTCACTAAGGTTAGGTAACATTACTGTTGTAGGAGCTGCGGACTGCATTCCTGCCACCCCAGCTCCTGGTCGCCTGGCTAGCTTATACCCCGAAATAACAACACACAAACTGTATTCATTTAAACACTGCTTAGCCCATTATATCTAGCCTCTTCTAGGCTAACTCTCGCACCTGGACTAGCCCATTTTAATAATGTGTGTAGCACCCCAAGGTGTGCTTACCGGGAAGATTCTAGCCTCCATCCATCCTGGGTTGGAGCTTCATCGAGTGTGCCCGGGAGAGGGGAGCATG
Source organism: Alexandromys fortis (assembly GCF_014885135.2). Lineage (NCBI taxonomy): Eukaryota > Metazoa > Chordata > Mammalia > Rodentia > Cricetidae > Alexandromys > Alexandromys fortis. The sequence continues at coordinate 2,347,085 of NW_026068015.1, forward strand.
TCCTCTGCTCCAGAGAGCAGAGTTGTAGAGTCTGAGCTCACTTCCTCTTCCTCCCTGCATTCTGTTCTGCCTACTCCACCCACCTAAGGGATGGCCTATCAAAATGGGCCAAGGCAGTTTGTTTATTACCAATGACCTTCCTCCATCACATTACCACCATCTTACTTGAGTTCAGGTAACTTCACCGCCATTTTAACTGAGTGGCTTTTCCATACAATGTGGGACTGCTGCCATTTTGACTGAGGTCAGGTGACTTCACCTCCATATTAACTGAGAGCCAGATCATGTAACCAAATTCTGCCATCTTTACTAAAATATATACTGCCTAGTCGTCCAGTTTACTTATGTTTTTGTCTATAAATTCCTCTTGCTGACTCTGTTGCATGTGTGTTTTGTGCAGTGTCATTCGTTTCTTAGGACCCACCAAGAGCATTCACTTCGCCCAATTTCTGTTCACTCTGTGTGTATGTATGTTCATACATATAGCTTAAACGCACCTATGTTTACTGTTAAATATTATAATTTTCTGTTCATTGCATCTCATTTCAGACTTCAAAAACAATAAGTTTCATGTGTTAAACTGGTATGTATGTTTTTTTAATATATATTTATTTATTTATTTTGTATACAATATTCTGTCTGTGTATGCCTGCAGGCCAGAAGAGGGCACCAGATCTCATTACCGATGGCTGTGAGCCACCAAGTGGGTTGCTGGGATTTGAACTCAGGACCTCTGGAAGAGCAGTCAGTGCTCTTAACCTCTGAGCCATCTCTCCAGCCCCTGTGTTAAACTGGTATGTACTTTTAAGCTTTTTCAAAATACTTTATATTTGATCTAACTCTCATTTAAAATATATTAAGCTATTCTTGACTATTGTCAGTTCTGCCATTAACCTTCTATTGCAAGCAGTTTTTTCGTCTTTCTGTCTTTTTACAAGTGTAAATCTTACCTGTTAAGTTGAGAGCCAATACAGTCAAGCATGGACCCAGATCTCCAGGCAGATTCTATACTGTAGTTAAACCTAATAAACAGCCCACAACTGCTCAGAGATGTGGGGAATATGGCATTTAAGTATTTAATTATTAAAAAACTTTTCATAACAAAAAGAGACAGTTTGACTCTTAGCATCATACTACTTCCCCCAAAAAAGACAGAAGGCAAATGGGAACAGAACCTTGTCCATCCACAATTTGCTTCAACTGCTAAACACTGACCACTGGGCATCATGGCCTAAACTGAAGATCTCCAGATGTGGACAGAATAGCTGGAATTGGCAGCCTATCTGCTCAGCTCAAGAAAGGCATGTCTTACTACAAATTTCTTAGCCCATAGGATCTTCTGGAACCTGGCAGGCCCTATGATAAACAGCAAAAGGAAAATACAATGTTCAGCGACCATGGAGGACCCTCTAGAGTAACTCGAGGTGCCAAACAAGTAAATTTTTGTCATTTTTTAATCAATAACTCAAGTAAATTTTATTCTTCTCAAAGATCTCTGATACAGTTTGACAGCTGAGTGTGTTTGTCAGTTTAAAACGACAGCCTAACAAAATTTCAGTAAATTACAAATACAAGTTATTAAGGTGCAGGTACACACCTGCAAATTATGAAGGTGTGAGGACAAATGCATACTATCAAATTTCTCTCTCATGCTGCCTTCCATAGTCTTAAAAATACATTTCATTGTGCAAAAATACCTGTCACAATCATTCTGACATAAATGTGCTACTGTTTATACAATGTATATGTCTAAATTTTCAGTTTTCACAAACCCATATACTTATCATGAGTTCCAGGGAGTCAAATTGAAGGATCCATCTTAAACAGGTTAGATACACCCCTCTCAATTCCCTAGTCCTAAAAATTATTTTTTCCTTAACTTAACTTTGTCCTCTGTTCTGTCAATAACTTATAAAGGTGTAAGAAATACCAGACATTTCCATACCACAAACACTAGACAAGAACAAACAGACTAGCTGCCCCAGGATATGACCAGCAACCAGCCTTCTCAGGTTCCCTCACAAAGATGACAGCAACGAAAAAAGCAGGTAGCATTCTTGAGAATCTGCCACTCCAATTCTGATGTGGGAGTGTCATATCAATCTGTTGATTTCATTGGTTGAGCAATAAAGAAACTGCTTGGCTGGCCCTGATAGGTTAAAGCATAGGTGGGAGGAGTAAACAGAATAGAATTCTGGGAGGAAGAGGAAGTGAGCTGAGACCCGACAGCTCTGCTCTCTGGAGCAGAGACGCCAGGATCCGCTCTCCCAGGCAGCTCCGACCCAGGATGGACGGAGGCTAGAATCTTCCCGGTAAGCGCACCTTGGGGTGCTTACACACAGTACTAGAAATGGGCTAGTCCAGGTGCGAGAGTTAGCCAAGAAGAGGCTAGATATAATGGGCAAGCAGTGTTTAAAAGAATACAATTTGTGTGTTGTTATTTCGGGCATGAGCTAGCAGGCGGCCGGGGTGCTGGGGATGCAGCCCCGCCGCTCTTATTTCAACACAATTCCTTTAACCTGTGGTGCCTAACTTCCTGACTTTTTATTATAAAAATGAAATAGGATTGTAATGGTATGTCCTGTCTCTTTAAGAGACAAGCCATGCTCATTCCCTCCCACATTTGCTAAGGCAGGCAGATCTTCTTTCCCGCCCTTAGCCTGAGTCTCTTCCTTTTCCATCTCCCTATAGAAAAGAGAATGCTTCTGTTTCTTCTCCTCTCTCTCTCTCTCTCTCTCTCTCTCTCTCTCTCTCTCTCTCTCTTTATCTCTGTTTTTCTCTCTCTTCCTATCTCTATCTCCGCCTTTCTGCTCTTCTCCCCTTCTCTCCTTCCCTTCCATAACCTATTAAATAAATATCCAACCTCACTCTACATGGTGTACCTATCCTACCCATCTGTCTCTCACCAGCCACATGGTTCCCTGCCAAGGACCAGACAACTTTGCAGACCTGCAGCATGGTCTTGTGGCATGCCCATCTGAGTGTCATTCCTCATGACCTGCTGCAGATACTTGAGGAACTGCATCATCCCTGCCTGGGACTGGCTACTCTCGGGACCCACTCTTTGCTGCCTGCTGCCACATGGCCCACTACCACCTCTTGGAGACCATCTGCAACATTTTTATTAATCTGTTTCATTGGTGCCATTCCATTATAGCTACAGTTAGCTTTCAATATCACCAATAGCAAGAAGTATAAACTAAAGGGCCAATTTATTAACAAAAAAATGATGTTAATACCTTGACAGTTACTCTCTATAGTTATAAAGCTCTCAATAACTTTGTTAGGGGCAGAAGTTGTTGGTCTTTGCCTGATACACAGGATAGCATTGACCATCTGCAGTCAAATCCAGAAGGTTTTAGCAATATTTTTATGAAAAGGAATTTGAGAAAATTCACCTACTTTGGACAGGCAGAGTAGGTCAATACACTCAAAAGTGTCCACAGTTAAGGCAGGACCCTAGTGACAGGTGAGGCATGGGGTAGTTTATCACTCACTGAACAACATTACCACTAACCAGGTAGAATTGTCTGTGTCCCATTATCTTCTTTGGAGACCTTAGGGTTCCTTCTAGGAACTTGCAGTTCTGTCCATCACGAGAAGCTTTTTCATTATATATTTTAAATGCCTTATTTAACAAAGCTCTAAAGAGTTTGAGAATGATTATCTGTTGGCTAGAGTGATTTAAATAAACCTAACTTGTTTTTAGTTACTTTCTTTAGATTTACATTTGAAAATGTGTACAGGCTGCTAAATTAAGCTTGTGAACTTTATTTATTAAACATATGTTGCTCCTTATTTAAATTTTATAGAAGCCTGGTGTTGAACACAACAAAGACATAAGTAGTTAGCTATACATTTCTAAGTCAGTTTATGTTAATCAGTTTACAGCCTTAAACATTTATAAATTTTAATTGGTTGTGTGCCGGGCGGTGGTGTGGCTCACACCTTTAATCCCAGCACTCGGGAGGCAGAGGCAGGTGGGTCTCTGTGAGTTCGAGGCCAGCCCGGTCTACAAGAGCTAGTTCCAGGACAGGAACCAAAAAAGCTATGGAGAAACCCTGCCTCGAAAAATCAAAAAAAAAAAAAAAGAAAGAAAGAAAGAAAGAAAGAAAGAAAGAAAGAAAGAAAGAAAGAAAACTGGGTGTGAAAACATCTTGGCTGTACTGTACTGAGGGAGAAGTGTACTTGGTGGGTACTCTTGAGGACATGATAGACTCCATGAAACAGAGATAGAGTAGACTAGATGAGAAGGATGGTTAGAGCAGATAAAGGGAAAAAGCAACTGAAGAGGAAGGCTGTAGAATTTGAAGTCAGATATGACGGGTGGAAAAAAAAAAAAGAAGAAACTAATGATTCATGAATCACTTAGAAGGGTCAAACCAGAAGCTTGTTTTTTGGAGGCCAAATCCCATGGAAGGCAGCTCATTTATGCCACTGCCAGGTTTCAGCACCAGATGAATAATGAAGGAATAGGATGAGAAAGACACCATTACTCCTAAAGTACAGAAAAGGTTTTTGTTATAGTTAAAGGGAAAAAGCAGGTTGAGGGAGGAGTCCAGAATGAACATGGCCAGGAGACAAAACCAGACCTTGAAAGAGAAGAGGAGAGGGAGAAAAAGAGAGAAAATGGCAACAAACAGAGATGGCTTGGACCAAAAGACCAAGAGACCAGCCTCACAATATAAGTTATGTTATATGGGGATCAGGGTGTGAAAAGGGAAGCAGAAGTCCAGCCACTGGAAGAGGGAGGTTTAAGGTAGGGGCCAGGAGGTAAAGTCCTTGGAGGATCCATGACACAGAATGAGACTTATCCTGGATTTGAGAAATATTAAGATCCAGAAAAGAGAAAGGCTTATATCTTACCTGACAAAACAGGACACCTACTATAAATGTTTTCAATGAAGTAACAGGTAACATTATGAGGCCACAGTCTCAACTTAATTAATATGTTACTATTTGATCTATGCTATGTACCTGTAGTCAGGCTAGCAAGGGAAGCAGAAAGGTGTGTGTATGTGTGCGCGCACGCATTTGTGGGTGGGTTTCCAATTGTCTTTATTTCAGCCTTCATGAGGTAATAAAAGCTTCTGTGGGAACTAGTTCTTTGTTTTGTTTGTTTTCTTGAACTCTTTTTAGCATGTATGAAGGTAAAGAGACTTAACAGGCTGTAAGCTAGTCTGTGATGCAACAGCCCCAAGAACCTTGTTCTAAAGGAGGCTAATATGAATCTTGTGTCCAGCACTGACTTCTCATAGTGGTGATCAGTTTGTTCAATAAAGCCCAGTTTTAATCCTGAGCAAACTTACCTGTCAGCCAATGATATTCACGATGTTCAAAAACCCTGTTTTCTGTCAGAAGTGTTGCGCATATCTAGCGAGTATTGCTCCACTGTTTACCCACCCATCAAACATGCTTCTCTCTTACTCAGCAAACAGGCTCCTTTTTTTTTTTTCGACTCTTGGTTTTTTTCTTAGAAACCTGGCATTCTATATCCTTTCTTGGCCTTGGGGGAGTTATAAATCTACCCAATATCCTGCCAGTATCCGGGAATACTTTCTCAAGGATCTGAAGCCTTTCCCCAGGAATGTCATTACCAAGACATTGCCCTGATTGTCCTTCCCTGTAAGAACATAGAAGCTTCACCAGTAATTACCATATATCACCTGCCCTGATGACCTTCCAGAACCGCCCTAGCTGTACCTTCGAGTTATTTCTCATTTAACCTCTCTTGAAAATTTTAACTATGGTTAAAACTGTGCTGTTTCTACACAAACTTTTACTGGAATTCTCCTTAGTGGGTCTCAGTGTGTATTGATTAATGACCACATTCCCTGGTTTTGAACTCTCCCATCTTTGTCCCCTAGATTTGTGTCTTTCATACTTGAACCTGCATATAAATCATATCAGGATTTATTAATATCACAGGTTCTAGTATGTAGCCCTAGGGAAACATACCAAGTTCACCAATTTTAATAAGTGTGGGTGAAGAACATACTATTTGTTTGGGATCTTATTTTAATTTGAAGGGTTTTTTTTTTAATATTCACATAGAATCAGCATTTTCACCACCTTCTTTCTCTGTAGCTACCATTTGGAATCCATGTGCTCTGTCTGTCTTCCTCAAGAAATGCAACTTTATGCTCTTCATTTAACCGTAATCATAAGATTTGATTACTTTATATGTATGTAAGTAAAAAAACATAAATTACTTTACATATGTTTATATTGTTCCACATGTGTGCCAATGAAGGTGAGAAGATTTTGGAGTCCCTGGAACAATAACTACAGATATTTTTGAATCTTCATGTGGGCTTTGGGATTGAACCTGGGTCTTCTGCAAGGTCAAAAATTCTCTTAAATGCTGAGCCTTCTCTCCTGCCCACTTCTCTTATCCTTTAAGGCTTTTTCTGTAGCCAGGCTGTTTAGGAACTTATAATCTCCCTGCTCCATTTTCCAATGTGCTGGTATGACTCGCCTAAACCACTCCTGCAGACTTAATGTTAAGGTCAAGTATAAGTGCTGGATGCAGTTCTTCCCCACTCCCAGCCTCTGCTCAATAACTGCTTAGACAGAATTATGTACAGTATTCAGGATTCTTTTGTTGTTGTTGTTTTGGTTTAGAGAGCACTTTTTTTTTTCACTGTGCCTTCAGAACAGCTTCAAATCTACAATAAAATAATGTTATTTTTCTCATCTGGGGAGAAAAATATCATGTAACCCCTCTAGTTCCTCTGAGTCTCTGTTCTTTGCTTTGCTGACAGACTCCCCCAAGGACTTGCTCAAATCCTCTTTTTCTAATATCCCCACTTCTGTCTTAAATCTTGTGAAACATTTTGTACAAATGGTATAATGTTACAATGGCCCCATTAAAGCCAGAAACCATGTTTTATTACCTAGTTTTCTGTTCTGTTTGCAGCCAGTATAGCAACATTTGATACAATATGATTGACTTTGCCTTCATTCAGGTTTTTCACTTTTAGAATTCTCTCCTTTCCCTTCTGCCTCTTGCTTTGGTTGTTGCTCTATCTCCACAATTTCTCAGTCAGGTTCTAAATACTGCCTAAAAAATGAACAACAGCAACAAAATAATCCAGTTAAGCAAACGAAGAATCAATAAGACAAAATCTGAGCAATACCTATAACCCAGTCTTTATTTTGGTTTGGCGTGGAATCTGTCTCATTGTAGCTGCTTATAACATGCACACTGGGGGTGTGAACTTCTGCACAACCTTAGTTAAAATCTCTTCTCAATTTCCTGTCACTTCTGTTGGAGCGGAAAAGAAAAAAAAAACTATTCTTGTCAAAAATATCGACTGCCAAAATAAACACAGGGCAAAATAAAAGGTGCAAAGTACTGTGGCCATCAACAAGTTATACTGGGCTGTTCATAGTCAGAAAAAAAAAAGCACTGTCATTAATCCCCATTAGGTCCTCAGTGGTCATGACTGATACAGAAAGCTGGATACCATAATGCATGGGTTATTTTTTGTATTCATGAAGTTCATATTTATTAGGAATATATAAGATTTTACTTTTGTCACTCAGAACATATTGGCACAGTACAATCCTGTGATTGTAATTTCAGTTTTAAGGTATAGTTGGCTTGTATACATTTTGAATTTTATTTTATAGAGCTATTTTAAGAAGAACCACGTGGTACTACATAAAAACATACATATTAATAAATTTATTGAAGACCTAGACATAAATCTACACACATATGGACAACTGATTTTTGATAAAGAACTCAGAAATAAACAGTACAAACAAGAAAGCATCTTCAACAAATGGTGCTGGTCAAACTAGATGTCTGCATGTAGAAGAATTCAAGTAGATCAAGACTTATCACATTGTACAAAGCTCAAGCCCAAGTGGATCAAAGTTCTCAACATAAAAACAGATACACTAAACCTGATAGAAAAGAAAGTGAGGAATAGCCTTCAAAGTATTAACACAGGAGGCAACTTTCTGAACAGAACACCAGACATGCAGACACTAAGGTCACAATTAATATATGAGACCTTAAAAAACTGAAAAGTTTCTATACAGCAAAACCATCATCAAGAATACAAATAGACAACCTAGAGAATTTGAAAAGATTTTTACAAACTTCACATATGATGAAGGGCAAATGTACAAAATGTATAAGGAATATAAGAAACTAGATGTCCAAAAACCAAATGATCCTTTTGAGTTTGTCTGCTTCTTTTTGTTATAGAGCTTTCAGATACGCTGCTAAATGCCTGGAATGAGAATCTCTAATATCTATATGCTAGCACTTAGTGCTATGACTTTACCTCTTAGTACCACTTTTATTATGTCCAGTAAGTTTGGGTATGTTGTACATTCATTTTCAGTGAATTCTAGGAAGTTTCTTTATTTCTTCCTTGACCCTGGCGCAATCCAGTAGGGAATTGTTCAGTTTCCATGAGTTGTAGGCTTCCTGATGTCGTTGAAATTCAGCTTTAATCAATAGTGGTCTGTTAGGATAGAGGTGGTTATTTCAAATTTTTATATCCATTAAGACTTACATTGTGATTGCGTACATGCAGTCACTTTTGAAAAACATTCCATGAGGTAATAAAAAGTTACATTCTTTTTTATTTGGGAGAAATGTTCTTTAGATAAGTTAGGTCTATTTGAGTCATAATGCCTGTTAGTTACAATGTTTAATTTTCTTTAGTGTCTGTCTATATGGCCTGTGTATTGGCAGAAATGGGTTGTTGAAGTCTATTAATGTGTGAGGGTTGATGTGTTATTTAAGTTTTAATAGTGTTTCCTTTACAATTGTGGGTACCCTCATGTTTGGGGTATAGATGTTGAGAATTAAGGCATCATTTTGGTAGATTTTTCTTTTGATGTGTATTAAGTCCTTGCCCATGTCATTAGATTAATTTTGTTTTGAAATTTTTTTTAAATATTAAATTGTTACAATAGCATGCTTCCTGGAGCCATTTGTTTGGAAAATCAAAACTGCTTTGATATTACATCCTATATCTGTAAGACCAATAACACAAGAATAGCTCCTGCTAGAGAGGATGTGGAGCAAGAGAAACTGATGGGACTGAAAACTTGAGTAACCACTATGGAAATCAATATGTCAGTTTTTTCAGGAAGATGGTAATCAATTTAACTCAAGGTTCAGCTGTAATATTCTTGGGCTTATATCTAAAGGATGCTCCATCCTATCACAAGGACACTCCATCATCCATGTTTATTATGACTTTATTCATAATACCCAGAAACAAACTCGATGCCCCTTAATGTAAGAATGGATAAAAAAAAAGTGGAACATTTGCACAATGGACTATTATTCAGTTGTTAAAAAATGATATCATGAAATATTCAGGAAAGTGGAGGGAACAAGAAAGAAATCATTCTGAGTGAGGTAGCCCAGATGCAGAAAGACAGTAATGGTTACTCACTTACAAGTGGATATTGGATGTAAAGCACAGGGTGACCAGACCGCAACCCATATATTCAGAGAGGTTACGTAAAACGGAGGTGTCTATGGTACACAAAGATATCTCTGGGAGGGAGAAATAGAATAGATTCTAAGGATAGATTGGTAGTGGGTGATTTGGAACTGGAACAAGAAAGATATGTTGGAGAGGAGAAGAGATAGGTCAGAGGGAGAAAATGTAGGGAGAGACAGTTGGGATTAGTGGGAGTTTGAAGGACAATTTGGAAACTTAGAGAACTGGAAACGTTTTAAAGTATATGAAGTTAATCCTAATGAGGTCTCCTAATATTGGATGATATGGAGTCTCACCTGGCCATCTCCTGTCACCAAGCTAGGCTTTCCATAAGGAGACTGGGTTGCATTTAATTGAGTTGTTCTCTAAGGAAGTCCTATAAAACTCCCTAAACAACATAAGCTGTTGCTAAGACAAAAGATAGGTCTTCATAAACTAGCAGTAAGGTCCCATTGTTTAACACAATTCCCACATTAAATACTCATTGAAACAATACTCATTGAACATAAAAAATTTAAGCTGGTATCTACATGGAAACTTTGCCCCTATGTTCTAGACTCTTTTGTGAAGCAAGTACTCTACAGGCTACCTAAAGAGAAATGAAAGCACCAAGCAAACCACAAAAGCTCTGATCTAATACCTGTGCTACATGCAAAATATGCTAGGGTAATGGTGGTATAGAACTTGTTAGAGAAAACAACTGATGTCTGATTTTACTTCAAATCTACTTTATGACAAACATTTCATACCCAAAACCTTATGGGTAACCAAAAGAAAGATCTAGAAAGCCCCAAGATCTATGGCAGAATAAAATAATACTGGTCTATTTATATTAAGTATCAATAAAATGATTTCTAATGACACATGGATATCTAATCAATCATCACCAGATAACATTCTTCCTGCAACAGACAGTAATATAGGTAGAAGCCACAATCAGACATTACAGAGAGAAAGCTAGAGAGAGTCATTCAAACCCACAGCTCTAAATTTGTTGTCTCTTTCAGATCCCTTCTTTCATAGCTCAGGGAACACTATGGAAGAAGAGGTATAAAGAAGGTCAGAGTTAGAGGGATGTAGGATACCAGAAAAATAAACTGCTCTTAATCAACTAAACAAGGTGTATATGAACTCTCAGAGACTAAAGTAGCAACAAGCACAGAATCTACACAGGTTTGAATAAAGTCCTTTGAATATATATTTTAGCCTTTATCTGAGTATTTTGATGTGTCCTGAGTGTGAGAAGTGGGGTTTCTCTGATGCTTGTGCCTGTTCTAAGGATTCTTTTCCCTATGTTGGCTTGCCTTGTTAAGTTTTGATATGATCGTTTTTGTTTCAATTTATCATATTTATTTTGTTATGTTCAGCTATTATCTCTTAGAAGCCTGTTCTTTTCTAATGAGAGATAAAAGGGGATGGTATTTAGCATGTAGGGGAGATAGAAAGAAACTGGGAGAAGAGGAAGGAGAGGAATCTATAATCAGGATATACTCCATGGGAAAAGAAACTATTTTATTTTTTTCTATCTATCTATCTATCTATCTATCTATCTATCTATCTATCTATCTATCTATCTATCATCTATCTATCTATCTATCTATCTATCTATCTATCTATCT
>NW_026068015.1:2368254-2380674 GCF_014885135.2 Alexandromys fortis
TTGTTTAAGGGACTCTATTGCTTTCATAAAGTCGATTTTTTCCACTTCTTCTGTGTTAGGGTGTTCAAGTCCTTCTGTTGTAAGATCATTGGGTTCTGGTGCTTTCATGTTGTTTTTCAGCTTATTGGGAGAATTTTTGCCTTGGCGCCTGCCCATCTCCTCCTATTGATGCTCTCTAATTGGTCTTTTAAAACCAGATCAGGTTTCCCTGCTGGCCAGAGGCTCCTCTTGCAAAATGCCCTCGTTCTGTTTCCTGGCTCCTGCCAGGGGCCAAGATCCCTCTCACCCCTCAGACGGGTCTTCAGGAAAAGAACCAGGTTCCCTGTTTGCCAGGGACCTCGCCAACCAAAGGCCTACCTCTTTGATTTAATTGTCCTTGGGCGATCTGCTCTCGGTGTTGCGCTGGTCCCTGCCACCTGCGTTGTCTGCCACTGTGTCAGTACCCGCTGGTCCGGCCTGCACCAGCTATGTCATCCGCCTTGTGTCGGTTCTGCCCGCCACCGCCGTGTGTCGGTTCTGCCCGCCGCTGCAGCCGAGCGACCCTACCCGTGATTCTATGGGGGCCATTTTCTTTCAAACCACCATAATACCCTATGTACTTCTATTCACACTCTTTATGACTTGACCTCTGTGGGTTTCATAGTTAACTGAGACAATTCTTCCTTTCCACTGTGAACAGCTAAATATAACTTAGTAATGCTAATGACTGCAGTATTTTGCATCTTCTCTTTTATAATGTATTTATTTGACCAGTCAATATTTTTAACAAAACAGCTTTTCTTTCTAAAGGGATGCAACACTTCCATAATGCATCATCTAACAGTGACTTATATAAAACCTTAGACTATCATTGCTTATTCCAGACACATCTTCTTCTTTTATACTTTGCTCAAACAATGCTTCCTACTAATTTTTCAAATAGTCAGAGAATTCTGCAACCCCTATGACTTTGTACCTAAACACTTCTTTTTCTCCACTGAGTCCACAAGATATACACTGGCTTGTCTTCTCAGTTGGATCAAATCTTCATTTCCATATCATCTTGTTTATAAAGACTTTCTTGAGCTGTAGGCTCAAAATCTCAATCTGTCCTTTTTCCATTCTTTTTCTTCTTCCTTGCATGCTCTTTATCCTTTTAATTTATTTTCATTTTATGCTCATAGGGGTTTTGTTTGTTTGGGGATATCAGAAACCTCCCCCCGCCCCCCGGATCTGGAGTTACAGAAAGGAGTGAGATGTGTAGGCATGGGGAACCAAACCTGCACTCAAGCAATGCTCTTAACCACTGTTCCATCTCTCCAGCCCTGATTTCTTTTCCTCTTATCTGATCTCTTCACTCTGTTCCATAGCATGCATTATAATTTGATAAGAGGATTTTTTTCATTTTCTTTCTTTTGATATCATTACACATACTGGAAATTAAGGACTTCTCCTCAATAATAGCATAGTAACACCTAGGTAGGAAACTGGAAGCTTTTAATATCCAGCCCAGGTACTATGCTAGTTAGGGAAGTATTCCATATCATTTAGACAAGGATTCTACGACTGAGCCACATTGCCAACTAAGATTTGCTGAAAGAACAAAGGCTAGCACCCACCTTAGATATTATGAGTCTTCTATTAAATTGCAGGAGGTTTAGGCAGGCTTTTTACTTGTTTCCATGGCTTTTGTTTTATAGAATTTGAGTGTTTAATATAATTCTACATGAAAAAATAAACACAAATCAGCAGTGTCTCCTTCCAAATTCCAATCATTGTTTTAGTAACTACAGCAAAGATTGTTCTTTTATAAATCCCACAGATACTCAACCACCTTTTCTTGTTGGCCTGCCCCAGCCTGTGAACTTGCTCATAAAATTATAGATCCTTTAATATTCTTGGCAGAGTCTTTTAACAGAAGATAAGGAAAAGATGAGCTGCCTACAGAGAATGAACATAAGGTTTTTCTTTAGCAATTCCTTTAATAACCGGCTTCTGATACCTAATTCTGAAGTGTGTTGTTATCTTCCTTCCATATATTACCATACAACATACATTTCAAGCACTGGAGAATGTTCTTGATCACAAGACAGTTGGAAAACACTATGATTCTGAAGTCTTGTTTTTCTGGTGTTTTCAAGGACTGTTACATTAGAGGTATACTGCTACATGTGACCCCTGTGAAATTTAAGCTCATGACAGTGAAGTAGTAGCACTCAATTGCTATCACACACGAGGGATGACTCAAAAGCAGGCTTGACTGTTTTGGTACAAAGTTCTTCTGGAAAGTGTGGCTTCATGTTTTACCTTTTAGCGGTGGTAAAGTCTTGAACTGTTTGGCTAAGGATCAATGCAGATAAAGTGGATTCTGACTTACTTCAGACTCTTGAGTTAGCAGAAACTTATTCAAGTTCACAGTAGTTAAGGTGAACAAAATCATGTCATAGATATTTCCATGCAAAGCACAGACCCTTCTTTTGTGACTGTGTGAATAGTAGGTATCAAACATTCCCCTACTTAATATAAATAGAATAAATGATTTTCTGTTATAACTACACGATTTCTTCTTGGTTTTGCTTGTTAGGCTTTCTTTTACACTCAATTCTCATACATGCTTATACATTTCAATTTATCAAAGAATTGTAGAGTAATAAAACATCCCTTGCAGGTCAAAGGCCTGCACCATCAAATCTGTAATTATGTAAATATTTATTCTTTAACCATTCTAAAAATATATTCCATAGCATCTATAATGGTGTCATACTATAATGGTGTTTAGAAACAAAACATATCAGTCAGTTGTGTATTTTTGAATGCAGATAATCACTGCCACTATGGCTAAAATGCTAATGAAAAGAGCTCAATCATTGTTATGATGACTGAGATGCCAAAGAGTGGTGCTGAATCATGATATGTTGACTGAGACATCAATGAGAGGGGTTTCCCATAAACAGATAATTGTGTGTATGCAGTAATTTAAAGGACAGTCATTTCAAAATTATTAAGATTAACAAAATTTTGTGCGAATATTTTGTAAAACCATTCTGTTTTGTTATAATACCAACAACTTGGTAAAAGCTAAACATGTGTGTTATTGAAATAAGAAAAATTAACTTTTAACCTCTACTATACATTTAAACACACCTAACACATAAAGAAACAGCTGCGTTATAAGTCCAGAACATTCTAAATTAAACAGTATGTAATAATTATTCTGTAATATTCTATTTACAGCAAATACTGATTACTAGCTCTTCACATTCTCTTATTGCAGAATGATAAAAGAAATTTAAAACTAGTCATTTGTGTTTATGACTTCTGCCCATAAATAACACAACCCCTACAGCTCACTATTTGTTAGCATTTATTGTCCACTTTCAATTTGATTTCAAATATGAGAAATTGCCTAATTCCATGGTGAAATAGCATTTGTTATTACCTTGAAAAACTACTTAACTTGCTCAAATATTCCCTGAAGTCTCTATAGATAACTAGTAAAATTTGAATCAGAACACAGAAAGTCCTGGATAGCTCTTCTTAAACAGTCTTTATTCGGTTTTAATCAAATGTAAAAAAAATAAATACCGAAAATGCATCTATGATTTTTAACAAAGAATTAGCAGAACATAGATAAAATGCATTTTATCATTAGTTTGAGATTGCACTTTAAAACAAGAATTGAAAACGGAGAGAAAAATTAATGAATGGTCATGTTAGAGTAAATAAAATTTATTATGATTTCATAGCCTAAAATATTTGAGGTAACATACTTTTGTTACATTATAATAGGAATTTGCTAATGAATACCTTTCATAAAAAACTCACCTATTACTAGAATTATCACTATAATTAAAATAAACAATTGGACTAATGGCAGTGTCTACTTTTCCCAATAGAGCTCAAAAACAAACAAAAAAAACCTGAAAATAAAATGAGATGAAAGACTGGATATGCACATTTCTGAGTTCTCATTTATTCTTGGGAAAGATGAAATGATGAAGTAAGTAACTTAGTCTGACAAAGAAAACAGATGACTGTTAAGTGACAAAGACATAACTAAGCTCCGGAACTGCATAAACTATTTTATTTATTTATTTATTTTTTGTAGCAATGATAAGCAAACATTGACTTCAGAAAGAAACTTCACTACTAAATATAAAACCCCAAAGGATAGTTAATAGAGTGTTTTTAACATCTAGCAAAACTAGAAAAAGAAGGAAGGCATGTAAGGAAAAAACTCAACATTCATTCAGAAACATTGAAAAGGACAGAGAGGAAGGCATTTAGAAAGAGTGACGGAACTGTCTCTAACTAGTAGTTTTGTTGTTGCTTCTAGACAAGGCACAGGCGATGATTGAAGTTGCTTTATAGAGAGTAAGATGAGAAAATTAATAATATAGCAACTGAATATTCCCCAGTGAATAGCTTGTAACTTACTCCTTGGAACTCATGGGGTTTATAGTGGGACTGCCCCCTCACACCAAGATTTACTTAAAAGTTGGACATCTCCAGGGCCAAGACTTTCAAAACTACACTTTGCCCCTACCTAGTTCTGTTTCCAAATAATGGTGCACATTGTTTAGACTAAAAACACTCAAGGAAATGGAATTCTAGGAAGCATAATTCAGGTTAATCAAGGTGTCACTTCCAGAGGACACTGACAGACTAAATTGACCCCAAAAAGAGAACTAATAGACCAAAGAAAGAATTTCATGGATTAAATTTATTTATCTTGGAAAAAAAAAAGAGTTGTGGGTGGAAGGTGAGTTACAGGAGTATAGGTGACCTAAAACATATGTCACCAAGAAATCCCCTGAGTAACTAGGACATATGTGGCACTGATGTGTCCCACCTGCAACATGAATGACTCAGGAAATTGAATCACTGAAAGTTTCACTGACAACTACTTGGGAACTATACTACTGCATGTGTACCCCAACTCTGTTAATTATTTACTTCCTTGACAAGTGGAGAGTCTTTGTGTGGATCTTGTGAAAGATTTTTGTGGAACCAGAGCTCTTTATTTCCATCTATTCCATGAGGGTTTACTAAGGGGCAATCATATGAGGGTCTTCTTCAGATAAATACTGTTATTGTCTGTCTTTAAAGAGACAAATGACTATGTGTAAACCCATTGGGAAGGGTTACATAATGCCATGCCAATGTCAACAATATGGATCAAGGGCTTGGGAAATTACATATCTTGCAAAGTATGAACTCTCAAGAATAAGGACCTGGTTTGGTATTCCAACATCCACATAAAATCCAATTTTGGTATCAAATATCTGTGACCACATCTCAAAAATATAAGGTGCCTGAAGCTCACTTTCCAGCCAGTGGATTCAAACAAAAGATCTCCAGGTTTAATGAGACACCTTATCCTAAAATATAAGGTGGAGAGTCATAAAGAAGACAGCTGGCATCAACTTCTGACCTCCAAATTCTTGTGCACATATGTATGGACACATTCATGCACATGTGCACATATAAATATACTTGTTCATATTACACACAGAGACACACATATGAATAGAAATGTCATCTGGTGTTACCAAGTGAACCTTCTCCACAAATCAACAGGAAGCAGTGTCAAGAAATAGATGTCCTCATCCCCTTAACCTGCCATGCCTAACTCCTCACCTTTTTACTTTTTATGATAGAAGAAAGACAGAAATGTTATGATTATGCTGGCCTTCCCTGTCAGTACCCTGTCCCTTTAAGAGACAAGCTCTGCCAATACCCAGTTTCTCTCTATCCTTTGAGGCAAGCTCACTCAGTCCCCTTATTCATTCATATTCTCCCCCCCCCTCTCTCTCTCCCCTCTGCTGTTTTTCTAAAGAAGCAGCTCTCTGCCTCTCCCCTTCCTCTTCTTTCTCTTTTCTCTTCCTCTTCTCTCTGTGTCTATTTCTGTATCTCATCCTTCCTTCCCCCCACCCTACCAAGCCTTCCCAATTAAAAAAGATTAAATAAAACCTTGAACTCCCCAAACTCTCCCTGTTTGATGTATTCTGTTTCCCACTGGGTACCCTGCCCACCACTGGACTCACAGTTTCCTCTCATGCCATATATTATAACACATATGCTCCATTTTGAGCACCAACCCTAGTCTCAACTTCAAATTTGCATGGAGTCACTGGTATCCTGAATTACAAATTAGGTGAAAGAATGAAATAATCACATTGACCTTTTGAGCTACAAAATCAGGAGAGAGGAAGGCTCCATGCTCCACAGAAGGTCCTTTGCTTTATGTGTAGTCAATCTAGTCTCCAGTAGATGTTTCGCAAGTGATTGATCAGAAACACTTAGTTTAGGGAGAATCATGTGTATTAGATGATGGCAAAGTGCCTTTTTAATATCTTTTTATTTTATTCCTTGTGTCTTACCAAAAAAATGAGTGTTTATATTGAATGTTTTATATTCAACACCTATATATTTGCTTACTCCCACAAAAAAAAGGAAGTAAAAACAAAACAAACAAAAAAAAACCTTCAGAGATTTTCAACCATAGAATATTCATTAGTCTGGCTTCCATATAGAGTATATTTGACTACTACTGATCAAAAAGATCTGTACTACAGAGGCTATCCAATGTGTTAATGTCTTCCCATCACTCCTCAAATATCCAGGATGATCTGCCTTAGAAATCTTCTGTTTTCTAAGTCTGTTCAGATGACTTCACTGACTCTGGTGACTTCTTCCACCTGTGACCTTTCAAACAAATGAAATGAGGACAGATGTCCCTCAGAGTGAATCTGTAATGTAAGAGACAAAGACTGGCATGTCCCTTATGTCCTCAAGAAGCCAGCACTTGAGGCTATGTGTAACAATGCTTCCCTTCCACAGAGCAGCACATAAGTGCCAAATGGACAAGATGAGCTGGCCTTTCATCCCATAAGACCAAATGGCTTCCTACCCAGAGACTGTTCCGTGTCAAGGTCACTTCCTGCTATTGACACAACTAAAAAACAAATTTTGGATACATAAAACTTATTGTACTCCAATCAGATTCCTTCAGTAAAGAGGCACGGCAGATGAATCCAGAACATATCAAAGTTCCTAATGGTATCTCAGAAGGAAGCATTCAGATCCCTGTTCTGAAAAATAAAAAAAAATTAAAAATTAAAAAAAAAGCACCAAAGAGTTGGCAATTCAGTGAATAAGGACAGACTGTAGACATCCATCTCCCTCTAGGCTGGGTGAAAGAACCCTAGGCATCAAGGAACATGTGCTAGTAACCACAGTGCTGGCATCTGACTCAAGGGAAGTGTTCTGGAATTTTTGTTTCAAACAAACACAAAAGTTGAGCAACTAAACAGTGTAGAAATTATGCTTCACCATGTACTAATAATTGACTACAAGAAAATGAGAACAGTATGTGTCAGAATTTTGTTTTAAATAGTATTGCATATTTAGTTGAGGCAAATATATTATTGGAAATGAATGATTTTTAAATTGTCATTTCATGCACATTATAAAATAAACCTCTTCTGTGGGTTTTGTCTTTTGAATCTTCAAAATATTTTTTTCTCACAGTATTTTCCTAATTTTTTCCTTCTTTTTCTTTTGTTCACCAGTATTGTTTTTTCTTTTTACTTTTGGGTAAATGTGATAAATATTACCCCTTTACCCAAACACATAAATACATACACACACACACACCACACATACATAAAATATACACATATTATATAATAAGTTATATTAATATATATGATATGTATGTGCATGTGTATATATTCATATGTGTGTGCATGTGTATATTTTCTCATGTGTGTGTGTGTGTATTTGCCAATACAGAAGACATTCTTTAACTAATTCACTTCAAGGTCTGTGATTATGTGGCAATTTCCTTTCCCTCCTGTTCCATGTTTCCAGTGTATACAACAGCCATTCTGACTCCAATATAAAATTAGTTTTGCTCAGTGGATTTCTTGTCATGCACGTGCACAAAGCTTCATTTACCTTCAATTTAGATTTTTGTTTTTCTCTGGTGACTCATTTTGCTGCATCTGTGTTTATCCTGTAACCTGTGGATAAGCCTGTTTCTCAGGCAGGAATTTGGCTGAGCATTCTCTGTGGGTTGCCTTAGGCAGCAATTCCTAAGCACAGTTTGGAGGTGCTCTCACCTGCATCAGATATCACTGCTCTACAGATCCCCAATATTGCAATCATCTTAGAGCTGGCATGTCTGAAGCATTTGCTGTTGCCACTGTTGGTTCACGGTTGACCATAGACATTCTTGCCTTTCCCCCAGTGACATCCACAAGCAGTACTGAGTGGGTTAAGTATGCCAGGTACTACATTATAGTTGATGTATCTATCACTACTAGTCAACTGGCAGATGTGACCATGATGCTCTGCATTTTGTCCTTTCTGCTATTTCCAAAATGCATTTCTATAGGTTTGGGTCTTTAGCATGACAATGTGAGACTTCCAGCTGCAAGCTTTGTCAGAAGCAGTTCACAGCCTATTGTTTCAGCCCTTCCTCCCTGCCAATTGCCACTCAAACACATTTGAGATAAATTTTTCTTAGACAAATGGATAATTTAACACATTTTTTTTAAATGGTGTCATTTTAGAATGTTAAAGATGAGAGTCTCAGTTGAAGAATGTATCCAGTTAGGCTGTGGAGCTCAGAATGGGAAGCAAAAGCATTGATTTAAGAAGACTCTCAGCTTGGGCAGTTACTAGGCAGATTTTAAACCGTGTTTAAACTTGTGTTTTTGGTGTCTGAAAGAACAGAGACAGTCCTAACTAACTAGAAATAATTACATTTAATTTCTTGGGTTTTGTTTTGAATGAAGACACTGTCACTCTGCAGCCCAGGCTGGCCTTGCATTCACAGCGGTCATCTACTTACCTCAGCCTCTCAAGTGCTAAGAGGTGAACAGAGACACAACACTAGCTGAAGATTATTTATGTAAGCAGACGTTGTTACTAAATAAGACCTGGAGAATTGCTACCCAGTTATGTGAATTGTTAACTCTCTTCTGACAGCAAGACTGTTGCGTCAGAAAAACAAAAACACAAACACAGTGACTTACAAATTACTTATGGCTTTAAATATGTCAAAACAACCATAGAGAAGTGGAGACACTGCAGGTTGAAATCAAGAATTTTTTTTTCTTTCTCTGTGAATCTAGTTCAGTTCTTTAGACTTGTCCTTAACATTTGGAGAAAATACTTTTTAAAGAATTCCTCTATACCAGACCTTTGTCTTTATTCAGTTTAAGGTGATGTTGATGGTTAGGTTGCACAAAACATAAAGGCTACATTATGTATAATGGTATATCGTATGTTACATTTGCAAGAGCAGAAGGCTTAAAAAACTCAGGTGCCTTACTGTTTGTCTTTCTCAGAGTGGAGATATGACATTAAGATATTGGTAGGATCATGCACACCAGAGAGAGCTTGGGGAAGGCTCTTTTCTCTCTTCCAGTTCAGGAAGCCACAGTAGCTCCTCCCTTTGTTGTGCCCCTGTATTAACATTCAGCAACTTATTGCTGTCCTCAGCTTCTCATCCTCTCTGGGTTTTTACCCAAATTCTACACTTTGTATCAGATCACAATTCTATTCATTAAACCAGCATATTTCGCTCTCACTTTTGTTGTAATTTTTACTAGTGTTGAAAATAGATTCTTCTCTAATACCTTCCAACCACAGAGTTCATTCCCTCTACTTCTTCTAGTTACCCCACACACATTTTCCCTTTCCCTCAGATCCACTGTTCCCTCTTCAGAAAAGAGCAGGTCTCCAAGACAAGACAAAACAAGATACAATAAGACAAGAAAAAAAAGTCCTCATATTGAAAGAAACACTGTAACCCAATATGTAGAAAAGAGTCTCAAGAACAGGCAAAAGATTCATAGATGCACCTGTTCCCACTCTTAGGAGTCCCACCAAAACATCAAGCTAACAACAGTCGACACATGGACCTGATGCGGACCCTTAAAGGCCACATGCTTGCCTTTTCAACCACAGTGAGCCATGTGAGCCCTGCTTAGTTGATTCAGTTGGCCATGTACTCCTGGTGTCTTATATCCCCTCTGACTCCTGACAATTTTTTTTTCCTCTTCCTCAGGTTCCCCAGTCCCCGAGAGGTAGGACCCAATGGAGACCTCCAATTTACTCTCACTGTATAATGTCTGGTTATGGATCTTTGTACCTGTTCCCATTTGCTGACAATTAAACAAGGCATGGATCCTAGGTCTCTAAGCTATCAAGTTTCTGGTTCCTGATCACCCAAGCAGTATAAGGAGAATGGTGTTCCTCAAACTGGATTTCTATGTGTATAAGATGGCAAACAGATCCATATTTATCAGCCAGCACAAAACTCAAGTGCAAGTGGATTAAGGAGCTCTGCATAAAACCAGACACATTGAACTTGAAAGCAGAGAAAGTGAAGAACAACCGTTAGTGCTTCGGTACAGCTGACAACTTTCTGAATAACACATTGACAGCACAGACATTGAAAAAAACAATTAGTATATGGCACTTCTTTAAACTGAAAGTTTTCTGTAAGGCAAAGGGTATCATTAAATCAACAAAGATGAAGCCTACCAAACATGATTTTTTTTTAACCAAATCAACATCTAATAAAGATCTAATAACCAAAATATATAAAGATCTAATATCCAATATATATAAAGAACTCAAAAACTAGGTATTAAAAAAACAGATAATACAATTAAAAATAGATTACTGTTATAAAAAGAGAATTCTCAATATAGGACTCTCAAGTGACTGGGAAACACTTAAAGAAATGTTCAACATTTTTATACATTAAGGAAATGCAAGTCAAAACTATTTTGAGATTCTATAGTACACCTGCACATTTCAATAACTTTATTTTAACAAAACATATCTAGAATAAACCTATTTCCAAGGAAGAATCAATCTGGTCTACTGTCAATTTGGATCTCAGTATATCATTGTGGGAAAACAGAGGTCAGTCCTAAAATCAAAGCTAAGTAATGTATTTCTTGCCAAGGTAATATCCTATGTAAACAGGGGCAGGAGAATTTCCCATGTTTCCCCTCAGGCCCTTCTCGAAAGAATTTCTGTCATCAATGTGACATGTCATCCTAGAAGTTATGCCAATATCACTCATAAGAAAAATAAAAAAATGCAGTAATGCAAATGAGAATTTATTATAAGTCAGATATTATAATCTGAAACTGTCCTCAAGCTTTGTGTGAGATCAAAAGAATACTGTCTCTGCGGAGCAGCAAGGAGTCTCCCTGGCTCTGCCACACAGTTGCCCAGCAGGCAGTTTTATTGCCGAGAGGCACACACACACTGTCCTAAATGATTTGGCCAACAGTGCCTACTGGCTTCCCTAGGACCTGCCTAGTTTGTGCTTATTTTCTCAAAAACTATTAATAGGACTTGTTTCTCAAAAATGACCTTATTTACCATTTTGATGATAATTTTTAGGGCCATCTATCATTGAGAAAAATTCTCAAATAAAAGAAGGCAAAGATCAGAAATCTGATTTTATGAAAAGAATATTGTGTGTGAACTGAACATATCCTGTGTGCCTGGTGAAAACAAGAACCATCTTGCTGGACCATGGAGGAACATTTTGGGTGACGTATTTGCTGTTTGCTGAGAGCAGAGTTGGTGAGTTTCTGGGCTTATCCTAAAGTAACACTCTAGAAACATCCTCTAAAAAACAAACAACTATGTGACTTGAGAAAGAAAAGCTTCGAAGCAGAAATATTGAAATCATATTTATACTCAAGCAGTTGGGAGGAGACAGTTTGTGGTTGAGAACATAGGCTAACCTTAAAGAGGGCATGGTATCAATTCCCAGCCTCCACATGGCAGATAACAACTATCTGTAACTCCAGGTCCAGGATCTACGGTGGTCTCTGTGGAGTCTTGATAAAGCAAAGAGTGTATGTGGCATGCAGACCACATCCAAAACAAAAAAATGCATACACATAAAATGAAAAATTCTTTCAAAAAATATCACTAGTGTTTTCATTATTGATAATCCCTTCTGCAAATCTTCCCATATACCTCTCCTTGCTATCTTTCATGTTCATGACATCGTTTTTTTATAAATTGCTTTTTTATATGTACATACAAACACAAATTCATAAATACCTGATCTGTCTTTATAAAGTTATTTAAACAGATATGCTTTCATGATTGACTATTTGTTATTAAATATATAAAAAGAACCTGACATAGTTTGACTTATATATCCTTGGCACCATAGTATAATTTAGACTACTTGGCATAAGCCAGCTCAGAACTTCTAGGCTTTGTACCCATGGAAGTCTGCTAAAATTCTTATAATGCTGAGCTGTCACATTTTGACACTATGACAAAATATCTGAATAAAACAATTTTAGAGAAAAGATTTATTTGGCCCATGGTTGAAGACATCTCGGGCTGTGGCTACACGGTGGTATAGATTTTAGACCATGAAGC
>NW_026068015.1:2385420-2387655 GCF_014885135.2 Alexandromys fortis
AGAGAGAGAGAGAGAGAGAGAGAGAGAGAGAGAGAGAGAGAGAGAGAGAGAGAGAGGAAAGAGAGAAGAGAGAAAACATCCCTTCAAAGGCATAACCTTCAAAAGTAAATTGCTCTAACAGCCCAGTCCATTCAGTCATGGAATCTGGAGTGGGTGGACTAATGTACTGCTATCATGGCCAAAGCACTCTGGAGAATAGTATAACCTACAAGAGACAAGTCTTCAACAAGTGAGATTTTTGAGAGATTTTTTTAAAAAATATAAACTATAACATATGGGTAATATTTTTAATTTAGCTTCAAAACAGAGTTAATTAAATAAATCAACTGCATTTGTACACTTGCCTTTATATCAGTAACTCACACAATAATTCAAAATTGTATATGGATACATGATTTAGAGATTGCTTCCCATTAAAGCTGGTTATGTGGTCAGTACACCTTTTTCGTAGCTTTTTTCTCTGATGTGTTAAATGTAACTGTTCAGCATCACTGTGCATTACTTCCAAATGTCTACATACAATGACAAAGCACCGACTGTTTAGATTATGCACTGGACCCAGAACAATTTCTGAATATCCTCTTGAGTATTACACAAACCCTCTCTGCTATTATGCTGAAAATATCTTACTCTAATACTGTCACGGTTGCTTAAAAATTCATAACAGTTTGACTGTCCTTGACAACCAGAATATAGACACTGTATTTTGCACAGTAACAATAATACTATGTGTATTTTCAAATGTAAGAGACTAAAAATAAATTTTCTATTATAAGCTTAGGTAGTAGATCCACTCATCTACAATTTTGTATTATAACATGTGCTCTACAAATGGCAAAATATTTCCTTTTCCTAGTTACAAAGCATTTCTCTTCCTAGTTACTAGAGGTACTAGAGGTAGAGTTAGGAGAGAAAAAGAGAGTAACAGACAAACACAGAAATGGCATGGCACAGAGAAAGAGAGAGGGAAACAGGAAGACAGAAAGAGCAATAAACAAAAAAGGGAGGAAAAAAGATCCAAAGAGAAAGGAAGGAAAGAAAGGAGGAAAATTCTACTAAAAAAATGCTGGTAACATTACACTTTATGTTTTTTTTTTTTCCTTTTTAGCATTGCTAATAAAAATATAATATTCCACCAGGAAAAAAAGTGACCTCATATCAACAATAGAGTTGTTATGTGTTCTATAGCTGCAAAACTAACAATTAACATTTATTTCAATGGCATAATTTTCAGAGATTTTAGACATGGATATGGGTAATTAGTACTTAATATTAATAGATGTGTTTATAATTCTGGTATTAATGCTTACCACAGTTGCTAATTTAAAAGGGTCACTACATTCTGTTTAAGCCTCCACATCCTTGTGGCACTTACTTGGGAAGAGCTCTTTGGAAAATGAATTTCTCATTTTCCATTATTAGAAGTCACTCTCAAAGATGGACAATTTTATTTTAAAGGGTATAAATAGAATCAGTTGAAGTTTGTAGAATGAAGTATGTTCAGGACCCGAGTGTCAGCAAAGCAGAGAAAAAAAAAAAGTAGGATATGCTTTTTGATAAATGTACAAATGGATTTTTAGAGGACTGATACTTTTTTCTTAAAAAAAAAAACACACACATTAAGCAAAAGAGTAAAAGCAATGTCTTATAATTTTTTTTCAGGATGAAAGAGTTACATTTAAAATATTGTTTTAAATCCCTGAATGTGAGTCCCTACTGTCTTTAGTAAACAAGGTCTTATACTAATATGGTTACAAATTTCATCCTTTAAAACATTTTCATTTGTCTTTAAGGAAATAATTGTGAATGAGTCTGCAGCAATTTCTAGCTAAATGCACCATACCTTAATATGTAGGCTGTCTTATAAGAAGTAATAAATATTGATGCTGATTAAGAACATTCATTTCAACTTGGGTAAAATAGTTGCTGGATTTCTTCATTATTATTAAGGCTTGAGTGATGGGAGTTTGTTTGCATATGTGAACACACTATGAACACACTGCTGTGAATGAGGAGTGCAATATGAAAATTCTAGTCATCTAGTGACAGTTTCAAATTCCAAGGAATAGGTATAAAAGTAGATATGGATTCAGATACAGATAGAGATACAGTAACAGATATAGATATACAGATACATAGATACAGGTATATATATATATATATATATATATATATATTCAGATACAGATATATACAGATATACAAATACATATATATATATATATATATATAGAT
>NW_026068015.1:2391968-2401041 GCF_014885135.2 Alexandromys fortis
AGATACAGATATCCATATATCCAGATACAGATATTCAGATACAGATACAGATATCCAGATACATATACAGATAATGGAGGCTGAGAACAAAGATATGTCATATTTAAGGTATTTTATGTGACAAGTGTCCTTGAGCTGTGTCTACCCTCCCAGCACTGGGATTAGAATTCCAACATCCACCAGGGATTTAGATAGGCTGATGAGGCTCTGGATTCTCTCTTCCTGCTAGTGGATGAGTGACTGATCATTTCTCCTTTATTTTCCTAAGTTAAAAGCTGAGGTAGTAGGTTTGTTCATTGTCTATTACCATATCTTATCTGACCTTAGGTGAATCTGACAATGTTCATTATACATGAAGAATTACACCAGGCAATGGTGGTACACGTCCTTAATCTCAGCACTCAGAAGAGACAGGTGATCTCTGTGAATTCAAGGCCAGATTGGTTTGCAGAGCAAGTTCTAGGACACCCTAGAGAAACCCTGTCTTTAAACAAACAAACAAACAAAACAGAATATTACAATGGTGATATTTGTGCATTTTCTCTTCAGTTGTCACCTATGTTTGTTTGGTCTACATTGAATATAAATTTTGGCACTTCCCATACACCAAGCAGTGTCTTAGCATGGGTTTTTTTCTTAAAATTTCTTTAGCATCTGTGACTTGATCTTCGCTAAATTTGTCACATTTTGGTCTCCAGATTTTTATACTTCTCAGATGACTTGGGACATCTGACCATTCAATCGAAAATCACCTTGTTTCCATTTTAATAAATTTATGATCAACCCATTTCTTAGATCACTTCTTTATTTTTCTAGTAATTCTTTTACTGTACAGAAAACATTTTGGCATTTTGCTTAATAGACACTATAATATAATTTCTAAATTGTCCTTTTCCCCTATGATTTATTCTGTGTTTGTTTGTTTGTGGTTTATTTGTGCTGCTTGTGTTGAAGAGTGTAAGGTCAACCATGTTGCAGTGGATTGCCCTATGCATATATGAGCAACACAGAATAGAATCAGTACACTATTAAAGAAAAAGAGGACAAAAAGCACAGATGTGGTATGTGTTAGGAAGATGTAGTAGTGAACATGATCAAAATGCAATGCTTGCACATAGAAAATTCTCAAGAAATTATTGAACAGAGATTACAGAATAGAAATGCCAATGTGGACTAGGAAAATCAACACAGCCTCAGCCCTATACATTTAACTACAAGCAATTATGTAGGTATAGAGCAGAAAAAAATAGTATAAGGGAAGATCCCACTAATTAGTTATCCAGTATCAAATGGTGTGTCCTGAAAATAAAGTAACATTATATAGAATGAGTAAGTTAACTTTAGAAATACCACTCTACATATGCATACAAACATAAACATATATGCACACATCCATATACAAATCCATATATTCATATACATGCATTTAAGAGTATATATTTATATATATTAGGTATATGTATGATATAATTGAATAGCTCATATATATATATAAATACATATATATATATATATGAATACAGTAACAATTAATGAGAAAGGTGCCTTGAATTTTATAAAGACTAAAGAGGAGTATATGGGTGGGCTTGAAGAGAGGAAAGGAAATATTTAAATTTTATAATTATACTATTATAATTATACTATAATATTGAAAACAAAAATATAAAGCATATTTTTAAGAAAACATAACATTATTGAGCATGATTATTGGCAATAGGAATGTTTTCTGTGCTATTAACAGTGTTGTTTATACTAATGAGTATGTATACCTCCACCTCCATGTAAACAACACGTGTGACTTCTGTAAAAGGAAAATAATTAATTGAATAATTAACCGTTATCATTTATGAAATTGGAGTGACCTGAGACAATGCAGGTCCCCTAGGTGGGTGGAAGACCACAGTGAGGTGGAAGATTTGCTTCATAGGCAGGAAGGGATTGGGCGGGGCTTGTCTATTAAAGGGACAGGGTACCCAAGTGACAAGTCAGATCAGAGAATTGCAACATTCCCATCTTTCTCTTATAATAAAATGGTGGGGAATTAGGCATGAAAGGTTGAGGGGATTGGGATGGTGGGTTATCAAGACTGCTTCCTGCTTATTTGTGGGTGTCAAAGCCTGAGAAATTTGGGTGCTTGTCACATCCTGGCGTAGCTGGTCACTTTACTCCTGTCCAGAATTTGTGGTGTGGAACTGTTCAGTTTCTCTCAAACCTGTCAAGGTGTTGGCTGAGTAGAGGACAATCTTATGTTTAGCAAGAATAAAAAATTTAGAGCCAGGGAATTGAGAGAGGTATATCTGACCTGTTAAAGGTGAATCCTTAAACTCGGCTCTATGGAACTCACAAGAGTTCTTGGAGTTTATGAAAACAGAAGTTTTAGACACATGCATTGAATAAACAGCAGCATATTTATGTCAGAATGACTGTCACAGATATTTTTGTACAATGAAAAGTATTTTTAGAGAAAAACTAATGAAGAATATGAAAGGCAGTGTGAGAAATTTGATGATTTACATTTGCCCTCAGACCTTTATAACTTGTAGGTATACACCTTTAAAACGTGCTCTTTTATAACTTAAAACCTCTTTTATTTAGAACATATTAAAAAGTTAAACTGAATTTTTTTATTAAAATTTTTTATTAAAAATTTCCGCCTCCTCCCCACCTCCCTTTTCCCTCCTCCTCCCCCACTCCTCACCTCACTCCCCTCACCCTCCCTTTCCAGTCCAAAGAGCAGTCAGGGTTCCCTGAAATTTTTTTGGTGAGGTTGTCCTTTGAATGTTTCAGAAACTCTCAGCTGTCACTGCATCAAAGATCTTTGAGAAAAATAGAATTTAACTTGAAATAAATATTGTCATACTCAAGTTGACTATCTTTAGTATATTTTTCAACATAAAATTTTATTACTATAACTACATATATATCTTAAATTCAACATTTTTCTCAATTTAAAGAATTCTACAAAAAATAGCCTTTCCTTCAATAAATCTGTCTCTGTTGGTGGTTTTAGAAAATCACAGCACATGTCAAGCTATTACATGATGTTTTATTTTCCTGTCTTTGTAATTTAACGTGTCTGTCCTTGGAAAGTTATACATCACCATAAGTAACCCAACAATTCATCCATGTGCTGTTAAGCAGTTACTAACATAGGAAAGCTAACTGTCTAAGTAGACATGTTTGTTTCCTATTATATGTACTGTTTCTCTTTGGACTCTGCTTCATCACCCTCACTCTCAATCATTTTTTCACATTTTTTTGCTCTTGATCTTCTTTCATAGTTAGAATATAATGAAATGGATGATGTAGTTTAACATACTATGTGCATAAATTATCCAGTTTTCATTACTCATTTAAAAAAAAAGATGCATTCAGTTTTTCTTTTCATAAAGAGACTAAAAGAATAATAAAAGTAGCTAACATTTTCTGTAATTTATTACTTCTATGCAAGACTGTCTAGACTCCATATTTAGAAAAGAATTGGTAATATAATTTTGTTATATGTTTTAAATATTGATTTTGAGGCAAATTTATTTGCATTAAGATTTAGTCAAATATTTTGTCTTTAAAATTCTCAACAAATGTTTCTCACATGCTGTTTTTCTCAATACAGAGCTACATTTCCCTATTATAGTCATCAAATACATTCATCTTATACAGAGATAAATTCCAAGTTGAAATAAAAACACAGTCTGCAAAATACCCATGGATAAACATTACACAATCACAATGGTGGGATGCTTCCTTGTGTTTGATCACTCTGATTTCAGATTTTCCTTTCCTCTTGTTTTTCCCTTTGGTTGGAGTAGAGAATGAGTACACTCTCTATAGAGGCACTCTGCTAATCTATATTTCTGCTCCTTCTTTTGTACATGCTTAAATCTTATCTAACTGAAGCAATCAAATGGGTTTTCATACTAGAAGCTTCTATTTGTATATAGAAAACAAAGAATAAGGTAAGCTACTGTACGTATATGAAAAACATTATTTTTACTGTCTTAGTCTTTCACTTTCAAGTATATTTAAAATTTCCTATGATATGACAATGTTCATGTGAGGCAGTGTGCAGGATAAAATTAAAATACTTTTTGTATAAGATATGACTATGTCTAAGATATCATTTACCACATGATAATTTATAATTTTAATTAAAATATGTAAGTATAATATGCTTTTATTTTTATGTTGTTACAACTGTAAAAACTTTTCATATTCTTAGGTCTGGATATATATCTCAATAGTAGGACGCTTGCTTAAGATGCACAGACCCAATTGCCACCTCCAGAATGACAAATAAAAACATTATAAACATTAAATACAAACTTAAAAATATTAGACTATAGTTGCATAATATAAAGTGTTGTATGTTGAAAGTCTTTTCTTGGAAAGCAGCTATGCTCACCACTATACCATCAATGTCACACAAATGTGTAGCCCAGGCTAGCCTTGAACTTGTGATCCTCCTACCTCTGCCTCCTTCAGCAAATTCTACTGGTGTGAGCCACCACAACCGGCACTGCTGGTGGGACTGTAAACTGGTACAGTCCCTTTGGATGTCAGGGTGCTGATTTCTCAGAAAATTAGGCAACAACCTTTCTCAAGACCCAGTAATACCACTTTTGGCTATATGTCTAAAGGATGCTCAATTGTGCCACAAAAACATGTGCTCAACTATGTTGACAGCAGCATTGTTTGTCATTGTTTCCAGCAAGAACCTGGAAACAACCTAAATGCCTCTCAACCAAAGAATGGGTAAAGAAAATGTGGTACATTTACACAATGGAGCACTACACAGCAGAAAAAATAACAACAGATTGAATTTTTCAAGAAAATGGATGGAGCTAGAAAACATTATTTTGAGTGAGGTATCTCAGACACAGAAAGACAATTGTCACATATAATCACTCATAGGTTGTTTTTAAACATAAAGCAAAGAAAATCAGCCTACAAACCACAAATGCAGAGAACTTAGACAACAATGAGGACACTAAGAGAGACATAGAACTAATCTACATGGAAAGTAGAAAAAGACAAGGTCTCCTAAGTAAATCAGGAGCATGGGGACCTTGGGGGAGGGTTGAAGGGTAGAGGTGAGAGGCAGGGAGGGGAGCAGGGAAAAATGCAGAGCTCAATTAAAAATCAATAAAAAAGAAAGTCTTTTCTTATCAACTATAATACTATTTTTAGAAAATATGCAATTCTTATTCCCAAGTTAGTGATAAATATTACACAAGTTATTCAATGATTTTTTAATTTATTAAATATACCTTAAATTAGTAGGGGCAAAATGTGTAAGACAGTTTGTTAACATTTCATATTTTTTCCAATTTGAACTGTTTGTGTCAGTTAATACATCTTTCCTTTAGTGATATACACTGGTGTCTATCATAAGTTTTAGATGTCATTTTTTTTCTATTATCCATGAGTTTTCACTAGCTACTACAAAGTTAAGGTAAATTAGAGATTAAGCATGATCCCTCACTCAGTGCTTATACTTTTATATTTTCTCATAACTGAATTATAGTACTTTACGGTGTGCAGTTAGGCAGGCTCAATCTAATAGGCTGCAATATAAAGCCTTGGGCAACGTACTAGGTGATAAACTATATATTCTCATGCTCCTTAAGATCTAAACTCCTTTGCCACAACCAACTGAACATGTATGTTGGTCACTACTTGAAAATCAGGCTGCAAAACTGGACAAATTGGACCCATTTGTGAATTTGTCTGCTGACACTCACATAGACTGCAGCGGATGTCTAGGGATTCATTGAGGCGGCAGTGCAGCATGACAGAAACAGATTGCTCATTTGCTTGATGGATTGGCATAGGAAAGCAAGCAGTGCATGGAAGATTTACCTAAAGGTGACTTCTGTTTATGTCTATGAGTGTGAATGGAAGAATCACTTTGTCTAATGCTTGGCTGATGGAAGCAGTAGTTGTGTTGTGGAGAAAATTTCGAGATGCCAAATACTTACTGCATCATTTCCTTTTATAAAAAAAATAATTCCATTCAATGACACCCAGAATAAAATCCAGTTTACAAGTTTGTAATGGTACTATAGTATTGAATAAGTTACCTAGGAAGTACAAAGTTCTCTGTTAAATGTATCATAATAAATGCCACTCTGCCCTAATGATAGTTTGATAGACTCCTGCTTCCTGCTACCTGACTTCACTCTGGAGGCTTTCAAGCCATTTCTCTGCTCAAATTCTGGCACAAATCTAAGAATATTTGAAGTCACTGACCTTAAGCATTCAATGTTTCTCATGAGGGCTGTTTAATGGTCTAGAAATAATAGCAATGTCATTACTTGGCTCAAAGATGTTTGCTTGAAAAATATAGACTGTGTTTTCTATTCAAATGAACTGATTATCATATAGATATCCTCTATCACTTTCTAGATACTTAAGAAATGTGATAATGTGTGTTTTATGCTGTGTGAAGACAGTCTATCAACCCCACTACCATTTTACTTTGGGAATATTTAAAAAAAAATTAAAAACTCATCAGCTATTCAACTTAAAACTACTTTTTTTTTTCGAGACAGGGTTTCTCTGTGGCTTTGGAGCCTGTCCTGGAAGTAGCTCTGTAGACCAGGCTGGTCTCGAACTCACAGAGATCCGCCTGCCTCTGCCTCCCGAGTGCTGGGATTAAAGGTGTGCACCACCATTGCCTGGCATAACTACTTCTTGATTTAAGACTTTTAAGTGTTTAAAAATAGAAGATTTTGAGATAAAATCAAACATATAAAATAATGAATTTCTACTAGATAAAATGTGCTAATTTTTGGAAACCATTTCAAATTTGTTTCTTTTATATGTATCCTCCTATCTTTCAATTTTATTCTTGTTAAATTTTCTCTAACACCAACTCTTAAAATTAAGTCTTTGCTGGCTAGCTGACATAACATGCAGTGTTTTATTGTCATCATTAAATACTGTATCTATCTATCTATCCATCCATCTAGTTGGGAAAAGCTTTTCCAATCAAATGGACCTAAGGAACAAGCAGGAGAGGCCATCTTAGTATCTAACAAAATAAACTTAAAACTAAAATCAATCAAAACAAATGGAGAAGGACACTTTATACTCATAACTGGAACAATTTATTAAGAAATCTCAATCCTGAATATCTATGCCCCTACTACAAAATCACCCACACATGTAAAAGAAATATTACTAAAGTTTAAATCCCACAAAAAAACCCCACACACTAAGAGTAGCAGACTTCAACACACCACTCTTGCCGATGGATAAATCAACCAGAAAAAAATTTAACAGAGACATAAGAGAACTAACAAACGTCATAAATCAAATGGACTTAACAGACATCTATAGAGCATTCCACCCAAACACAAAAGAATATACCTTCTTCTCAGCACCTCATGGAACCTTTTCTAAAATTGGTTACATACTTGGTAACAAAGTAAATCTCTACAGACATACCAAAAAAAATGGAGTAACCTACTGTATCTTTTTGGATCACCATGGTTTAAAGTTAGAATTTAACAACAGCACTATTCTCAGAAAGTCTACAAAGTCACAGAAATTGAACAGCAAACTTTTAAACCATCCCTGGATCAAGGAAGAAATAAAGAAAAAATAAAGACTTCCTAGAATTCAAAGAAAATGAAGGCACAATGTATCTAAACCCATGAGACACTGTGAAAACAGTGCTAAGAGGAAAGTTCATAGTACTAAGTGTCCACATTAAGAAAGTGGATAAAGCTCACATCAGTGACTTAACAGCACATCTGAAAGCTTTAGAATAAAGAGAAGCAGATGCACCTAAGAGGAGCAGAAGACAGGAAATAATAAAATTGAGGTCTGAAAACAACAAATTAGAAACAAAGAAAACAATACAAAAAAGCCAATGAGACAAAGAGCTGGTTCTTTGAGAAAATTAACAAGATAGACAAACCCTTATCCAAACTAATCAAAACACAGAAAAAAAAACATGAAAATTAACAAAATCAGAAGAGAAAATGGGGACATAACAACAGACACTGAGGATATTCGGAGAATCATTAGGTCATACTACAACACCTGTACGCCACAAAATTGTTAAACATAAAAGAAATGGAAATTTTTTTGGATAGAGTCCATGTACCAAAATTAAATCTAGACCAGGTGAACAATTTAAATATACCTACAAATGGCAAGAAAATAGAAGCTGTTATCAAAAATATCTCCCCCCTCCTAAAAAAAAAAAAAAAAAAAAAGCCCAGGACCAGATTCTTTTAGAGAAGAATTATTTTAGTTCAGAACTTCAAAGAATAGCTAATACCTGTATTCTTCATAGTGTTCCACATAATAGAAACAGAATGAACATTGCTAAACATTTTTCATGAGGCTGCAGTTACCCAGATACTAAAATCAAAAACTCAACCCAGAAAGAGAATTATAGACCAATAGAGAATTATAGATCAGTCATGAACAAGGACGCAAAAATACTCAATAAAATACTGGCAAACTGAATTCAAGAACACATCAAAAAAATCACCACCATGATCAAGTTGGCTTTATCTCAGAGATTCAGGGATGGTTCAACATATGAAAAATCTATTGATGTAATCCATTATATAAATTAAATGAAAGATAAAACAATATGATCACCTTATTAGATGCTAAAAATGTATTTGATAAAATCTAACACCCCTTCCTGATTAAGGTCTTTAGCAATTCCACTAAAATCAGGATCAAGACAAGGCTGTCCACTCTCTCCATATCTTTTCAACATAAGTCTTGAAGTTCTGCTATAGCAATACGACAGCAAAAAGATATCCAAGGGGATTCAAATTAAAAATGAAGAAGTCAAACTTTCATTATTTGCCGGTGATATGATAGTATATATATAAGTGACTCCCCCCCAAAAAAACTCTCCCAGGAAACTCCTACAACTGATAAATACCTTCAGTAATGAGACAGGACACAAGATCAGTTAGATAAAGCCTGGGATAAAACCGGACTTGCTGAACATAGCGGACAATGAGGACTACTGAGAACTCAAGAACAGTGGCAATGGGTTTTTGATCCTACTGCACGTACTGGCTTTGTGGGAGCCTAGGCA
>NW_026068015.1:2404742-2409313 GCF_014885135.2 Alexandromys fortis
AAGGGAATCTAGGCTGTTTCCTGGTTCTGGCTATTACAAACAATGCTGCTATGAACATAGTTGAACAAATGCTTTTGTCATATGATAGGGCATCTCTTGGGTATATTCCCAAGAGTGGTATTGCTGGGTCCTGGAGTAGGTTGATCCTGAATTTCCTGAGAAACTGAAACACTGATTCCAAAGTGGCTGCACAAGTTTGGATTCCCACCAGCAATGAATGAGTGTACCCCTTACTCCACAAGCTGTCCAGCAAAGGCTATCATTGGTGTTTTTAATTTTAGCCATTCTGACTGGTGTAAGATGGTATCCCAAAGTTGTCTTGATTTTCACTAAGGAGGTTGAGCATGACCTTAAGTGTCTTTTGGCCATATGAACTTCTGTTGAGAATTCTCTGTTCAGTTCAGTGCCCCATTTTTAATTGGGTTAATTAGCATATTAAAGTCTAGTTTATTGAGTTCTTTATATATTTTGGAGATCAGACCTTTGTCTGTTGAGGGGTTGGTGAAGATCTTCTCCCAGTCTGTGGGTTGCCTGTTTGTCTTAGTGACAGTGCCCTTTGCTTTACAGAAACTTCTCAGTTTCAGGAGGTCCCATTTATTCAATGTTGCCCTTAATGTCTGTGCTGCTGGGGTTATATGTAGGAAGTAGTCTCCTGTGCCCTTGTGTTGTAGGGTACTTCCCACTTTCTCTTCTATCAGGTTCAGTGTGTTCAGACTGATATTGAGGTCTTTAATCCATTTGGACTTGAATTTTGTGCAAAAAGTTCAAGTAACTTATAATGATGAATATCTTAAATGTCACCATAGAACCTTCATCTAGCCACTGATGGAAACAGAGGCGGAGACCTGCATTGGAGCACTGGACTGAGCTCTCCCAAAGTTCAGTTGAAGAGTGAGAGCAATGAGAATATGCAAAAAGAGGTCAAGACTATGATGGGTGCACTGACTGAAACAGTCTACCTGAGCTAATGGAAGCTCACCAACACCAGATGGACTGGGAAGGAATAAGCAAAGGACCAAACTATTTCTTCTGAATAAGGTTGACAGTTGCATCATTGGGACAGATTGAGGGATCACTGGCAGTTGCACCAGGATTTATCCATACAACATGTACTGGCTTTTTGGTTACCTATTCTCTTTGAAGAAATACTTTGCTCAGCCTAGACATAGTAGGGAGGGCCCTAGACCTTTCCCCAAAGCAATGTGACCTACCCTCTCCCCAAAGAATAGATGGGGTACTGTGGGAGTATGTAGAGGGTATGGGAGAAGGGGAGAAAGTGGGAACCTTGATTGGTATGTATAATGAAAAATGATAATTTGCTTTTTTATAAAAAATTAAAGCTCCTGTCCATTAATCCAAAGAATCCAGAACAATAATTTAATAGTTGCTATGCTAAAGCTATTTCCTCTCTCTGTCTCTTCTGATATGGTGAATCATTGTATCAAAGGAAGAAAATAGTTAATTATTAAGAAAGATTTTTTCTTTTAATACGTGGGAGTTCATAGATATCTTGTGTGAGTATAGTTGCTTGCAATTGTTAAAAGAGGGTATGCTTACTTGTGAGCTCTCTATCACTGGTGCTAGGAATTCAGGTCCTTTGAAAGTGCAGCAAGTACTCTTAACCTCTGAGTCATCTCTCAAGTTCCAAGAGTCGATTGTTTTTAAAATAAATTTTAGTGTAGAGATTAAACTCAGTTTAACAATATAAATTGCATGTGCGTAATTGGAAAGTAAGTGATGTCAATGCATGCATATTCCAAATGCCTGTGGCATACAGAAAACAAATCAGAATATACACTATTGAACCTTTCAGCCATATTAGAATTATGGTCTAAGAGCAGCAGAAGGTCAGTTCCAATTTGTACCTAAAACTGATTTTTCTAAAATCTATTCAACTGCTTTACTCATAAAGGAGTATATATAAAGAGAAATGATTTACCTAGTTGTCATCATTGGAGCAAAATGATATCTTGTGCCTTGGGTAAGTTTTTCTTTGAAAGTATTGGTAACTTGCCACCCCATAAGATGCGAAAAGCAGGCCCTGTCAAACAAAGGTCAGCATTGTGTTATAAAGTTCTCCTTGGAAAGAAGCTGGAATCAATAGGGGTTTGGCCCTAGGCCCAGGGCATCCTTTCATTCTTCATGTTAATACAACTCAACTGTGGAGAAGTACTTCTTATTTGATCCCATATGATATTAAGTGTGAATTCTTAAAAGTTTCATCTTTAGACATAGTAGGAAAGGAAAGTTGAATAAACCCTCAGATTAACTAATACATTTATTATTTAAACAGTTTTTTTCATATAACACTTTTTGGTCACATTCTTCCCCTATATCAGTCTAACAAAGATCTATACCCACAAAACATGTTTTGTTCTAATCCTGTCTCAAAGAAAAATGCAAATCAAAGCAAAGCCATTAAGACAATAATTACCAAAACCAAAACACACACATACAAATATGTAGCCCATTTTTTGTTTGTCAACTGCTCCTAAGCATGTAGCCATAAATGGGATGTCCTCATCAGCTATCTCCCATCAAGACTCAGGGATGTATGAGGAAGAGGAGGTGGAACAATGAGAAGAGTCAGGGGTAAAGAATGACTATAAGGAAACCACCTCTTCAGACAAGAAGACAAGTTAATTACAAATACGTTGCTGATTAATTTACACATTTTTTTTGTCAAAGTTCTGCAAACTTTCACGGTGGTGACTTTGGCAGCAAAACTCACACTACTGCTTAGTCAGAAAGGTCTTTCTGAGTTCTAGCTTGAAGCTGTGACATTACTGAAGTTCTCACTCAGAAGTTGGAAGTAAAGAATTGTAACAATTGCTTCTCTAAGGACACCTACAGAATATCTTCAGAATGTACTATACTAACTATACTAACTAGTGTTGCTTTTTTTCTGATTTTTTTGAGACAGTATTGCTTTTAAAACATGTCTTCTTTTCTTTATGGTAGACAAATTTACTTCCTCATTCTGTGTCTTATGTCTTTCTAGAATTAGCACAGTATTTAAAAGAAATATGAAAGATGAAATTCATTGTTTTGAACCTGAATGATGAAAAACAGAGTTGGGGTTAGAATCAAAATGTTAGAATATATTTTTAGCAGCTGAGACAAATACCAAATAACCTCCAAAGACACATGAACTCTAGACAATGTAGGTTGACTGATAAAGTTCTAGATTAGGCTACACATATATCAAATTCTAGAATACAAGTCAAATCCCAAGTGATTTAGGGTTCTAGGGATAGTGTATCCCCTGTGCTCTGACCTCACTAATATCTGTTCTATGCTTAGGCTCCTGCACATTTATCCATTACATATGGAAACACAAACTTTAGGAAGTTTTGACAAATTTGTGGCAAATAGTTTATATAACTCAGGGAAAAAAATAAAAGCTAGAGAAAAGATTGAGAACATTGGTGTTTATTTAACTCTAGGTGCCATGGGCTTGACATCAGTAGAAGAAAAATGAATGAGAACCACGCAGTTTTATTTGTTCACTGCATTTCCCAAGCATAAAATATGCAGTTATTTTTCCTGCTTATTTCATCTTTAAATAATCAGGACAGATACTGCTGCATTGTTTGTTTCTAGGCAGAAGTTTTTCTAGTTTTTCAAGACAAAGACCCCAGCTGATAAATGCTAGGTACAGCAATTCAGGGGCAGTTTCCAACTTTGAATATATTTTCAGAATAGGTTAGGCGCTTGAAGATTCACTGTGAATCTCAGGCCATCATGCCTTCAAAATGTTTTTTTTTGTAAATATTATCTTTAAACATATGTTTTCTGCACTGGGATGTCTTCAGATGTCAATAATCGTGCCATTATTGCTGAGCACCGTATATTAGAAAAAGCACCTGCAGATCTTTATTATGTTTGCATGATAGTTCGGGAGATAAGTATCATAAAATATGAAATATGTTAATAAAGGAGTATTTATCTTATGTACAAGGCAATGGGAACAAAACTAGACTCCTCAGGAAAACGATTCATTGTATATAGAAAAATGAGACATAAATATGTTTGCCAGATGCCATAATCATGTGGTACTTCATTAAACACTATGTAGATGGCAAGTAAAAGGAACATCTTCAACACTTTAACACTTGGATTCTTGCCTTAAATATGATAAAGGGACACTGAGTTCAGGGACATTGGGCCTTACAGGAGGACAAAAATATCTGAAGAGTAACGGTTTTCTATAGCCTGCCTGGCCAAGGTTTTCTTACCCAGGCCATTCACAAACATTATGAATTGAAATTTCTCTACAATGTCTTGTGAAAAAAATTACTAGCTCTGCAATTTTTACCATAACTCTATGAGTTACAATTTAAAATCTATACATACTTTATTAAAATTTCATATAATCAATGTCCACTCCTTAGGTACATATTCTTCTTGCTCTCATTGAAAGTTTTCAGATGATCCCTTGTTTTATTGTCAGTCAATTCCAAAAATAAAATTGTTTATAGGGTATGTAAATAAGTGTCTAGAGTATCAAAGGAAGTTCAGGCTCACAAGAGAATGAGAACAGGGTTACTATTTCATGGAAAAATTAAAAT
>NW_026068015.1:2411266-2417222 GCF_014885135.2 Alexandromys fortis
ATATATTCAAAGGTTTGTCTAATTACATTGCAGTGTTTAGAAATCTGGGCTCACTAGGTGTAGTTCAGCTAAACTACTAGGTAATAACGGACTGGCATCTACATCATTAACAAGAAGACCTACTGCCAAATTTGATTCATTTATTTGCCAAAGAATAACACCATGAAGTGTAGCATGGATACTAAAAACCCAGAGACAGAAATTAGGGTTCAACCTAAAAACCAGAAAAGCAAAGCAGCCAAGCCACTGGTGAAATCTTCCTTCTATCAAGGCTGGGCAACCTCAAACTAAATATACTAAGCCTAACTCTCCTTGTATTTTGTGTTCCCTCTAGGGTTAGAATTAAAGGCATGACTCCTTAGTACTGGCATTAAAGGTGAAGCACTAACACCTGGATTTGCCTCTGCATTGATCTTGTGTAGCCCAGGGTGGCCTTAAACTCACAGGGATTCATCTGCCTCTGTGTCCTAAATCCTGAGATTAAATGTGTGTGTCACCATTATCTGACCTCTAGTGGCTTTAGCTTTGCCTCTGGTCCTCCGACAAGATTTATTTACTAAAATACAAACAATATACCACTATAATGAAGAGCGTGAACTCTGTGCCAGGTATAAAAAGAAAGGTCTACAAGAAAAATGGCAATGGCCTATGTTGTTTTAGAGACCTCCTGGCTCTCCATGACAAATAACTCCTAGAGAAGTATTGCAAGGTTATAATGAAATTTTCATTTAATAACCCATGCCTTGTGGGAGCATCATTGTCTAATTATCGAGGGTAATTCCATTCAAAGATTGTGCTGTTGTAATTTGCAATTAGCCTAATAACTAGTACATTTTCATACAACTTTATCATTCATTTCTAGTTTTGGTTAACATACCCACTGCCCCATCCCTTCCTACCACAGATCCCATTCCACTTGTTTAATTAACCCTCAGGATTCCACACTTTTTTTTTTCATGTCACATGTGTTCTACTTCCTTCTACTGATTTCTTTAGTTGAAACATTAGATGATAAGCACCTTTTTAATTTTTCCCACTTCCTTTGAGATAGATTTTCACTGATCTATCTTGAAAAACACATTCAGAGCAAGACTGAAAAAGCCAGGGCCATGCCATTTATTATGGAAATTGTTGAGTTACCAACTAGAAAAAAATCCCAACGAATATCAAGGATAAGTAAGATATTGAAAATGCATGAATATCTTGTAGAGGGCAGAAATAAAGCACACTCTACTCAAGGTCAGAGACTGACAACCTGGTGATCAGAACTCGGCACTGATGTATCGTTGCCTCTCCTTGTTTTATTCCCCAATGCAGGCAGTGGTCAAGTCATCAACCCTAGGAAGGAAACATTTTAGTTCTCAGTTCGACTCTTCATGCTTTAGAGTTTCAGAAGCCAAATCCTAAAACCCTTTGATATAATTAAAAAATACTGGACATTAGAATTGGGCTAAACAAAATCAAATGAAACTGACATTTCAAGTCTGGAGAAAAATCAGAATTTAAGGTACACTTGCCATCTCTGGTTTCTTAAGGCAGTGGACTCATTCTAATACTTTCTTTTTGTTTTTGTTACCTGGTTTTTGTTAACCTGTTTGTTTTATAAGCCTGCTAATTTTACAAAATAATGAGTTTTATTTCAAAATTTTAAAATGTGCTTTGATTTCACATTTAAACCATTGCAATGACTTCCTAAAATAATCAGGCTGTTGTCATTTGTTCCTTTGTCCTTTCAGACACACTGTTATGTTTAAAGAACAAATGAACATTTACAACATTCACTGATCAAAGTTCCAGCACTCCAAGGGCTATTTAAGTATGCTGTTGTGTATTTCCATAGTCAGTTGTTTTCAAGCAAGTAGTTTAAATATTGCTAATAACCCCACTTTAGGATTGGTAAGTCCATGATAAAAATGTATAGTGAATTCTCTATAAGCCATCAAGCCAACACATAGCTACCATGTTATCACTTTTCTTAAAAGATTGAGACTTAGAGACGTCTTTGGCTTCCTGAAGTACAGAGCCCAGAATATGTCTGAAGTAGTGATCAAAAACAAAAAGCTGAATGTCAGCATGAACAAAATATAAGCAGGTAACTTCGGAAATCAGTTTAAGCATGATATGATACAATACTCACAGGAAACAATGATACATTCTTAATGTTAGTCTTACCTTTATAACTGTAATAAAACCATTATATTCAGGAATTTTGACATAAGTCTGGTACACAAATGAGCAGTCCTCAAAAGTTAGCTACATTACAGAACTCAATTCATTTTCATTCCAGTGCATTAAAATTAGCAATACTCCACTACATTTACTTACAGGAGCTGTTTTTCCTCTTTTAAAGGTTTTGTTGGGCTAATTTTGACTGTATTTATAGGACTATTAGTTTAATACATTCTTGAAAAGATAACTTTGTATAAGTCATTTGATTTATAGACACTGAGACATTACATTAGAAAATATTTTCAGAACTAATGAGATATTTCAAGGTTATGTCCAATCATGTGATTTGGGAAACACATTTTCTTTTTGTTTGCTTAAATATTGGTGGAATTTACTAAGGATTTTCTATAATATTTGCTAAGATTCAATGAGCAGGTGCAGCCTGTTATATTTCATTAATGTTAGTGACCACCTGCCATATGAGGTACTGTTTTTTAACTTGAATGTCTTTCAGATATACTTTCCTTTCTTTCTTTTATTTTGTTTTTAAAGACAAGGTTTCTCTGTAGCTTTGGGGCCTGTCCTGGAACTAGCTCTTGTAGATCAGGGAGGCACTGAACTCACAGAGATCCACATGCCTCTGCCTCCCAAGTGCTGAGATTAAAGGAGAGGTGTGCACCACCACCGTCCGGGTCAGATAAATTTTTTTTTAAAGATTTATTTCATCAAAACTATCCACTGATCATAAAGGAAGCACTTGGGAATGGTTTTGATATTTATTAAGAATGTAATTTCTGTAAACAGTGCATATAGGATGCTACAAAATTGCATTTTTATGCCTTAATATCTTCACTATCTGCAAGACACTAAAGTTGTATTGGCCTTTTCAACATTTGATCCTATCTCCTTGTGAAGTCAACAATAAAGGAGAAAACTGCAGACTGCAGATGTCCATCTGATGGATGGTTTGTTTCTGACTCCTGTGACAGTGAGCAAAAGTCAATCTGATCAGCCAAATAAATTTCCTGAGAGACATTCATCACATGATGTTAGCACTGAATGGGACTCTGGGGATCACCTGGCGAGTGACCTCTCAATATTTCAGAAAACCTAGTCGGACAGATCACATTTTATTCATGATTTCTTTTGACTTAAGGGGAAAGTTATGTTGAAACTTCATATTTCTTGACACAAACCCCCTGGGCCTTTGTGTTAACACTTTCTAGGTCCAAAGGTTAGAACATGAGAGGGCTTGTGGCACAAAACAGATGAAGCAGCCATGCAGGGAAGGCAGGTGTTGATATGGATTTCTGTGTTCTTTTAAGACAGACAGACATTTGCATATAAGAGCCTTAGAGACCAGCAGAGGAGACTGTGGTTTCTGTCCTCTTGTCAGTGACATTTCCACGTTTCTCTAGTCAGCTCCTTCCACTGAACATGCTGACATTTATGCTGAGGTTGTGCCTATTCTCTCAAACTCGTAGGAATTATAATTTTCATTACTTTGGTAGTATATGTGTGTTAAATTACTGATCTGTAAACAAATTCATAAACTTTTAGGAATTCTTTGAACCAATTTTTAAAAATCAAGTTATATGAACTTGTAAGTAAATTATATCAAAGTTATAGAGTATAATTGCTTAACAGTAATTATTCATGTTGATATTGCTATATTTTAGAAGTTTTGTTATTAATTACTACTACCATTTTACTTATATCTTCAGAATATGGCTTTATTAGGCATGATATACAATATATTTCACAGGGCACAATTCAAAATGTTTTCCAACTTTATCCTCAACCATATATCTTTGGTAGCTTGAAATGAGACACAAGGAGAATATATTTGCACAACTGAGACTTGAAGTAGTAGAGAAAAGAATTGCTAACAATTTTCAGAACACACCTCACCCCTTCCAATCCTTAGAGAGCGTAAAGCACACTGCTTTGGGAAAGTTTCAAGGTCCTCCCAACTATATCTAGGCTTAGCAAGTTATACGTCCAAAGAGAATAGGATCCCAAAAGGCAGTACATGCAGTAGGGATAAATCCTGGTATCACTGCCCCAGCAATTCAACTGTCAACCACATTAAGAGGAAATAGTTTAGTCCTATGTTTGTTCCTTTCCAGTCTGACTGGATTTGTTGAGCTCCTATTAGCTCAGGTAAACTGTTTCAAACCCATCATGGTCTTGACCTTTTTGCTCATATTCTCATTCCTTTCTCTCTTCAGCTGGACTTGGGGAGCTCAGTCCAGTGCTTCGATGTGGCTCTCTGCCTCTGTGTTCATTAGTTACCGGATGAATTTTCTATGGTGATATTTAAGACATTCATCAGTCTCACTACAGAGCAAGCGAAGATCTTAAGGGTAGAGATAAAACATTCCATTTGTTTAGGGAATGCTGTGATGTCATAGTGTGATGTTTTATCTTTTCTTCTGATGCAAACAAACCTACGATAGAGGCATTGTGAAAGCACAGCCTTATAATTATGCTCAGGAAGAGAATGGGT
Source organism: Alexandromys fortis (assembly GCF_014885135.2). Taxonomy (NCBI): domain Eukaryota; kingdom Metazoa; phylum Chordata; class Mammalia; order Rodentia; family Cricetidae; genus Alexandromys; species Alexandromys fortis. Next base: position 2,415,945 of record NW_026068015.1, read on the forward strand.
TAATGGTAATAAGTGGTAACTGCTGACTTATGTGCTTACTGTGCTGCACTTTTAGGATTACTTTGTATCAACATCTTTCTATATATAAGAAAAGAAACTTGTCAATAAAACAGTCACATGTAGGTTTGGCAGGAAAAATTTTAGAAGTTATTTTTGTCATAAGAAATGTCAAATCCCTGTGTAATATACACCTGAAGCTCTTCTGTGGGATAAAAAGTTATACATGGAAAGTAGTGACCTTGCTGGTTCTCATCCTGTCAAATACCTAGACTAATGTTTATCCTTATGTCTTAATTTTTAATAAAACTATCTAGAAATAAAAAAAGATATTAGGTTTTATAGAGACCATCCCAGAATAAGGATTCAAAGATAAACTATTTTTATAGCTCTGCAATTTTTTATGTGTCAGATTATTAAAACTTACTTAACCCTTTATAAACTATAAAGTTATAGTATGCTTAGGTCATTTATTATTAAAGGGAAAATTCCATATACTTAGTCCAGTCTATGTTCACAGCGATTTTAATCTTTCACAGCATACTAATATCCTGGCCTTCCTATCACTCATCACTCATTAGCTCACCCAGAACAATTAATATTTCTTTACCTCAATTAATGATGAGGACTTCTCTGTCATTTTCATTTCTTATATGATATTTTATTGTAAATACTTCCATATTAATGTAGAACTAAGTATAAAACTGTTGAATTGTCTTTAGAGTAACTAGCAGTATTAGGTAGGGTAATATGTCTCATGGTAGTCTATGAATAAATGACTTATACCATATAGTGTAACATGCAGGGCCAGCTTGTTGGGGTTTCTGTCCCGCCCGGTACCCCACAGCCAGCAAGCCCCAAAGAAAATCACAGAGAGATCTCGGTATGTTATAAAACTGATTAGCCCATTAGCTTAGGCTACATATTAACTCTTGTAGCTTATATTAATCCACTGTTCTTATCTATGTTAGCCACATGGTTTGGTACCCTTCTCAGGAGGGTAGCTCACATCTTGCTTCTTTGGAATCTGGGCAGGAGTGGGAGGAATCAACTTTCTCCTTTTTGGAATTCTCCTGTTCTCATTGCATCATTTCTACTTCCTGTCTGGTTTACCCATCTACTTCCTGCCTGGCCAATCAGCATTTATTTAAAACATGACTGACAGAATGCAGACAATTCTCCCTCATCAATATATCCTATATCCTTCAAGTATAAGTCTTTTTTCTTTAATTTGAAATATATGTTTTCACAGATAATATACTGTTTTTTCTCCCTCTAATC
>NW_026068015.1:2417520-2420083 GCF_014885135.2 Alexandromys fortis
TATATATATATATATATATAGAGAGAGAGAGAGAGAGAGAGAGAGAGAGAGACGTAGGATAAAAACATAGAGTAAAAATATAAAAGAGTTCATATTTTAAAAATGATAATGTATGAACTCACAAGAGAAAAAGGGAGCATGCACAGGGCCTTTATGTTTCCATACCATATGAGTTCCTAAAACTAAAAGGAAGAGTAGACTCGAGACCCCATTACTAACTCAGAAGTTATGTCCAATTGATAATCAGTTGCAAATGCAAATTTATTCCTCTCCAAGGGCATATTATGGGGTAGCAAACTACTCTTAAGGGTAAGATGAAAGCCTAGCTCTAAATTACTAAAAGAAAATTAACTCAAGGGTATCTTTGGATATTCCTTGTCTTATATCAGAGAAATTTTTCTTTCTTCTATTTTTAAATTAATTTCAAATGTCTTATTGTATAGATTTGTGTACCAATAGTCTATGTGTCCTTGTTAAAACAACAGAATTGTCTGGCCTATTTTGCAGAATGAATCCCTGCCAAATTTTTTTTGTGACCCATAAGGTTAACATTGGCCTTCTTTGTGATCATGAATTTCAAACTATCAACTGGAGCCTAGTGGACTCTTTAGTCATTACACAACTGAAGACACTCCATGCCCCTCTTCCAGAATCCATAACGGCAACTTTTCAGCAAGTAAGATAGAGACCTTATGTATACTTCTCTGATCCCTGATTGACAGTTGTAAGGACTAACCTTGTACACGACTATTGTGGCAAGTTGCTATTAACTTTTGTTTGTATTTTCTGTCTCATGCCTTAAAAAGAATTCACTAACCTTCTCTCTGTCTAGCGCCTCTCACACTCTTTCCACCCTTTCCTCCCCGAGTCCTAGAGGAGGTATTGTAAATATTCTATTAAGTGCAGAATATTCATCCATTATTCTTTTTCATCACTTTAAGTATCCATTCATTCCTAAAAGAAACTTCTTTGGTTAAGGCTTAGGATAATCAGAGGTGAACATAGGTATTAAGGAGACAGCTTGCTACCATGTCAGTTTAGCTGAAAAAACAGCAGTAAGTTCCTTCCTGAGGCCTATGGCTTTTGGGCATGGGTGTTCGGCCAGTTTTACAGCACTGTGAATGAATTCTTTCCCTTCCAGAGAGTCTCAAATCTAATCAAAGATCAGTAGGTAAACTCATACTTTTATATCACTATTGCACCAGTGGACACATTTTGCCTTGCAGGTTGGTATTAGTGTTGGTAGGGTGTCACAGTTGGTTAAGATTGTGAAAGCATCTTCTCCCCAAGAAGCCTATACAGCACCTACAGCACCATGAAAGCTAGCCAGCAGAGAGAAATTTTTTAGCTTTGTTCCAGACTGATTTCTCTGTATTTTGAAACATGTACGGTGTCTTCAACAACAGTGATTTATCAACAAATTTTGATGGACAGCTAAGAGGAATGACAAAAGCATGTAGAGTTTGAAGGGCTCTGTTGAACAGTTCTAAAAATGATATATCACACGAGACATTAAGATTATCCAGTGATGCAGGTAATTTCCCCTTCTAATTGTAAATGGTTTCAAACTTATATTTTTAAAATTGGCTTATGAAGTAGGCAATGTTTGTATGGCTTTTCCTTATTCACTTTGATTTGGTTAACTCTTATACCCTCCAAAGTCACTTCCCCTATCTCTTGACTTCAATCTCTATCAAATCCCACCAGCGTTTTCTATTTGTATTTTCTATTTTCTTCTACCATCCCTCCTCCCTTGAGGCATTTCTCACCTCAATGACACTTTCTTATTGACCTGGATTATAAATATAATTAAGGTTAGACACACACACACACACACACACTTTAAAGATAAAAAATCTAGGATCCATACCTGAGAGGGAGCATGTAGGATTTGTCAGGCTGAGTGAGTTACCTCATTCAGTATAAATTTTCCATACATTTACTGTCAAATTTTATAATTTTGTTTTTTATGGCTGCATAAAATTCCATTATGTACACATTCTAATCATCCATTCATAGGTGATGGAAATCAAGGTTGATTTCATTTTTAGGCTATTGATAATAGTATACCAACAAACATGGATGAGCCAGTATTTCTGCTGCAGGAAATGTATACCCAAGAGTGATATAGCTAGGACAAACAGTAGTATTATTTCTAGGTTTCTGAGAAGTCTCCACACTGATTTCCATAGTAACTACCAGTTTGCATTCCAAACAGAAGTAGATATATGTATCTCTTCCCTCACATTCGCTCCAGCATTTGCTGTCATTGACTTCCTGATGATAACCATCTTGTAAGAAAGTGAAATCACTGCATAGTTTTAAAACACTGAAGAAAAAAATAAACATAGAGAAAGGACACTGGAAGACAAAAATAACTCCCTTATTATAATCTGGTAGAAATAGCATTGTGAAAAATGGTCTTCCTAACAAAAGCATTCCATAGTTTCAGCACAATACCAGTCAAAACCTCAGCACATTTTTTTTCACAGAAACAGAAATAATTTGAATTTATGTAAGAGGAAAGAAAACCCAATAACTAAAGCAACCATCAACTATATAT
>NW_026068015.1:2420359-2421865 GCF_014885135.2 Alexandromys fortis
GTTTCCTTGGTCACGGTGTCTCGTAGCAATAGAACAGTAACTAAGATATATATGTGTGTATGTATATATATACATATATATGTATATATATATTGATGTTTTAGCATATACAATTTCAAATTACACTACAGAGCTATAGAAACAAACAGATGTGTTTTAGCAATAAAAAATTCATGTTGATCAATCAAACAGAATAGAATAGAAAACTAAGATTCTTAAAATTCTTAACATAAACCACCTGATTTCTGACCAAAATACCAAGTCACATTGTGGAGAAAATACATAATTTTGATCAGATGGTATTGTATACTGGATATTTACATGTAGAGAATTGAAACTATATTGTCATTTCTCATTCAATCAAAAAAATGCCAAGCTGATCAAACATATCAAAATAAAATCTGAAACTTCTTCCTCTGAAGCATCTCAAAGAAATGTAAGGGATTTTCTACACGATTCAGGCATAGGCAAGGCCTTTTAAATAGAAATCTAATTACTCATAAACTAAAGTCAACAAGAAATAAGTATCACCTCAGATTATTAAAAATATTCTGCCAGCAAAGTAACTGAGTCAGTTCAGTTAAGACATGACCCACAGATTGGGAGACTATCATTACAAGCTATTCTTCCAATAAGTTAATAATAAGTAGACTACACAATTCAAAAACTAAACACCAACACAACAAACAATATAGTCAACAAAAATATAGGTCATGGATGTGAACAGAGGTTTATCAAAAAGAGAAATATAAAAAAAATTAGCATTTTAAAAATGCTCAACAGTTGGTAGGTACAAATTGAAGTCTTGAGTCTCCTGCTTTCATTGAGATAGAGGTTTGCTGTGTCACTCAGCCTGGCTTCAAATTTATGATTCTTCTGTCTCAGTTCCTTACAGGCATGAATCACCAGATCCAGATTCCATCTGATCCAGATATTTGTGCTTTTAGAGTATATACTAAATAGATGCACTGTGTGGTATGGGATTTAAACTTATTTGTATTTACTTGGAACTTTTATACTTGAGAACTTGAGAGTGGATGGGCATTTGGTGTTTATTTTGTGTTAGAAGTTCCTGGGGTGCCTGATGCTGAAACTGTTAGCTAACTACTGGTCTGTTTAAGTTTGTAGCAGAGATTAGTTTGGAGTTGCAAACTTGCTGTCAGGGCAGCAGACAGACTCTTCTCAATTGGGTGGGCCTCATCCAATATATTGATACTCTGAACAAAACCAAAGTCTAAGGGGAAAATGTCTGTATTGGGAATTGTTTTTCTCTACTTCATACTGCAGCAAGTACTTCTTTGGATTCAGTTTTCAGACTCTGATCTTGGAACTTCTTAGTGTCCAGCTCAGTGCTGTGGCCAGTACTGTGATCCTTTAATACAGCTACTCATGCTGTGGTGACCCCAATCATAACATTATTTTATTTGCTATTTCAGAATTGCAAATTTTTGCTACTGTCATGAATCATACTATAAATATCTTTGCTTTCTGATGTTCTTAGGTGAC
>NW_026068015.1:2427130-2430092 GCF_014885135.2 Alexandromys fortis
AAAAAAAAAAAAACAGAAAAATCTTCTTCTGTAGACTTGCCTTAAGAATATTAATATTGTCTGAAGAAAGATTTGTCTGAGCACTGCCAGGCAAAACTTTCTGTCAGTTTGTCACAGATAACACATCCATGCCAGGAACAGCGACTCACAAACAGTCAACATATAGTGAATTTCCCACAATGTGGACAGACCCATAAAGTCAAATCCAGCCTGCTTCTAGCAGAACAGCCCTAGATTATCCCCACCCATGAAGGTGTGACTGATCTTCCTACCTCCTAAACATCAGCTTCCCACACAACATTAAAATATCTGCCCTTTCAGTACTTGTGATATGTTATCTCCTCAAACTCACTCTGTTTACAGAACTTTTCAGAGTAAATCAAAAGATTTATAAAAATGTCACTGAAGATACTTTATCCCCAAAATCCTTACTCTAGAGACATTTAGAGAGCTCTTAGGCCAGCTGCTATTCTACTATCGTATTATGTGTGTTTAAAAAGCAGCCCACTTGATAAGGATACAGATATTGAATTTTCTTTGGAAAAAAATAGGTTGCCACAGAAATATGTTAGAGAGATTACTATATTTGAAAAAGTTTCTATACATATAGCTGAGGCAGATCTGATTGCACTAACTGATATAGTCCCTTGTTCAAATGACAATGAAAATGTTGTGTATATTCTCAGGTTTGGAGAAATTCAAGAATAAGAAGCACTGTTTTTTGAAGTGTGAGTATAACAGGACCATGAATGGCATAAACACAATTCTTTTATAAGCTAAACTTGTGCCCTAAAATTGGAAAGAGCAGAAGGAGGAGATCAGAAAGTGAAAAGAATAGCAGCTTTCACTATGGATAAATCTATTTGATGTTATTTGTTCACTTTAAATCACCAAGTGTTTGGATAGAATTTAGCATATTGGAGACTTTGTGAGAATTTCTAGAACATTCTTTTGCTCTTCAACCTTTGACCCAGGAAGAGAGAGTCCATGTGTTTATGTGTAAGACTACTGACTGGGAGCTCTTTTCCTCAGGACTAATCTTGCTGAAGTATCTCATTGAAATAACTGAATCAGCCATGTTAACATGCCTTTGTTTGTTGCCCCACTAATTTTATGAAGGCCATATTGACAATCAATGCAGAATATAAAGTAACAGCAATACACTTGAATACTTAATATTAATACTTAAAGACAGCCACTGCAACAACATTATCCAGGCTTCTGCTTTCACAATTTCCCTGTGTAAAACAACATACAACTGAGAGGATGTGCATGTGTGCTCAGAGAATATCATTGACTTGAATATTGGTGCTTGGCATGCCATGAGAGATCCAACATCCAAAAAAAAAAAATACTAAAGGCTTTATATAAAAACTTGCAGATGAATTCTCTAGGATTCCTTGGTATTGGTAGATATCTTCTTGGTGATAGAACGTTCTGATCTACTTAAGTCTCAGCTTTAGTGTCATCTTTCAACATTCACACACTGACGCTCCATGAGTCTTATAACACTGAGGCTCAATAAACCTGATTATTGACAGGATTTGCTTGATCCTCAATGGCCTAAAATGGTTATAAGCATCTTACCCCATGAGACTCAAGTATAGTATCTTTAGGCCAATGCTCACAAATGAATCATCTAGACATGGCCTGTCACCAGGAAGAGATCTCCAACATACTGAAATGAATTCATAAACATTGCACAAAGAGTTTGGGTGGACCCTCAAAATTTCTATGGCCTTTGGTTCTGTGAGACACTATAAGAGTTTAAATATAAAATGTCTCTTAAGTGTTTAAAACTTCCAGAAAGTGCCATTTGGCTCATGAAGATAAGTAGCCCTAGTCAGGGTTGTAATATTTATATTAGACTCACTCCAGACAGTCCTGACTGCTTTCTGATATGGCATATATAAATATCTATTTGTTCCCCTATCTATTTGTAGAGATGTAGCCAATTCATTATACTTTCCCTATTATGATGGACTGAGGCATAAAGCAAACTCAATCTTTCTTTCCTTATGTTGTCTCGGTCAGTTATTGGTTCATGGAATACAAAAGCAACTGTATTAGAGTTTTCTAAAGGAACACACCTGTTAAAATAAACATATAAACACAAAATTCAATACACAAACACACACATGAATTTTAATTATATAGACTTAGAATAACTCTGCAATGGCTATGTCACAGCCAAAAGCCAAAAACAAAATTCCCCACATCCAGCAGTGATTCACAACCCACACTGAATATTTTAATAGCTCAAATCTGATATTTCAGTCTTGGAGGTTTCCTGGCAGTCTACATTGGAGTTTCAAAAAAAAACCTGGGTTTTATACTTGTTTCAACAAAGGAATAGAAAATCTTAACAATGAGAGGTTCAACAGATAAAATGCAGTCTCCTTTTTCCATGTCATTTTATGTCACTATGTACTGTCACTAGACAGTGTGACCCAGTTGTAGCATGCTTTGTTTCTATTACAAATAATCTGATAAAGAAAATAAACAAGAACTGTCTGAAAGCTTGTATGTTAGTTGATTGCAGAAGTCAAACTACTAATGCAGTAAAGTCATCACAGGCACTAATATATAAAATCAGTACCAAAGAGATTAAGAGATTAAGTTGGGCCACCCTCGGTCTGACTCCCTTCCCTCTTTGACCACATAACATCTCCCAGCCCAGCCTGTTCGGGCTCTAGGACCTAATCCGAATCGGCAGGGCAAACGGGAAGGTGGTAGCTCCTTTGTCCCCATTAGGCTGCCAGCAGCGAGCTAGGTAGGCCCTTCGTTAGAGCCACCCAAGCAGCAAGGAGATCTGGTCCAGGCACCAGGAGAGACATCACTGGGGTGAGTGAGTATCTGACCGCGGCAGCAGCCCAGGACAGGAAACTCAGACACCCCACCCACACGTCCTGGTCATCCTCAGGGGCTACCCTGCCCAATACCTCCACTCTCTTCCTATCCC
>NW_026068015.1:2432238-2438503 GCF_014885135.2 Alexandromys fortis
TGAATCTAACAACACAGAAAGAAACTACAGTAGATAACTGATGAACTTACTTTAAAGAAGACATATGAAGAGTCAACAGGTATATTAAAATGTTTTCAGCATGTAATCAGGAAAATGGAAATCTAAGGCACAGGGTAAACAAATGTAAATCAACCACCTCACCCTGAGTAAGAATAAGTATTATCTGAAGGGCTAAAGAAAATGATCACTCTTGAGGGTATGAGGACAAGAAAGAATCCTGCACCCTTGGTATTAATATTATTTGGTATAGCCACTGTAGGATATTATAATAATTATGTATAATGAAATATGGTTAGCCATAAACCCTTGAATCCTGTCATTTGTAACAACACAACTGTAACTTCACACCACTGTGGCAAGAAATAAGGCAGTCTCAGAAAGCCAAGAACTGAATGTTTGTAAAAATGTGCAGATAAAGTATTGAACTTATGTACACTGCAAGTATAATGGCTCCAGGAGGCTGAAAAAAAATAAGCGAAGTCATGCAGAGTTGGGAGAATCTAAAGAACCCACCTTTACAGAGAAGTCTGAAGGGCATATTTCAAAGAGCTAGAAGTAAGGATTGTGAGGGTTGGAAATTAATGTTTATCTTGATTTAAAACTTATATGATGTTTATTGAAGCATCATATGCTATCCATCCCACAAATATGTGTGTTTAAATAGATATAATTCTCTATGTGCATGTTAAATCTAATCAAACAAGATAAGTTTTCAAAACTTGAGTTAGCTGATTTCTATAATTCACTGAAGCCTTATCTAATTCCTGTGTTGATTCAGACATAGGAATTTCTTTTGAGATATTTGAGGGTATCATGGACAATACTGCAGGTTATTGTTTCTGTTTACGTGCAGACTGTTCAATCAGCTTTTGATAATTTGATTTTAGCTAAGACCTGAGTTACTTGATTTATACTGTAAGCTTGAAATAATATGACTACAAGAAAATTACTTCAGATGCCTTAGATAGTGAAAAAAAAATCTAATAAGTACCCACAACTTCCAAAAGACCTGATTAGGTTGCTCATAACAAATAAAGTTAAAGAGTAAGCAACAGGAATGGGGCTAATATGTGTTCTGTTCATCTGTAGTGCTTGATAGAGCTCTCTGTGAGTAATGGGGAATATAAGAGATTGTATGAGGACGTGTGTGGTTTTATGTGTGATCTATATTCATTATTGCATGTATTTTGTTTTATTATGGATTGTAAAGTTCTCTGAAACATGAGAGTAGATTAGTGGTGCTGTAGTACTCAACACCCAGTTTCTATCTTCACTCAGTATTTACCTGCTTCGCTATTTAAACATTAACCTCTCAATTTCTGAAGGAGTAAGTTGACCATTAATGTAACCATTTGGAGAACTAAGTTATAGTTTCAGAACTCTCAAAATTCAAAATACTACATAAATGCTGTCACTCAATCTTAACTCACTGAGACAATCTCATGTATGGATTGATTATAATTCACTTTCATGCAAGCTTCCCACATGCTAAAATCATGTGGTTTCTCTCCATATTGTATACCTTCAAGTATTCCATGCCAAGTTGAAAAGGGGATTGTTCTTCATGGTTCTCATTATAGGATTTTCCCTTTCCAGTCTTTTAATTTAATGAATAAAGAAGAAGTCTATTTGGGAGTCATATTCAATTTGATTCGCAAAAGACTATATTTCAAAAGATCTTTTGTTCTTATAAACTATGTAAACACAAGTTAAAAGGATTATATAGTTTTCTTAAGCAATGGATTTACTCGAGTATACTATTTACAAATAATATAAAAATATTAATGGTTTATTCATTTCCCTTATATTTAAAACTTCTCATTAGATTTCTACATACTAAGTTATATCTTGTTAAAATGACTTGATTTTCTTAATTATTATTGGCATATTGATGTTCAATCTTTGAATGTGATGAACAAAGATGCAAAACCCCATGCTAAATCTAGTTATTTTGTCAAGCCAGTTTTCAGGTTTTGGATATTACTGAATGGAAGTAGTTCTTGTAAGGAAAAACTGAAAAGTCAGTAAATTAACATATTTAAGTTCAATAATAAGTATTATTTTATCTTTTGAAGCATTTGTCATTGAAAAGCAATAGTCTAGAATTAGAGAAACAGTAGGAATTAATATTCAGTAAAGCAGCACTGAGCACACACAGGAAATCAAATGCAAACCAGAAGGAGTCCTATGGTAGTTTTTGCAGGCATTCATGTAAAAGGATTTTTTAAACCATTTATTATAATATAAAACTAACAGACAAATACATGACAAGAAACTGAGACAGTCACTATGTCCATGACAGGCCCACCGTCCTTAACCTCCCAGCTCCAAAAAGAGTCATGCAACCTTCAGGCCCTGCTTCTCTTCCCTGGGGCCACTGCTTCTGGAATCAAACTCTTTATTCACTTGGTCAACAAACCATGACATAAACGAAATTCCTGTAACACTCATGTAGAGCCTTCCATGAAAAGAAACAATAGCATCAACTAAAACCACTTAAATAAGTTCATCAGTTGTCTTAGCTGAGGCTAGAGTTATCTTTCCTTATACTTATATAAATCTTAACTTGATAAAAGAATTCGTTGTGTACCTTCAGTTTTCCTGAAAAAAAAATCTATTGAGTATAGATACTCTCTTTGCTTTCAGTCTAAATATGAAACACTAAGAGTAATCATAAAAATAAATAAACAATAATATAAGACAGAATTTACAACATAAAAAATACACAAAGACAGGGAAAAAAGAAGAGTTGAAGAGAGCAGAAGAAAGAGGGGGAGAAGGTAAAGAAGAATAGAGAAGGGAACATAAAAACAAAGACACAGGAGAGATAGAAACACCCAGTAAGAGAGCAAACATATGAAAATACATTAATAAAGTATAAATTTTATGCTAATTATGAAAGTTGGGATACATTAGGAATCTTTCAAAATTGCCACTAACTTGAAAAATAACAAATATCTAAGGTCTGAGCACTGATCTTTAAAATCCTATGCCTGTCCTGTGAAATCTTTCTTTTCCTTATATTAAGTGTGGAATATATATACATTAGAGTACTACACTAAGGTAAGAAACAAAGACTTCTTGAATTTTGCATGCAAATAGATGGAAATAGAAAAGACTATCCTGAGTGAGGTAACCCAGACCCCAAAAAAAATGAACATGGGATGTACTCACTCATAATTGGTTTCTAGCCATAAATAAAGGTCACTGAGTCTATAATTTGTGATCCTAAAAAAGCTAAATAAGAAGGTGAACCCAAAGAAAAACATATAGTTATCCTCCTGATTATGGGAAGTAGACAAGATTACCGGGCAAAAAATTGGGATCTTGGGGGTGGTGTGGGAAAGGGGTAAGGGGAGATGGGGAGAGAAAAGTGAGAAGGGGAGGATGGGGGGAACTTGGGGAAACAGGATGATTGGGATAAAGGAAGGTTGGATAGAAGAGCAGGGAAGCACATATCTTAGTTAAGGGAGCCACCTTAGGGTTGGCAAGAGACTTGAACCTAGAGTGGCTCCCAGGTGCCCAGGGCGATGTCCCCAGTTAGTTCCTTGGGCAGCTGAGGATAGGGAACCTGAAATGACCCTATCCTATAGCAATACTGACGAATATCTTGCATATCACCATAGAACCTTCATCTGGTGATGGATGGAGATAGAGACAGAGACCCACACTGGAGCACTGGACTGAGCTCCCAAGGTCCCAATGAGGAGCAGATGGAGGGAGAACACGAGCAAGGATGTCAGGACCACGGGGGGTGCACCCACCCACTGAGACAGTGGGGCTGATCTATTGGGAGCTCACCAAGGCCAGCTGGACTGTGACTGAAAAAGCATGGGATAAAACCGGACTCTCTGATCATGGCGAACAATGAGGACTGATGAGAAGCCAAGGTCAATGGCAAGGGGTTTTGATCCTACTTCATGTTCCGGCTTGGTGGGAGCCTAGCCAGTTTGGATGTTCACCTTCCTAGACATGGACGGAGGGGGGAGGACCTTGGACTTTCCACAGGGCAGGGAACCCTGACTGCTCTTTGGACTGGAGAGGGAGAGGAGTGGGGGGAGGGGAAGAAGGGCTGGAGGAGGGGGGAAGGAAATGGGAGGCTGGGAGGAGGTGGAAACTTTTTTTTCTCAAAAAAATTAAGCATACAGGAGAATATTGTGTTTCTCCATATATAAATACATATTAATCAGATGTCTGCATAAACATATATATGTGCATATATATGTCTGTTATATATACTATAATGACTATCCATAGCTTGTGAGTAATATGTTAATGTTACCTGCCAATTATTATCAGTGTGAAACAAATAAACAACATGCATTTTATTTAATGGCACAGTGATTTCTGCAGGTTCTCTACCAATAAGTTGCCTTTCTTCTCATTATCAATCCTATTATTTCTCATAAATAAATAATTACAGATCACTGTGGAAAATTATTACATCTATAAATTTCCATAATGTCGTTTTATTGCTTATATGTCATCCCAGTAAGTAATAATGAGGAAGGAAAGATAAGCAGTTGACAATGGTGTAAAAGATGAATTCTCTGATCTGCTCCTTTAGCCACAGCATTATTTAATAAAATAGTAACTCACTCTGCTTCAAATGTTATGTTTCTTACATTGCTTAAATGAGAGCCTCCAAGCCAAATCCTTAGTAGTAATAGGCAGATAAGTATGTACTCAATTAATGTGACCCAAAAAATTTTTGTGACTAATTGAGGGTACATTGTTTGCAAAGTTTAAGCTGAAAGGACAGTGGGAAATTTGTAGCTGAATAATAATATATCCAAAATAATTATAAGGTGATTGGTTTTGTATTTTTTCCAGGACTGTGTTTAAATTTTGCCCTTTTAGTTTATTTATAATGAAAGGTAAGCACTCACTTAACTATTGATTAGAAAAGAAGGAGAAGTGTACATCATCCATAAAATGAATGGCCAATACCTTGGGTAGTTTAGCAGCACTGGATTAAGTGCTTTTTGTATGTAAGATTGACATATATTGGGAATAATTTGTGTTCCATGAAGTAAAACTTTTTTTTCTGATATTGAGTCATTGGCTGTTGATTGTTTAAAGTAGGAACAGAGAATGCAAAATGTTCCCTCTCTTCAGTATAAAAGTAACAGAGAAAAATCAATCTTTTAATTGAACCATAATAGCGTGATGTCCTTGAGGAATCCTGTAGGAGCAGGGACCCCTGACTGTCCCTGAGATCATATAATGGTCAAAATTTATTCTTTTTCTTTCTATAAATTACAAAAATAGTGGAATTTCAAGGGCTAACTGAAGGTCATTTATGTCCTAATTGCAATTCTTTCTATATGAGAAGTTGGATCTGTTTTAATTTTCCCCATGAAAGGTTTGCTGATCAATCTATACTGACTCACTCTTGCTGTAAGAAAAATAAAACTAGAAAACTAAGTGATGACATCTTAGCCCTTGCCACTCAGGCCAGATGAGGCACTAGGGGGGTGGAAAGGGCTACAGGACAACCAATGGCCAGAGGAACAAACCTTTACATGCCATGCAGGAAGGCAAGTGGGATCACACCTGGGTCAGAGACCATCGAGTAGCCGGAGCAGAGGATTCTTTGCTTTTGTTTTTTAATGATCCTTCTGAGAGGGTCTAGATTGAAAAATAATTTACAGACATTTTACCCACCTTTTCATGGACTCTTCTTGCACTGTTCCTGTAAGCATCTAACAAACAACATAAAGGATTTTGTTCAGAAAACCAGGATTAAATTTTACAGTCACGTGTACAAAGTTGCAGAGTTCTTGCTCTGAATATGGTACTTCTCTGGATCTAAACCTGCATTTCACTGATTATACTGAAAGACTTGGATAAATCCAGACCCCCCTGGCAGGAAAAAATAGAGCCAAAAATCTAAGGAGGGAGGAAAGAATCAGATCTAGGATTAGCCAGTTCAGTTTCAGGAACTAGTTGAAGATAAAGTTAGATTGTAATCTTGAGTATAATCTTGAGAAACAGGGAGTTGCCCCCTTGTGATCATCCACTGGTATTTTTGGAATTTTTTTTGTGACACCCTCCCTACCCCTTTCAGATTACTGGGCTATGGTTTCTTCCTTTAAAAACCCCCTTCTCCCAGTCACTCGGGGTCAAACTCCTCCCCTGCGTGGGTTATGAGTCTAGGCTCCAGTGCACTGGTACCTGTCAAATAAACCGGCCTGTGATTGCAGCAAGGATGGTCTCTTGTGAGTTACTGGGGGGGGGGGGG
>NW_026068015.1:2439566-2456107 GCF_014885135.2 Alexandromys fortis
GGGCCCTTTAACATCCCTGAGGCCATTAGGCACTTCTGCCTGAGGCCTTGTCCACACATGCATGGCCCTAAAACCTGGATGTGTCAGACTTATTGTAGCTGAAATCATAACACTCCACTCTTTTGTTTATTATAAAAATTTGGGGAGTTTGGGGGTCTTTAATGGGTGGAAATGGGTGTCATAAGGTCTCTCATGACTGCTTTCTGCTGATTTTGTGGGCTTCAGAGAATTGAGATTCTTGATCACATCCTTGGGTGGCTGATTACTTTTGTGTTTTCTCTAGGCTCTGTGGAACTGGCTGGTTAGCAACTTGGACCTTGCAAGATGCTGGACAGGCAGAAAATTATGTATAGAAAAAATTTTAGATACTGGTGATTAAGGGAGGAGAGCTCCAAGATGGTAGATAGAAGGGTATTTTGGGAGGGAGGTGGAGGAAATTTTCCAGGGTTTCCTGAGACCAAGAAAGATAAGGGAAGAAGGGAGGAATTAAATGATACTTATTCTCGGTGAGTCTGGTCCATTAAATATGCCCAATTGGCTCCCAGGATCCTACGAAAAATGTTTGAAAACAAATATATCTTAGATATAATAAAAGCTTATAATTACAATGATATAGTGTTGGAATGGAAGGTGGTGGGGAGGAGGGAGGAAAAGAAGGGGAAATTATTAGAAAGGGTAATTATTAGACCCCACAATGTTTTACATGAAGCAAATCTTAAGGCACTTGTTCTCTTTAGTACCATGCATCCAGTACTTAACATCCAGGAGACACTGCTGCAGTCAGTGATAAACTTGTTATGTTAGTCTGTTTTGTGAGTTTTCAGAGTCTGGGTCTGTGAAATATCCCCAAGCTTGTTATTGTTTCTTATCACCTGGGTTCTTGCCAATCCTTGAACCTCTGGCTCTATGTTTAATGATGTTCCCTGTAATAACAGCTGAGTGGTTAGCTGGGACTTTAAGTATGACATTGGAGATATAGAGAAGTTGGTACAGCAGATAGGAGAAAGAGGAAGAGGGAGAGTATATGGAGTTTTTGGCACAGGAGTGTTGAGTATGGTGATGAAACAATTTTTTTATTTATTTTTATTTTTTAAAGTGGCTGATCTTGCTGTCCTCTTGAACTTAAGGGAACAGGGCCCTGTTTGAGTAACTATATACAAGGGATATCTTGAGCTGGAAGAGTAAAAGGTTTGAGATGAGACAGGTGGATCCAATGAGAGTCCCTCGAGCTTGACAACTGTGGGAGTTACAAGAATTACTTTAAAGGGGTCTTGCCATTTAATGAAAGGTTTTATGGGGTGTTAGGTCTGGGAGAGAGAATAGTACCTGATCTCCTATTTTAATTGGTGGTGGGTATGAACTGATAATTGGGTGAAATAATGAGAAGTAGGTAAATCCCATAATAGGGAGCAAAGATGAGATAACAGCAGAGTAAGCAGGTGATCAGGAAGGGAAGAGGTTTTAGGTGAAATGCCCCCCGTGGGGGGGCGTTAAAAACAGCTGCCCATACATGAATTCAAAAGGCAAGATGGAAAGGGGGTAAGGAGACTTTTGCAGAGAGCCCTAAGTCATGAGTTTAACCAGGAAACTCTCTGGAACCTCACTAACATATAACATACTCAGCCCTCAAGTCTTGCACCAGCCCAAACAGTTTGCATGCTGCCCAATCCAGAGGCAGCATATAACTTCACATTGGGCACAGAGCAAGGACAAGAGTTCACATATCCATAACTCATTACAGAAACGCAAATAATATGAAAGATCAAGGTGATATATTTGCTCCAAATTCAACAGTCCTCGCCGGGCAGTGGTGGTGCACAACTTTAATCCCAGCACTCAGGAGGCAGAGGCAGACTGATCTCTGTGAGTTTGAGGCCAGCCTGATCTACAAGAGCTAGTTCCAGGACAGGCTCCAAAGCTGCAGAGAAATCCTGTCTCGAAAAACATAAATAAATAAATAAATAAATAAATAAATAAATAAATAAATAAATTAACAGTCCTGTAGAAATGCTTTCTAATGAGAATTACCTTAATAAATCACAGTATACAGGACTTAAAAACCATTAATTTTATTAAATGATGCAGAGAGTTTAAAGGTTTTATGAACAAATACCTCAGCAAGCAATAATAATATCAAGAAATGCTTGATGGATACCCAAGAAAACACATAAATATAGCTAAATAATATTATTAAGGAAATCCATAATTGGAAAACTTAAGTAATAATGAGACAGATACATTGAAGAAAACTCATGCTGAAATGAAGATAAAATAAAAAACTCAATAACAAATTAGAAATCTAAGGGAAAGCCTTACAGATAGAGTGGAACAAGTAGAAGACAGTATTATGACTTTAAAGCAAAAGAGTGGCATTAGGTCACACATACAAGCAATATAAATTAAAACACACACACACACAGACAGAGAGAAAGAGAGAGAGAGACAGACAGAGAGAGAGACAGAGAGATAGAGAGAGAGAGAGAGAACATTCAGGATGAATGAAACATCCTGAAAACATTCACTATTTGAATTAAAGGCAAAAATGAGGAAAACAAACTCAGATCAATGGTACAGATAAGATCTTTAATAAGATCATAGGATAAATTTTCTTCAAACCAAGAAATGCCACAGCCATTCAGATATAAGAAACACACAAACACCAAGTCGTCAAAACGAGAAAAGAAATTCCCCATGGCATATCATAGTTAAAATACTGAATATATGGAACAAAGGAATCATATTGAAAGTTGTCTGGAAGGAATCATAGGTCGCATATGAAGGTAAGCCCATCACATGAAATTTGATTTCTCAAATGGAAATACAAAGCAAAAGGAACCTGGAGAAATGTATGCCATGTTCTAAAAGATAATGGATGGCAACTTTAATTACTGTACCAGTGAAACCATAGCTGAAAGAAAAGGATTAGGCCTTATGGTTCAAACTGGCTAAAATAAGCCATGTCCTTGAGGTCAGATCTATAGAGAATTCTGGAAACAATACTTCAGAATAAAGAGATGAAAAAGCATGTTTGTAGGTCTATAGAAAAATAAATGGTGCTATAATTACTCAAACACAAAGTAAAACTAATAAGACTAACAGCAAAATAAGAAATTAACAGGAATTGATACACAGTTTTCAATAACTGTAACTAGAGGTTTCTCTCCCATCCCCTGGTTGCCAAATAATCATTAAGACACTTAATACTGATTACAAACCATTTGGTGTATGAGCTCAGGCTAGCTCTTACAACTAAAATTAACCCATTTCTATTAGTTTATATTTTACTGCAAGGCTCATGGCTTTTTAACCTCACATTTTGCTTCTCTGGTGGCTACTGGCATATCTATGGTTCTGCCTTATTTCCCACTGTATCTCTGCTTGGGTTTCCTGCCTAACTATATTCTGCCTATCTATTGGCCAAATTTTTATTAACCAATGGTAATAAGACATATTCACAGTTGACAAAAGAGCATCCTACATCATAGCAACATTAAATTTTAATTTAATCAACTCTCCTATAAGAATAAGTAGAATAGCAGAATAAACTAAGATACAATATTCATTTTTTTGCTGTATTCAAGAAATCATGTCTTAAGATAAGGATCACCTTAGAGAGATCAAAAAGTACTCCAAGTAAATACAGTGAGGAAGCAACCAAGTGTCACTACCTTAATATCTGACAATACTTATCAGATGAGATAAAGAAGAATACTTCATTCTAATCAAGGGAAGAATTCAGTATGGGGGAAATTTTAGTTCAAAATTTAGTATTGAATTTTGGTCCTCTGGCATGCCAATTTCATGGGAGAATGGTGACCATGAGAGAGGGTAGATGCATAGTGGAGAGGAAGGGAGAAGAGTGGAGGGGAGGGGTGAAAACTATATAGCTCAATAAAAACAATTTTTTAAAAAAGAGACTTCAGAAGTTAAATAAAAGTCTTCCAAATCTAAAAACAAAACAAAAGAACCCAGCCCCAGATGGCTTCTGATAATTCTAACAGAATTTCAATATGGTATACCAACAATACTTATAAAATTATTCAAGAAAAGTATAAACAGAAGAAGAACTTCTAAATTCCTTCTACAAAGCCATTATTACTCTAGTATCAAAACCAGTTATGAGTACAACACAGGAATGTTGTAAACCATTATCCTTGATGAACACAGATGAAAAGATTATCAGTAAAATACTTGCAGGCCAAATGTGGCAGTATAAAAAATATTCAGTTTAATAAAATTGCTTTTATCTCAGAAATATAATAGTGGTTCAATATATGTTAAGTCAATATGTGTAATAAATCTTACAAATTGTATTAAGTACAAAATTCATATGATCATTTCAATAGTTGCATAAAAGGTCTTGTTAAAGCCAAGAAGCTTTCATGATAAAAGTCTTAGAGGTTGGAAGTTGAGGAAACATGCCTAAAAATAATCAAAACTCTGTCTGATTCCTAAAAACCTCCTAAATGAATAAATAGCAACATATTAAAAGCAGGAACAAGTTTCCATTATCCAACATCCCATGGTGTTTCAATTTAGTGCTTGAAACATGTGTTAGTATAATAAGGCAAGAGAAAGAGATTATATCAATAGGAAAATAAGTCAAATTATTCTTGTTCATAAATGCTATGATGTTGTATTACATAAACCACAAAAATGTCTCCAGAAAACTTGTACAAATGATCAACTTAGATAAGGCAGGATACAAAAAACTTATAAAAATCAGCAGCTTTTATATGTACCAATATGAAATGACCTGAGAGTAAGATCATGGATAGTATCTCACTCACTAATGTCTCAAAATATCTAGGAATAAAACCCTCCTTGGAATTGACAGATCTCTACATCAAAACTTTCAGTCTCTGAAGAGATAGAGGAAAAGACTAGCAGGTGGAAAGAACTCCCATTCTTGAGAATTGGTAGAATTAGTATTTTGAAAACAAATATTCTAGAAAAAGTGATTTATAGGCTCAATGTAATTCTAATGAAAATCTCAATCTCATTATTCAAGACATAGAAGTAACAAACTATAAATAAGACAACATACAGACAAACTAAATATTTAAGAAATCTGATAATTTATATGGAAGTTAAAACTCTCTTATATTAAAGTGATCCTAAACAAAAACCATTGCAGAACAGACTACAACTGCACATTTAAAGTTATAATAAAGATCTTTAGTAATGCAATCATAATGATATTGGTATGAAATAAACATGTAGACCACTGAGCCAATATTGAATACTAAACACAAGTGCACATAATTCCAGCCATCAGATTATTGACAAAGATGCAAAACCATGCTTTGAATGAAAACAAAACAGCATCTTTGTCAAATGGTGCTAAGAAAACTGGATGACCACACATGAGAGAAAGAATTAGATCCATACTAATTCTTACACTGCAAAAAAAAAAAAAGAAAGAAAAAGAAAAAGAAAAAAAAACACTAAATGAACTAAAGATATCAATGTGAAAGTGAAAAACAGAAAATGCTAGAAAACAGTCAGTCTTCTTCAAGATATCAGTAAAGGAAAAATTTTTCTGTACAAAAAAATCGTATTTCAAATGGGACCTCATAACTCTGAAAAGGTTCAGTACAGTAAAGGTACAATCAATGAAAAGGAAGCCCACATAGAAGACAATCTGTCAGACATTTTGTGGTGATATACTTTCTGAAAATAACTCTTGCTTTCAAGGATACTGAACTTTTAACAGACTTTGAACAAAGTTAATGATATGTCTCCAGATCCTTTAACTATGTAATATACATATATAAAATCTGCTGTTCTACTATGTCCTCAGTCTCTTTAAGTCAGTTTTTTAGAAGACAGTGTAAACAACTTTACTGTGCCTGCAACTTTTTCCATACAAATAGCTTTTGCAACCTCAGATAAACACTGAGCTTTAATCTTAAATAATATACTGCTCCAAGCAGAATGTGTGTATGCACATATTGGGATAATCGTTTGCAGAATGCAGTCAAATGTTGAAAGTAAACTTAAACAAAACAAGTATTCTCTAAATGTTGGAAGCAGCAGGTGCCTATTAGCTAATAATATCTTTCTGTAATTTTGAATGATATTCTAGGTCAGCTGATGTCTGTAAGGTAATTTACTTTCCTGTAAAACTGTTAAAAATCTTTGTTAAAGCTGGGCAGTGGTGGTGCATGCCTTTAATCCCAGCACTCAGGAGGCAGAGGCAGGCAGGTCTCTGTGAGTTTGAGTCCAGCCTTGCCTATAAGAGTTGATTCCAGGACAAGACAGGCTTCAAAGCTACAGAAAAAAAAAAAAAAACTGTCTTCAAAAACTGAAAAATAAAATAAAATCTCTGTTAAAAATTACTGTGCCATGTTTGTTCTCCTGTTCAATAAGTACAAAACAGAATCCGTTGTTAGAGGTGGACAGACAAAGAATGGAGACAGGAAGGACAACCAGAAAACAGGAAAGACAGATCAGACACAGTAAAATGATACATATGTAGAGAATTCACTTTGGGATCACTTTGGGTCAAATTACACCATGAAAGAATGTTTGCTTTTATTTTTTATTGTGATATTAACATATTTTAGTATAATCTCTGATGTTTTATTAATGTGTTGATCAATAGAAGAATGAATATTCAGAATATATAAATAACTCAGAAAAGAAAAAAAAACAAAAAGAAAGAATTATGAAAACAAATGTCTCAATTTAAAAAGGGAAATAGTCACAAAGAATCCTCCAAAAGGACATAACAATACCTAACATATGCCTCAAAAAGTATTCAGCATCTTTAGCAATTAGGAGAATTAAGGCTAAACTGTCTCTGAGAGATCGTCTTACTCTTGTCCAAATGTAAGATTCAGTAACTAACTAACACAAGTAAGCAAAGAATGATCAAACAATAGAAAAAACAGAGTGCTGGGGAAGGGAAATTCTCATAGGCAGCAGTGGGACCGCAGAGCATGTTGTTTACTAAATCAGGTTCAATAGAGGTTGATACATATGTGTTTAAGATTAAAATTATTGCTTCCTTGTTAAGAATAAAGTATCCTCACTTTCCTCAACTGATTGCTTTGGCATTAAGTCTATTTTGTCAGACATTAGACTAACAAAGCCTGCTTACTTGGTTGTTCCATTTACTAGCAATAGCTATCCTTTTACTGTAAGGTAATACATATTATAAAAACATAAAACAAACAAAAAGCTGATTTTATCATAGATAGCAGAAAATGTATTTTGTTTAATTCATTGTGCTTACCTGTGTCTTTTTAGAGGAAAGTTGGGGTAATTAAAATTTAATATTGTTATTGAAATTTTTTTCATTGATTGCAGTCGTTCATTGCTATTTTGCTTTGGGTTATATTTGTTGTAATTTGTGTTTCAGTAATTATAGCACCATTTATTTTCTGTAGACTCCTGGATATATTTATTCATTTCTTCAATCTGAAGTATTGCTTCCAGTATTCTCTACAAAACTGATCTCAAGTCATGGCTTATTTTAGCTTGTTTAAATCACGGAAAGGTTATCTTTCTCTTTCAACTATAACAGGTAGTTTTATTTGGCACAGAAGTATAGCTTGACATGCATGGTCTCTTAGAACTTTGAGTATATTTACCCAGGTTCCTTTGGTTTTCAAAGTTCCTATTTGCAAAATCACCTGTTATTCAGATAGGTATACTTTTGCACTAAACTTGTTTTTCTCTTATAGCTTTCAATATTCTTTCTTTTTGCATATTTCTAGAGATAGAACAATGATATGTCATCAGAACTTCCTTTTCTATTCTTGTCTATTTGGTGTTTAGTGTGCTTCTCATGTCCGTGTGGCTATATTTTTCCATAAGTTGCGAAAATTTTTATTTATGATCTTGTTGAAGATAAAGTCTCTGCCACTGAGCTGGTATTCTCCTTGTTCTGGGCCTATAATTTGAAGATTTGGTGTTTTTATTATCAGTTTTTCTGCATCTTTATTTTCTGTGCTGCATTTTTTCATATTCTTTACATGAGTAGAGGAATCCTTTTACTTTATCTTTTAGAGTGATATTCTATCTTCTACTTGAGGCATTCTATTGTGAGGGTTTCTCTTGAAATTTCTAATTGGATTATTGAATTCCCATTCTATATTTATATCAGCATGAATTACTATTTTTATTTTTTTCATTTATTCAGTTTTAGAAGCATCAATTATCTTCATTTTACTCAATTGTTTATTTTTGTCTGATTGGGTAAACTCTCAACCATTTATTGCTGTTCTCTTTAAGTTCATTGAGCTGCTTATTTCTGTCTTATTTAAGTTCCTTGAATTCTTTGATGAAGTTTTTCAATTATTATGCATCCTAGGGTTTATCTAGGTAATTCTTATTGAACATCATTTCTGTAAAGCTGATAATGTGGTGGACATACTATCTTGGCTTTTATTTTGTATGTTTTTTGCTGTGAGACCTGGTCATATGGACTTAATTTGCTTACTGTGCATCTGATGTGGACAAGAAAGTAGCATTCATCCAAAGGTTGTGGCAGCAATATAATAGAAGTGCTCTCTAGTCTGTGTATTAAGGAGGGTACAGGTGGGATAGAGTCAGATGGAGAGACTCATATACCTAGGTCAAAGAACAGGATGTGTAAGCCAACTTGGCCAAGAGAAGTGATATTGCAAGAGCGTCCAAGATCGGGTAGCTAGAGAGAGATGAGCTGGCATGCAGGAGGTATATCCTGGCCCTGACACAGACAAATATTGGCATGGATATGGGGAAAGCAGAATACTTATACACCATTTGTGGGAGTATAAACAGGTGAAAGCCATTGCTGAAATCAGAATAGAGAATCTTCAAAAAGCTAGTCTGGAAACTAGCCATATATCTCATGAGCACGCTCTAGGAGCTCCTTCTGCTCCATCAACCAGTAACATTTAAGATACCAGCCCGCTTGTGTGTGCTCTCTTATACGATAAATGTAGTTGTAAGGCCTGTGCTTGCTCTCTTGCTTCCGGCTTTCACTTTTGACTGCTAGACTCTTTTCGTGTTCCCCATTCATGCATAGGATTATGATATAGGACAGTGATCTGTATGTCTCCCCTAAAGAAATAAGCCTTTATTATATGTAATTCTGAATTTTCGTGGGATTATTTTGTATCTTCTGCCATCATCTGGAGCCTATATGTGGAGACCAGTCTACACTTTTTGGGATGTATCTGCCAGCTGCATGGTGCATTGGGCAATTACTCTCCCACCTGCGGCTTTAGCCAACCCTCAGACAAAGCAGGCTGCTGCTCAGCATTCCCTGGCTAGCGACCCACATGCCAGCCCACAAACTGCTGCCTGCAATCCCCATAGTGCACACAGTCTGCAACTCACACTGATGGAAATCTTTGGGTTTTCTCTTTATCCTGAGCCCCAACTCTCGAAATCTTTTGATTGCCTTAATAACTGTTCTTAATTTGTTAAACAAGGCACATTTTTTAGTATCGTAGTAAGCAACACATGCTGTTCCCTGTTGCTGTCTCTCTTGGCCATGTGGCTGCAATTGCAATATATGTTGGCCAATAATGATTATTGCATCTACTACAATTTAGTATGACAGGTAAGATACGAAGAAATACAAAAAATGACTGATAACATCCAATAGTTCAATAATTATTTTGCTTACATTATGGAAGGTATTGTGAAAAATTTATGCTGTTTTCCTTCCTAATATTTGATATTAGGAATTAGCTTTGTTTTCAATATTATCTCATTAAAATGGTTCAATACTACAGAGAGGGACAGCATCAATTTGAAAAAAATTATCTGAAAGAATTTGTGCTGTTGAATCTGTCAGAATTAGTTGAAAAGTTATGATATGCTCAAGGATGAGACATTATTTTATTGAAAGTGTTGGAATCCTCAGTGAGGATGTTAGAGTAGAACACTGGACAGTAGACCTAATAGTTCACTTAAACAAAACCTGAGATTTTGACAAAGACTTAAATAGTCCCAGAGAATTAACAACTGAAGCAGAAAAAGAATTGATAGTCATTGAAAAGAAATTACAGGAGGCACAAGTAGATAAAGTGAATCCAAATCTTTTTTTGCATTTTTATTTTTTTATTAATTTATTTATTTATTAAAAATTTTCTGCCTCTTATCTTAATTGTATTCTAGTCATATTGCTTTCCAGAATTTCACAGGAATTTTAGTGCAGAGAGAAGTTATTATCTTAGAATAAATCTTTTTATCACATAATCCAAGTAAAACATTAAAAACTTACATGGAAAAAGTCTCTGAATTAATTACAAAAGGAAGATTGAGACTTCATTAACTAGCAGGTATAGACCCAGCAGAAATTATAATTCCTTTTACTGCTGATGAGATTTTAAAAAATTATGGGAAGACAATGAACCTTGGCAAAGAGCTTTTGATATTTTTTTAGAGAAATCAATAGCAATTATCCCCAAAGTGATAGAATTAACCTTATAAGGAGAACTTCTTCAGTTTTCCCCTGAATTGTAAATGATGTATGAATAACTGGAGCTTATTTTATACAGATGCAAATAAATTAGAAAAGGCAGTTTACAAATCAGAAGAATTAAATAAGGTGTAACAAAGCCCCTATAATTCTTCACAAAAGGCAGAAGTCTATGCTATTCTCAAGGTACTAAGGGATTACAAAGAAACTCTCAATATAGTTGCTGATTTGCAGTATGTAGAAAGAGTAGTCTTGCATATTGAAACTGCTAGATTTATAGCAGATGATACAGAATTGACCTCGCTATTCACACAGGTGAAAGAATAATCAGGAATAGGCTCTGCCCCATATACATAAGACACATTCACTCCCATATTGGTCTGCCAGGTCCTCTAGCACAAGGTAATGAAGAAATTAATTTATTATTGATTTGAGGTGTGCTGAAGGCCTTAGAATTTCATAAAAAAATCATATCAATAGCAAAGATTTAGAGAAAGAGTGTTCTATTATATGGCAACAAGCTAAGGAGATTATAAAGATATGCCCTACTTGTTCTTTCTATAATCAATAATCAAACCATCAGGAAGTAACCCAAAGGGTACTCAAAGGAATGAGATCTGCAAGATGGATGTGTTCCACTTTACATAATTTGGAAAATTAAAATCTGTGCACTACACCATTGACACTTATTCAGGTTTTCAATGGGCAACTGTCTGGAGCTCAGAAAAGGCTGATTCAGAAATCATGCATTTATAAGAAGTTATGAATATCATGGGTATACCTGCACAAATAAAGACAAACAATGCTCCAGCCTATGTGTCTAAGAAAATGACAGTTTTTTACTTATTATAATATAAAGCATATTGTAGGTATACAAAACAATCCTACAGGTCAGGCAGTTATAGAAAGATCAAATCGAACTATAAACGTTATAGCAAACAAACAGAAAAGGATGGAAATGCCCCCAGAAATAGATTTCATAGTGCTTTATTATCTTTGAATTTTCTTAATGCTAATGAGAAAAGAACAACAGCAACAGAGAGACATTGGATAATAGAAAAAAAAAAACTTTGGAATTTTAATGGCCAGTATACTTCAAGGATGTGCTGACCTCACAATGGAAACCAGGAGATATGCCATATTGGGGAAGGGATTTCACTGTTGTTTCCACAGTAAAAGAAAAAACTATGAAAGCATCAAAATTCATAAAGATTCAGTTTGAAAAAGATAAATCTCTAGTGAAAAAGAAATGATGGCTCATTCACAGAGGTGTCTCATGTCAGGAGCCTTCTGGTATGGGACAGAAAGATGTTAGATTTGAAGAAAATATTTTACCTTTCTCCATGCCCATTTCACTTATATCATATATTTTATTAAATATGTCTGTATGAATAATGCTTAAGTTTTCCACAATGAGCATTAGATTCTCCTTCAGTAATCATTAAAGAGAAGATGGGGCCCCACAACAATGACTCTACCTGGTTGATATGGCATCATGATGCTGATAGCACAGCCAGTAGACCAGTTTGAGGCTATCAGCTGCAGAAATGGTGTACCTTCTTACAACGTTCTGGTCAAAAATCCAAATAAGGACTTCAAAACAAACAAACAAAAAACAATAAACAAAATACCCTATCAACTACTCAGAGACCATTTGTAATTATACAAAACAATGATCTTGAAATTTAAACATCATTTTACTTTTATAGTATCCCATAGGAAAAAAAGAACATTGCCCCCATGACAGCAGGAAGCAGTTCTAGAAAGCGACATTCCTTCTCCCAACAAACTTTGTCCTCGTGGTTAGAAATATTCTTTGGAGTTCATTATTACTCACATAGGGTTGGGGGTTGGGGTGGAAATTATGTATTCCTAGAGGTTTCAAAGAAAGGGAAGATTGAATGTGATAATAGGTAATTTAGTGTGAACTTATTCACACAAATAATAGTAATAAGAGTGAATAATAGAGTGAATACTTGTGAGTTATTATTTATGGACAATTTACCCTGTAATAGTTTCTTGTACATTCATATGAGTTCAAATTATATTTGTTATTTCTGTTTAAAATATTTGTCCACCCATGCAAAGTTTTTTGTCATATTGTATTCATACAGGTTTCTACCTCTGTGTATGATATTTTAGGATATATTTATCATATTGACTTATATATTTCGACCTCTGATTAAGTTATTTATCCATTGTTTACATTTTGGTGTCATTGTCCTCCTTCACTATGAAGTTACTTTAAGATTGTTTAATATTCTGATATGGAGTTTTAATATTTAACTTATATAGATATTAAGTATTATAGGTGAATACTCATTCATGTTTGTTATCCTTTTAGTCAGGCTAATTAGGTTCCTTAGATACATAGAAATTGTATTCTCGTAGATAAGTAACCTTCAACCACTTCAAAGATCTATAGAACATGGCATTTAAATAACTTAGGACTTTGTTGATGTGTGACACAATAGCTCCTGGCAGCACCTATCCATTCCTGAGAGAGTGTTGAGCACCAAAGACATTCCACTTGGAGTTTGTCTTCCTCTTTACACAACTTGCATTTGGGCAAGAAACTACCCATGCCTTGACCACTGACAAAGTGCATATGTCCAGACTGGACAAGCAAGATACAAGAAAAAAGATGCTCAACTCTTGCCAAGACAGGTTAAGATAATTTTCAAAAATTTCCTGCCTCTAAAAATTGTCTGTGAGTTACTCTAGGCTGAAGTTGGTTGCTTCAACATTGCAAATGAGACTTTGGATGATTGCTCAGGCAGCCAGTTGTCTCTGTCATCTACTGTACATTTTGGAAGCTGCTTTATTGCATTTCCTGCCTATTCAAGTAATATTATCTCCCTTCTCAGGCTTTAGATGGGATTGCAGATGGGACCAAGAAAAGCTTCCAAGTATTCAGTCAGCGACAGCAAAGATTGCACGAAGATGCCAAGACTCTCCTGGCCTCATTTGAAGGAAGAGATAAGTAGGCACCAATGCAAGAATTCCTCCAACATCCTAAAAAGAAACATGGTAACACCAGAATCCAGCAAACATGCAAGAGGAAGACTTGAACATCCTAACCAAGAAGAAATAGAAGAAAATGACTTTAAATGTAACCTTATGAAAATAATGGAGACATTTAAACAGAAAGTGAAAAACTCCCTTAAAGAAATGAAAGAAAAGACAAAGAAAAAGTTAGCAAAATTAGTAAATCATTCAAAGATATACAAGAAAACCAAGTAAAAGCAATTAAACTGGTAAAAGAAACAGTTCAAGACTTAAAGACCAAAATGGAAGTAATAAAGAAAACACAAATTGAGGGAAGGCTGACTATGGAAAATCTGGGTAAACAAACAGGAACTATAGAGACAAGTATAAACAACAGAATACAATAGATAGAAGAAAGAATCTCAGGTACTGAAGATACTATAGAGGAAATAGACTCAATGATCAAAGAAAACATCAAATTCAACAAAATCTTAACACGAAATATCTTGGAAATCTGGAAAACCATGAAAAGACCAAGCCTAAGAATAATAGACATAGAAGAAAGAGAACTCCAGCACAAAGTTCCAAAAACATATTCAACAAAATTATAGAAGAAAACTTTCCCAACATAAAGAAGGATACCCCCATGAAACTAAAAGAAACTTACAGAACACCAAATAGAATGGATCAAAGCAAATCATCCCCTCAACATATAATAATCAAAACACAAAACTTACAGAATAAAGAAATAATTTTAAGAGCTGCAAAAGAAAAAGGTCAAGGAACATATGAAGGTAAACCTATCAGAATTACACCTGACTTCTCAATGGGAACCATGAGAGCAAAAAGGTCTTGGATAGATGTGCTGCAGACACTAAGAGACCATGGATGCAAGCCCAGACTACTATACCCAGCCAAGTTTTATTTCACCATTGATGGAAAAAACAAAATACTCTATGACAACTGATTTAAATAATATGTATCCACATACCCAGCCTTAAAAAAAGTACAAGAAGGAAAACCTCAACTCAAGGAAGTTGACAACACTCACAATAGAACAGACATCTAATAACCCTCCACCAACACAACTCAAAGAAGGGAAACACACAAAAACTACCACCAAAAATAACCAGAGTTAACAACCACTAGTCATTAATATCGCTTTATATCAACGGACTCATTCACCTATAAAAGCACAGGTTAAAATACTGAATAAGAAAACAGAATACAGCCTCTTACTGTTTACAAGAAACACACCTCAACCTCAAAGACAGACACCTCAGAGTAAAGGGTTGGGAAAGGTTTTCCAATCAAATGGACCTAAGAAACAAGTGGGTGTGGCTATCCTAGTATCTAAGAAAATTGATTTCAAACTAAAATCAGAAGAGATAGAAAAGAACACTTTATAGTCATAACAGGAACAATTCATCAAGAAGAATCCTCAGTCCTAAATAACTATGCCCCTAATATAAAAGCACCCACATACATAAAAGAAACATTACTGAAACTCAAATCACACATCAAACCCCACATGCTAATAGTAGAAGATTTCAACACTCCTCTCTCTTCAATGGACAGGTCAACCAGGCAGAAACTTAACAGAGAAATAAGAGAACTTATGGAGGTAATGATTCAAATGGACTTAACAGACATATATAGAACATTCTACCCAAAGAGTAAAGAATATACCTTCTTCCAGCAGCTCATGGAACCTTCTCAAAAATTGATCACATACTCAGTAACAAAGCAAACATCCACAGATACAAAAAAAGGAGTACTACCTGTGTTTAACTGGATCACCATGGAGTAAAGCTAGAATTTAACAACAATACTACTCCCAGAAAGCCTACAAACTCATGGAAATTGAACAGTCAACTACTGAAACACTCCTGGGATAAGGAAAAATAAAGAAATTGAAGTCTTTCTTGAATTCAACGAAAATGAATACACAAAATACCCAAACATATAGAAAACTCTAAAAGCAGTACTAAGAGGAAACTTCATAGCATTAAGTGCCCACATAAAGAAAACAGAGAAATTTCACATTAGAAACTTAACAGCACACTTGAAAGCTCTAGAAAAGAAAGAAGCAGACTCACTCAGAAGGAGTAGAAGACTGGAAATATTCAAACTGAGGGCTGAAATCAACAAAAAAGAAACAGAAAACAATACAAACAATCAATGAAACAAAGAGCTGGTTCTTTAAGAAAATTAACAAGATTGACAAACCCCTACCCAAACTAATCAAAAGTCAGAGAGAGAAAACCCAAATTAACAAAACCAAAAATGAAAGGGGGGGACATAACAACAGAGACTGAGGAAATTTAGAGAATCATTAGGTCTTATTATAAAAGGCTGTACTCCACAAAATTTGAAAATGTAAAAGAAATGGACAAATTTTTTTAGATAGAAACCATATACCAAAATTAAATCAAGATCAGGTGAGCAATTTAAATAGACCTGTAAGTTGTGGAGAAATTGAAGCTGTAATCAAACACATCCCCCAAAACAAAACAAAACAAAAAAGCCCAGGGCCAGATGGTTTTAGTGCAGAATTCTACCAGAACTTCAACGAACAGCTAATACCTTTACTCTTCAATGTCTTCCACATAATAGAAAGAGAAGGGTCATTGCCAAACTCTTTTTATGAAGCTACCGTTACCTTGATACCAAAACCACACAAAGACTCAACCAAGAAAGAGAATTACAGACCAATCTCACTCATGGACATCGAAGCAAATATTCTCAATAAAATAGTGACAAACCAAATCCACTGACACACCAAAAAAAAATCATCCATTATGACCAAGTAGGTTTCATCCCAGAGATGCTGGGCTGGTTCAATATACAAAATTTTATCAATGTAATCCATTCTATAAATAATCTGAAAGAAAAAAACATATGACCATTTCATTAGGTGCAGAAAAAGCATTTGACAAAATTCAACATCCCTTTATAATAAAGGTATTAGAGAAATTAGGGATACAAGGATCATATTTAAATATAATAAAAGCAACATACAGCAAGCCAACAGCTAATATCAAACTAAATGGAGAAAAACTCAGAGTGATTCCACTAAAATCATGAACAAGACAAGGCTATCCACTCTCTCCATATCTCCTCAACATAG
>NW_026068015.1:2460738-2499542 GCF_014885135.2 Alexandromys fortis
AAATAGGATAGCCAAATCAATCCTATACAATAAAGGAACTTCTGGAGGCATTGCTATTCCTGACATAAAACTCTATTACAGAGCTACAGTAATAACAGCTTGGTATTGGCATAAAAACAGAAACATTGACCATAGAATTGAACTGAAGACTCAGATATTAACCTACACACTTATGAACACCTGATTTTTGACAAAGAAGCTAAAATTATACAAGGGAAAAAAAGAATGTATCCTTAACTAATGGTGCTGCATAACTGGATATCAACCTGTAGAAGAATGAAAATAGATGCATATCTATCACCATGCACAAAACTCAAGTCCAAATGGATTAAAGACCTCAATATAAATCTGACCACACTGAACCTGACAGAAGAGAAAATGAGAAGTAGCCCACAATGCATGAGCACAAGAGACCACTTCCTATGTATAACCACAGTAGCACAGACAATAAAAGCAACAATGAAAAACGGGACCTCCTGAAACTGAGAAGCTTCTGTAAAGCAAAGGACACAGTCATTAAGACCAAAACGCAACCTAATGAATGGAAGAAGGTCTTCTCCATATCAGACAAAGTCTGATTTCTTAAATATATAATGATTTCAAGAAACTATACATTAAAATTCTAAATAACCCAATTTAAAAATGGGGCACTTGAACTAAGCAGAAAATTCTCAACAGAAGAATTTCAAATGGCCAAAAGAAACTTAAGGACTTGTTCAACTTAAGTAACTTAACTATCAGGGAAATGGAAATCCAAACAATTTGGCGATACCATCTAACACCTGTCAGAATGATTAAAATCATAAACACCAAATGATAGCTTATGCTGGAGAGGATTGGAATAAGGGGAACACTCATCCATTACTGGTGGGAATGCAAGCTCATGCAACCACTTTGGAAATCAGTGTGGCAGTTTCTCAGAAAATTGGGAGTCAACCTACATCAAGATCCAGCAGTACCACTCTTGGGAATATACAGAAAAGATGCCCAATCATACTACAAAAGCATTTGTTCAACTATTTTCATATCAGCATTATTTGTAATAGCTAGAACCTGGAAACAGCCTAGATGCCTCTCAACTGAATAATGGATAAAGTGTGGCAATCTACACATTAGAGTACTATTCAGTTGTGAAAAAAAAAAAAACATTGAAGGACATCAGGGTTGTTTCCAGGCTCTGGTTATTACAAATAATGCTGCTATGAACATAGTTGAACAAATGCTTTTGACATATGATAGGGCATCTCTTGGGTATATTCCCAAGAGTGGTATTGCTGGGTCCTGGGACAGCTTGATCCTGAATTTCCTGAGAAACCGCCACACTGATTTCCAAAGTGGCTGGACAAGTCTGCATCTTGCATATCACCACAGAATCTTCATCGGGCGATGGATGGAGATAGAGACAGAGACCCATGTTGGAGCACCAGAATAAGCTCCCAAGGTCCCAATGAGGAGCAGAAGGAGGGAGAACATGAGCAAGGAAGTCAGGACCGAGAGGGGTGCACCCACCCTCTGAGACAGAGGGACTGATCTATTGGGAGCTCACCAAGGCCAGCTGGGCTGGAACTGAAAAAGCATGGGATAAAACTGGACTCTCTGAACCATGAGGACTGATGAGAAGCCAAAGACAATGGCACTGGGGTTTGATCCTACTTCATGTTCTGGCTTTGTGGGAGCCAAGCCAGTTTGGATGCTCACCTTCCTAGACCTAGATGAAGGGGGGAGGACCTTGGACTTTCCACCTGACTGCTCTTCGGTCTGGAGAGGGAGGAGGAAAGGAGTGGAGGGAGGGGGAGTGGAGTGGGAGGAAGGGGAGGGAAATAGGAGGATGGGAGGAGGCAGAATTTTTTTCCAAGAAAAAATAAATCAATAAAATATAACAAAAAACAATGACATCTTGAATTTTGCATGCAAATAGATAGAAGTAGAAAACACCATCCTGAGTGAGATCACCCACACCCAAACATATGAATATGGTATATACTCATTCATTAGTGGATTCTAACCATAAACAAAGGTCATTGAGCCTATAGTTCACAATCTGAGAGAAGCTAAGTAATAAGTTGAACCCAAAGAAAAACATATATAGATCCTCCTGGAAACTGGAAGCAAACAAGACCGTCAGGCAAAATTTGGGAGCATGGGATGGAACGTAGAGGGAAGGGAAGAAGTGGAAAGAGAGGACAGAAGGGGAGTTTTGGGGAGAGCTTGGGAAAGTGGGATGTTTGAGATGAAGGAAGGACAGATATGGGAGTAGGGAATGAGATACCTTAATTGAGGGAGCCAATTTGGGGTTGGAAAGAGGCTTGACACTGCAGGGGTTCCCAGGAGTCCATGCGGATGACCCTAGCTAAGACCCTGAGCACTGGAGGAGAGGGTGCCTGAACTGGCTTCTTCACGTAGTCAGACTGATGACTATCTTGAATAGCACCATAGAACCTTTGTCCAGCGATGGATGGAGAAAGACACAAAGACCCACATCGAAGCACTGGACTGAGATCCCAAGGTGCAGCTGAAGAGCAGAAATAGGGAGAATATGAGAAAGGAAGTCAGGACCACCAGAGGTTGGTTCATCCACTGAGATAGTGTACCTGATCTAATTGGAGATCATCAACTCCAGCTGGACTGGGAATGAACTAGAATGGCATCAAACTGGACCCTCTGAGTGTGATTGACAATTGGGTCAGACTGATTGGCCAATGATAATAACACTGGGATTTGTTTATACTGCATGTACTGGCTTTTTGGGATCCTATTCTCTTTGGATGCATATCTTCCTAAGCCTGATTGTATTGGGGAGAGCCTTGGACTTCCCACAGCCAGGGTTCCTTGCCCTCTCTGAGGACTAGAGGGGGTTTGGAGAAGGGTTTGTAGGGGAGCAGGAAGGAAGTGGGAGGAGGGGATGAAGTGGGAAATTTGATTGATAATATTTTTATAAAGTAATAAAAAAGAGGAAAAAATGAAGGAAGGGTGGATATAGGAGAGCTTAGGGGGTACTAAAGGTATGTAATTATATTTTAATTTTTAAAATTGACAAATCTATAGTTTGACTGAGAAAACCTATCTTGTGTGACATTTGAAATAATTAATAAAAACACTATTTTAAATATAAAAAATTATATGGCAAATTGACAAAGGAACAAAAGAACAAATGATAAGTGTTCTGCCTCATAAATCATCCTTAGTTAGATTATCTAGTTTTATGTACTCAGAATCACAGATAGAAGCTAGTTACCTAGACAGAGATAATTAATTGGGTTCACTAAAGGGAGAGAGTACAGTAAAGTATACATAATCTGAAATTAGATAGAGGGTATAATTGGTGTATAAAATTAAGCATAGAGATAGTGGACGATAATTGAAACAAGAAGACATGATGGTACATTCATCAAAATGAGAACATCTGAAATATCTTTATAGAAATAAGTGGGTAACCATATTAAAAGTTGTATTTTATTCAATAGAAAAGATTGACAGAAGATAAGCAGCAAGCCTAGAAAAAGCTGGTCCTACAAGTGATATGATGTGGGATTTCTCTCTGTATACTGTGATTACCATTGATAAATAAAGAAAACTGGCTTGGCTTGTTGATAGGGCAGAAATGAGGTAGGTGGGGAAAACTAAACTGAATGCAGGGAGAAAGAGGAACAGAGTCAGGGAGAAGCCATGTAGCCCTGTTGGAGACAGATGCTAGGAAGTTTATCCAGTAGGGCACAGCCACGTGGCGATATACAGATTACTAGAAATGGGTTAATTTAATATGTAAGAGTTAGCCAATAAAAAGCTAGAGCTAATGGATCAAGCAGTGATTTAAATAATATAGTTTCTGTGTATTATTTCAGGGCTAAGCAGCCAGAAAACAACAAATGGCCCTCCCACAACAGAGTTTCACAGGAGATAACCAGCAAGCCTAGCAAAAGCTGTTCCTACAAGTAATGTGTTACTCAACCAAACTTCCAGTCCCTGACATGGGACATCCTAAATATCTGTTGGAAGGGAGGCCCAGGGGACTCCCCAACTCCACAAACAACATTATCTCTTGCCATTACTCTCTTTACCTCTGAAATCTGAATGATAAAATACTCTTCTTGAAGACTGAACATACCTTGCCTGAACATTATATAAAAATAAAACAGAAATAGATGGAAAATTCTTCTATGCTGGCTAGTTTTCACAGTCTCGGAAGGTGCTGCTTAGACTGGTGATGGAGAAATAGTATACATGTTCTCACCCATTTGTGAACCCTAAACTATACGAAAAACCCACCTGGAAAGATGTCCCCACTTTTCATTGGTGACACTACTTTTCCAGAGGTAACAAAATGCTCTCTGGTTGGATTTGTGTTCTGTCACAAAAAGAAATATATGCCTACTACTCTAAACCTGGCCAAATCTCATGTGGAGGCAGTTGGGAGAGGAGGACTGAATACTATTGTTTAAAAGATGGACCAAACAACAAGCTTCCTTTTAAGTATTTTGATTATAACTGTGACCTGCTTAACAAGGTGTGATTGGTTAACAGAGCTTCCCCATCAATTGAGAATAAGTAATGAATTAAACCTTGATCCTAAACAAGACTAAGGGAACGTTCAGAGCAGTGGGTGGAAAGAATCAAAGAACTAGCGTAGAGAAAAAGTTTCAAAGTGCCAAGTCCCAAGCAAGACACTGTCATAGCATTTATGTACTCATAGCAACTAAGACAGGTTTACACAAAAATGGGTTCATCAACAGTGAAATAAGAACAGAGGAGAGATTGAGGGTACTCAACCCTACTATTCATTGTTAGACTATTTGACATTGATAGATTTCAGGAAGAGATGTTCAATGTCTTCATTTGCATAGCCGGTAATTACCACAACAAGTTCCGATGATTTAATTTTACATAGATGGACTTAGTTGAACTAAATTAAATGGGGAGGGTATTTTGTAGAGATAAAAAAAAGATAAGGGAGTGTAGAGTTCAACTACATTATGTGCATGTGAGAAATTGTCAAACGACAAAATGGATAAAATATCTAAAAGTAAAATAATAAAACAAAACCATGAAGTTGATGAGAGAACTCATTCACATATGCCTCAGAGCAAGAGCTTTAACACAAACCACAATTTTGTACTAGAGCCCCTGAAAGCATACCGAAAGGATTTCTCACCAGGGAGGTCTGTCCAATAACTATTTTTTCAGCCTTGGGCTGTGCTACCCTTAGTATTGATTTTTCAGTAGTCTTGCAATTAATCTTTCTGGCCAAGGATGGTTGTTTTGAAATAACATGTTATCTTTGTTTTTCTTTTACATTTTTCCCATTACTCATTCGACTTTGGATCCAGCCAAGGTTTTCTGCTTGTTATTTAAAGGATGACAAACTGAATACACATCTTCTCCTTAATTATTAATTCTTTCAACTAATTATTATAACACAATTTTCAATTCTGATCACAGAATATTTAAGCATATTTAACTTTCATTTTAATATTATTTCTTTAGCTTTTTCCTCATGTGTTTGGTCTTAGTACACAAAATATTAAAAGGAGCATAATATGCAGGAAGATTCTGAAATTAACTCATTTTTGCCGTGAATGTGTATTAGTTATGGTTTTCTGGAGTTATTGAACTTATGGAATGAGTCGCTTTACCTATGTATCTATACACAGATATTCCATTTATATGTATATCTAGGCGATAGATAGATGATTTATAGATAGAAGATAGATAGATAGATAGATAGATAGATAGATAGATAGATAGATAGATAGATAGATGATAGATATAAAAATGCAGTTTATTGAAGTGCCTTACTGGTTGTAGTCCAACTAGTTCAGAAATGGCTATCTGTGACTAGAATGTGTAAGAACCTAATAGGTGCTGAGTTCCACAATGCTGGGTATCTCAGCTGGTCTTCCATAAATGTTGGAATCCTGAGAAAGTAGGCTCCAGTGCAAATGAAGGAAAAGATGTGCTTGCAAAGTAAGAGCAAGTAGGCCTAGAGCAAAACTTTCTTTTTTCCATGTTTTAATATTGACTTCTAACAGAAGGTATGGCACAAATTAAAGGTGTGTCTTCCTATCTCAAGAACTGAGCCAGAGGTGTGTCTTTCTAACTGGAAGATCTTGCCTAGAAGTGAATCCACCCAATTCATATCAAAGAGAATATTTCTCACAGGTGTGCCCTCCATTTCTGGGTTGTAGTTAATTCTTGGCAAGAAAGAATAACAATCACAAATATTAATATGAATTCTCTAAGTTTCAAAATTGTGACTAATCACTGAAATTCTGAGACACTTTCTGTATTATACCACCTATAATTGTTGTAAAAGGAGTGGTAGGCCACCTCCCGCCACATGGTTCCTGGCCACCTGGCTATCTTACGCCCGAAATAATCACACAGAAATCTGTATTAATAAAATTGTTGCTTGACCCATTAGCTCTAGCCTCTTCTTGGCTAATTCTTACATTTTGATTTAATCCATTTGTAATAATCTGTGTAGAACCATGAGATCGTGACTTACTGAGAAAGATTCAGCATGTCTGACTGGGCAGCTTCAGCGTCTTCTGTCTAGGTGTTACTTTCATTGGTTAAATAAAGAGACTTCCTTGGGCTAGTTGATAGGGTGAATGTAGATAGGTGAGGAGACAGAACAGAATTCTGGGAGGAAGAAGGCAGTGTGGCAGACTCCGTGGCTCTCCTCTCTGAGATAGATGCTGGTTAGACTCATGCTGGTAAGCCACAGTCAAGTAGCAATACACATTAATAGAAATGGGTTAATTAAGATGTGAGAGATAGACAACATGAGGCTAAAAATAATGGGCAGGTAGTGCTTAATTAATACAATTTCCGTGTGGTTATTTCGGGGGATAGGCTAGCCAGGAGCCAGGCATCAGGAAGTGGCCCGCTGCTCCCTTTTACAACATATAATTGTAATTACTTTATAAATTTTTGTGCCTAAAGTTGTAGAAAAAAGGGTGAAGGATACAGGTGGTAAACTACATATACCATTAACACTTCAGGATTCAAACCTTGTGGCAGTCTCCAGATAACTGACCTTATACTTTTAAAAAGTTAACGTAGTCCATTAAGAATTTATTGCATACCCATCAAGGCCTTCACCAGCAGTTATCAATTTATATAGATCATGATTATGGTGTCTATTGTCACTAAACAACCCTTTTACAAGAGTCACATATAAAATAGCCTGCATATCAGGTATTTATATTATGATTCATAATAGTAACAAAATCATAGTTATGAAGTTGCAAGGAATAAAATTTTGTAGATGGAGTCACCACAACATGAGGAAATATATTAAAGGTTCTCAATATTTGGAAGGTTGAGAACCACTGACCTAAATTTACTTGCTTCACAAGGGTGCCTTGCCTCACAGTTATAATCTGGTTCTCAGGAGTCCAAGAAAGAAAACCATGTGTTCACAGATACATGAACTACAAAGTGAATCTTCTCCCAAACATGTTTTTAAAAGACTCAAACCAAATTCTGTGGGTTCTAGAGACAATGCTTCATTTTTGCTTCTCCTGCTATTTCATAGTCATTGCCTTTGCAGATAGAATGATTCATGAAGTAATTTCAATGCTTGCAAATAGAAAACAACTTTAAAAAATGAAAAGCAAAGCATTTACCACTCCATCATAAAAATTTCTAAGTCCTAAAGTTAGAACAATGAAGGTTCCAGAATGATTCCTCCCCAGAATTTCCATCATTTTCATTCTAAATGGTATTTAAAATACCAGAATTTGCCAGGCCAACTTTAATGTGCCCATGTCTGCAGTGGTATTTTGTAGGTGCTTAAACAAACAAAAACAAAACAAAACAAAACAAAACAAAAAAAGCTTCCCTGAAGATCAGAGAAGCAGAGCAGTCAGCCACTAGTTCTTATCTCTACTGATTCCTCAGACCAAATGGGGCATCTTTTCTCTAGGGATCCTGAGACTGAATGCTGTCCCTAGGAAACTGCAAATTGAATCCTAAACTTGAATCCTCCCACCGTAAGTCCTCTCTCTTCCCAGCCTTATCATTTCCAGTCTCCAATTTCCTAGTTCTAGGATGAAACGTATGAGTTGTCACCACTTGGCTTTGTTTCTCTTTTTTTTTTATTATATTTATTTATTTATTTATTTATTTATTTATTGGGTTTTTCGAGACAGGGTTTCTCTGTGGTTTTGGAGCCTGTCCTGGAACTAGCTCGAACTCACAGAGATCCGCCTGCCTCTGCCTCCCGAGTGCTGGGATTAAAGGCGTGCGCCACCACCGCCCGGCTTTTGTTTCTCTTTTTGAATGATTCAGTCTAATGTATCCCAGGGTAGCCTTAAAATGATAGAAATCTGTCTGCCTCTGTCTCTCAAATGCTGGGATTAAAGGTATGTGCCACCATTGCCTGAACTCTATGGCTTACTAGTGTGTCTAGTTCCCTTACTCTGATCTTCAGGCTAGCTTTAATTGTAAAATCACAAACAAAATATTACCACAATGTCTCCAACAGGGCCTTGCTTTTAGCTCAGAGTTCAACTTACATTCTCTATTGACTCAGAAGGCAGATTTTAAGCAACAGATACACAAACACAAACACAGGCCTTCCAATATTTATCTTGTTATAATTAACCATTTGTCTTGAATTGTATTTCCTATTGACCTTCCTGAGCCATTCATGTCCTGGTGCAGGAGAATTGTCTGTATTCTGTCAATCATGTTTTGAATAAACGCTAATTGGCCAGGAAGGAAGTATAGGCAGGTCAAGCAGACAGGAAGTAGAAGCAGAGCAATGAGAACAGGAGAATGATAGGAAGGAGGAAGCCCATTCTTCCCATTCCTGCCCAAACCACCAAGAATCAGGATGTGATCTGCCCCACTGAAAAAAGTACTGAGCCATATGGCTAATGTAGATAAGAACAATGGGTTAATATAAGCTACAAGAGTTAACAAGAAGCCTGAGCTAATGGGCCAATCAGTTCTATAACTTATGGAGATCTCTGTGGATTTTCTTTGGGGCTTGCCAGCTGTGGGGTATCAAGCGGGACAGAAACCCCAACAAGCCAGCCCTCAGTGTTACAATGTCCTCTGAGCTTATTATCTTCCTTAGATGAAGCTGTCTCTCATATGCTCATTTTTTACAGCCTTAAATGTGAAAATCTCCATTCCCTTTCTTCAAAGAGAAGCATGGTAATCAATTTTATATCAACCATGTTTAACCTTTAGGAAATATATCTATTAATAATACTTAGCAATGGGAATAACAATGGGCATATTTTCTTTGTGCCCATATGTTGGTTCAAAATATACTTTATTTATCTTAAATAAACACTAATGTGCAATTCAGAATTCAAAGCAGTATGTAATATGAAGAATAGGGATTATATGCAATATGACCACTCCAAGTTTATATGAAACAGAAAAATATGCAATTTGAAGTGAAAATAGACATTCACAGAGAAAGCCATTATTAACATAAATAAGTTAAATAAAGCACACAGAGAGACTTAAGTTCATAATCATATCAGTGCTACAGAGTTCATAGAAGTTGCTTTAAAAAGAAACAAAATACAGACCAAAAAGTTTATGAAAGGTATAAAACATGCATTAAAAATAATCAAGTTATAATTTGCTAAAACTAGAATTTTCTGACAATGTTAGCAGTAACTATACTTGTGATTTTAAAAGTATATTTGAGAAATCACATTTTTAAATTAATTTTACTGATCTATACATTTTTTCTCAGCTCCCCTTCTTCCTCTCCCTTTCCCATCTACCCTCTCCCATGGTCCAGATGCTTCTAATTTACTCAGGAGATCTTTTCTTTTTCTACTTCCCATGTAGATTATATCCATGTATGTCTCTCTTATGTTTGTCTCTTTTAGGAGTCTCATTGTTATTTAGGTCCTCTGGGGATTTGAGAAATCACATTTATTTCTACCCATAATTAATTCTTTTAATTTTCTTGTAATTATTTTTACCCTTTCAATCCTCATATCATTAGATTGGAAGCATCTACTGAATGAAAACTTCTTAGCCTTATTCAGTTTCTATTAAACTGACAGAAATCTGTCTTAATATAGTATTTACTTAAAACCTACAAAGTAAATGAACAAATTTCAAGGAGTGTATACAATGTCATGACTTCCTACCCACACTTCTAGAATAACAACTCTTATTAGCAAATTACGTGGGAGTCACTGTCTCAATGCATTCTGAAATGAATTAAGGCCTTCTTGATCAATGAAAATACTTATCAAATCCATTCAGTGTATGTATATCCCCATCAATTAGGTCTCCTCAAACTCTATTCACTAGCAGACAAATAATGACCTTCATTTACTACTTTCAACAAGCGGGTCATAATTAAAGCTTGCACAGCACTACCTATTGTTAAATCATTAAAATTCTCTGTAGTGATTCAATACCTTGACAAAGGTCCTAATTAATGAGGAGGTAATTACAGAAAGGATAATCATGTAGATTATACTACATGAATTTTTAATAGACCATAATACTAATGTAGGAAACAAAATAATGATATTTATAATTTCTTTCAATTGATTTTAAGCATATTTATGGAGCATTTTAATCCAGAAATGTAGTTTTATTACTTATAAAATATTATTTCAAAAATAATTTCATTTTGCTTGCTGTATGTCTGTGTCAACTGTTAACCCAGTACTAGAAATATTAAATTATCCAATTATTGATGACTTACTTGGTTTTTCAATATGTCAAACATAGTAATTAATGTTAGTATAAAGCCCAAAAATCTGTCATTAATATTGGCATCATATCTGCGGTTTTGATTGTATTGTCGACACAATGGTAATTCTTAGATGTAGTTTTCATAATAAACTGATTTGAGATATTTAAAAGCACTGGATTATGCAATTTAAAATGCAAATAGACATCCACAGAGAAAAATGGTACCTATATAAAAAATTAAATCAGAGAATATAGACAAGCAGAAGTTCATTATTGTCTGTGGTAGACAGTTCATGAAAGGTGCTGTTTTTAAAAGCACAAAATATACACTAAAAAGATTATGACTAATGAAACCTTGCTGTTGTTTTATTCATATTCATTTGGAAACATAAGCTTGTTTGATTAAGAAGCACACCCCCTTATGATTTTTCTGTATGCTTGTCATATACATTCTGTCTTGTATCTTGATTCTGTCAGAATTTTAGAATATATGTGTATACAGACAACCTTGCTTTCTTTATGCATATGTATGCAAGCCCATATATTTAATCATTGACATTGCTTTCCTTGCAAAAGCATTTCCAATATTTTTATGTAATTCAACATTATAGAATATAGTCTGTAGTTCTACTTTTAACCAAGTCAGTTATAGCTTACTGACAACTACAGCCTCTCTTAAGAAATGAGACAGAAAACAAAATAATATCCAGAGTGTGGTTCATTACATTTGGCTGGGCTATGTAAAGTAAACACATCTATTATGTTGATGCTACAGAATAAAGGAACAGAGCCTGGTTTAGGAGACTGAGGACAAGAAAATAAACTCAGAACTCAGCTGTGAAGCAGAAGTGTGGTTCACAACCAGTGGATAAAAGCATTACAGCAGAGCTACTGGCTAATAACATCCTTAGAACACAGTCAGCCAATGTGTGGGCTTGCAGGAGGAACCAAGTTCAGTCCAGGCTACCTGCTACATAAATGAACTGGAGAAAGTCCAAACAAGTTTGAGACAAAGGATTGGTTTCCACTTATCCTGCTTTGTGATTAGGATATAAAGAATTTTGTGCACTTTCAAAATCATGGGGAATTACAGGATTTTCAGATTGCTTCCTTTAACTGTCTTTTAAAACAATATGAAGACTAGACTGAAGATGAGAGCAACAAGATATATTAGAAAGCCATTCCAGGAAGCTTTTCAGGCAGAGAACCATCCTTTAAACAATATCTGATAGAGTCAGGCAGTGATGGCACATGCCTTTAATGCCAGTCTTGGGAGGCAGAGGTAGGCAGATCTCTGTGAGTTCAAGGCCAACCTGGTTTACCAGAGCTTGTTGCAGGATGTGCTCCAAAGCTGCAGAAAACCCTGTCTTGAAAAACCAAAGAAAAGAGAAGAAAGAGAGAGAGAGAGAGGGATGGAGAGTGGGAAGGAGAAAAAGAGACAGAAAGAGAGAGAGAGAAAAAAAATAGTTGGTAAATATCTGAGAACTATGGAGATTATAGTGATAGATGATGAAAATGGAGGAAAAGAGTTGATTCAAGAAATAGTCGCCATTCAGTAATTGACACTTTCATTTTTGGCCATCAAGGTATTCACAAATAAGATTTTTTTAAATACATTACTCTACTTCTAGAAATTTTGTTTACTTAGATTTTATTTTTCTGTTCACTATTTGAAAGAACCTAAAATTTTACTTATTTCTTTTACATTTTTGCCATGTAGAAAACTGTGTGTATTAAATGACTTGCTTTATTA
The DNA here is from genome assembly GCF_014885135.2 of Alexandromys fortis. Classification (NCBI taxonomy): domain Eukaryota; kingdom Metazoa; phylum Chordata; class Mammalia; order Rodentia; family Cricetidae; genus Alexandromys; species Alexandromys fortis. The sequence continues at coordinate 2,473,178 of NW_026068015.1, forward strand.
TGTTTAAAAGTTATGCACATAGTATTTTCATCTATATCCAAGTATGCATAGCTTTGTTTCCTTTCAGTGGATATCAGCCATCAATCAATCAACTTGGTTAATTTTAACAAATATGATGTTTGTGCTGCTTAGATAAAATATCCAGCCTCCTCCATTGTCCTGTAGGTTCTCCATGTGAATATTTGCAATCTCCTCTACCTTTCCTGTCTGTACCCTTCTACTACCACTTCTTGATTCACTTTAGACTTGCATGTGTACTTTTTCACTCCCTAAAATGTACAAAGCTCCTTTCATTGATGATTGTACTTTTTTTTTTTTTTTTTTTTTGCTTTTCATCAGTTATGTTTTGGTCATTTAAGCAGAGCTACTAACATGACCACCATGAAGAGTGTATTTTTCCAGTGTTTTGACCTTACACTATTATAAGGATAGAATAATGTCTATTTGTTTAAAATGAATGTGCCAATTACTGAATGACAGCTTTTTCTTGAATCAACTCACTTCTTCCATCTTCATTATCTATCACTATAATCTTCATAGTTCTCGGGTGTTATCAGATATTTTCCTTTTTCTTTTCTTCCTTTTTTTTCTTTTCTTTTTTTCTTTCTTTGTTGGGTCTTTTGTTTGTTTTTGGGAGACAGAGTTTCTCTGTAACTTTAAAGCATGTCCCAGAACTAGCTCTTGTAGACCAGGTTGGCCTTGAATTCACAGAAATCCACCTGCCTTTGAAATCATCGGAACAGAGACCACCAGGCAAGGGTAGAAGAAGAAATGAGGAGATTAATGACAAACTGAGGGTCAGGAGGATGTTTGGGATCCCCCAGGACAAACTCGAATGGTTATTAAGCTTTATAAGCTTTATCACCCCCAAACTTCACATTAAAAAAAAAAAAAGTTGTGACAGCCACTCAGTCTAGGATTAGAGAACCTAATGAGAGAACAAGTGTAAATAATGGAAGAGTGACTGGCCCACCTACAGCTCTGCAATGTGACTCAGCAGACCAGAAACTGTATACAAACTGTAGAACCACTTTACCTAACCATAACCGGTCAAATCTTACATGACTGGTACTTAACTTTTGTCTCCACAGTACCAAAAAGTCACTGCCTTAGTTTGTTTGCTATTACTGTGATAACATACCTTGGCAAGAGCAACTTAAGAAAAAAAGGGTTTGTTTTATTTCACAGTCAAGGTTAAAGTCCTTCATGATAAGGAGTCACAACAGGTCGAGCTTGAGGAAGTATTTTTAAATGCTCACATTTTTACCCACAGTCAGAAGCAAAGTCTCATTAATAAAGCCATACTCAGCTACCTCTTGATGCATCCAAGGGGGCTTGAGTCTATTTCTTCACTGAACAAAGAATTCCAAATTTGCAGTCGCAGAGCACAGTCAAGGTTTATTAAAAGGAATGCAACACTTCACAGAGCTCAGAGAAACAGATTCACCCTCAGGAGAGGGAATCTAGAGATGACACCCAGCCAGCCTTGGCTCTTAATAGTCTGCTAGAGTGCAGGACAGGGCTAAACCTCTATCCTCCCTTTTTGATTTGACAAGGCAGGATGCATATTGTTGAATGAACCATATAAATAAAAGAAGGAATCTTATTGGATACTGTAAGATTTTACAGTTTAAAATTCTTATCTGGTAAAGCCTGTCTTGAGGGAAAAAAAAAGCCTACTAACGGCCTGACTTTGGGAAAGAACCAAGATGTAGGCCATTTTTAATCAAAATGAGAATAATTGAAGTCAGGCTGTCTTTGTTTTGATGCCCTCTGCCTTCAGTAATAACCTGATTTTAGAATTCTCATCCACTGTCTCCTTTATGTTCTTGTCAAGATCTAGCCATAAAAATAATGTAGCCGTAGGTAGGGTAGATGTTCTCAACCAAGATAACCTTATTAAGAAAATCTGTCATTGACATGACCATAAACCAGTCTAAGAGAGTCACTCCTTCAGTTATACTCCCTTCCCAAGTGAGTCCAAATACTGTCAATCTGGCAATTAAAATTAACTATCACAGTCATCAAGTAATCTATATATTTTCTGTGTACATACTGTATGTTTTTATTTAGTCTTCTGGTTTAAAAGGCATCCATTATAGCCTTATAAGCTGTAATGTTGAAAGGTATCAGAAAAGGATTAAGAAAAAGAAGATGATAATGTATTAAGTTTTATTAACTCCTTTAAGAAAATAATGTAGTGTAGATAGAATAAAATTATTATAATTTTCTGTATACATTAAAAATATGTTTAGACTCATTAGATCTTTCACAGCTCAAGGTTGTTAAAATATTTGTTTATTTTTTGAGCATTACAATTTTCTCTATAATATTCATTAGTGTTTCCAAAGAGGTCAAAAATAAAGAGTTTTAATGATACCACTTATGGTCTGTATTTATATCTTAGATTAGTGTGTTTTATGCTTGAGTTTCAACTTAAGCTAAGAATTATTAAATATTTGGTCAAGGTCAAATAATTAATACAAGGATGAAATGAAACAAACTCAGATTCATCACTTGATGCAAAATAGCATTCTTTACAGCAATAATGCAGGCAAATGTCAAGTATAAAATGTATCTATTTGCTTTGTTAGAAACTGTTAGAAATTTAATATTTAAATTTAATTAAATATATACTGTTTTCCAAATTTACTATTATGCCAATAACTTTAGAAAGATTTTAAGAGTATGAGCCAATGATAACAACATACTGATTATCAAAAGTGCAAATACTTTAAGTATTTTCTGAAATATAAACACACATGGAACCATAACGACTAAGGAGGCAAAATGAAGCATAGAAGAGTAGAGAGAGTTTTATTGAAGGATAGATTCTCCTTTCTAAAGTTCTGGGCATTCCATTGAACAAACAAGAATGTAAGTCCAGATTTGGAGATAAGTAACTCAGAATTAATTGTATCATATTTCCCCATGCTAAAAAAAGAGAAATGAACTGTGGACCAAGATCTACTGTAGCTAGAAATGATTAGTATAATAAAAAGAACTTGAGCAAACAATCACAATGACAAAATTTGTTATTTTCAAATTAAATGCTAGTACTTATTGTTATTGACACAGAACAGATTATATGAGTGCAATTCAGGGAAAATATGTCCTAATTTTATTCTTAGGTGGAACACCAAGACATTGACTTGAGGATGTTTGTTCATTTGCTCTTGTTACACAAAAGAAGGTACCTCTTCTCTACATCAAGTACAATAAACATTGTAGAATTTTCCCTAATTAATTTTCAGGAACAAAAGAAACTACATCTTTTATATACCAAACATAAAACATTAAGAGGCAATAAAACAAATAAATAATTGAAAATTACTTTTTTCTGAAATAAATTAAAAATCTGAAAATAGGATCAAGAAAGAAAATTATTAGCATCCCAGAAGACTCTGATGCTTTTACTTTCAATCTGTGCACTTTTATTTCAGCAACAAATATAAACAATGAGCTCTTTTCTTCTTTTTTTTTCTTTTGTCCTGAATTTATATAACATGTGCTCTTTCATGCTTGACTTTCATTGTTCAACGCAGCACATGTTGTGTTGTTCAGTAATAGATACTGACTGGATAACAATAAAAGATATATTACAATCACATTTACTAAGATTGCACTTGGGACAGTCATGTGTTTCTGTCTCAAAACCCTGAATAGACATATTATCATGAAAGGTTGATTTATTTTGACTCATGGTTTCATTGGTATCAGTTTGTAGTTGTAGTTGAGCAGAAGTGTTTGCTTCATAACCAGGTAGGAAGAACAGAAAGGAAATATGGCAACTCCTCTGACTTTCTCTATTGTCATATCTTAGAATATAACTGCAAATCTAAGGTAGTTTTCAGTTAATACTTGGTGAAAATGCCCTCAAAATTACACCCTTGAGTGAATGGAGCAATCCGACAATGAAGAAATAGGAACTAGCACAGCAGTGTGGATACATATTGGTAGAGTTTTCCTGTCCAGAAAACAACTCCAAAATAAATACACAGAGGCTTAATTTTATTTATAGATGCTCACCTGATAGCTCAGACTTATTTTTAAGTAGCACTTATAACTTAAATTAATCATTTTTATTAGTCTGTGTGTTGCCCCACATTTACCTCTCTGGCATGTATTACTTACTCTCCATCTGGCAACTCCTCTAACTCCACCCTTCTTTATCCCAGCATCTTTACCTTGGTTGTTCTACCTATACTTCCTTTCTGGCTACTGACAAATAACCCTTTTAATTAAACCAATCGGACTGAAAATTCTTCACAGTGTGCAAGAGAAATATGATACAGCATTTTCCCTTTTTTGTCTAGTTAAAAAGGAAGGTTTTAACTAACATAATAAAACTATATAGTAAGCACAATAACTATATATAGATATATACAGGTAAGAATAATATTAATAATGTCCATCATATTTGCATTTGGCAAATTCAGAGAAAATGCTCTATATACATAAAATATTATATATCTATATGTTATATAGATATAAAACTTTACATTCACTGAGATAAGATAAATATAAAGTTTATATCTAATTTACCTTTTAATCATAACTAAATAAAACTATAATGATCTAGTCTTCAATTCCATTAAAGACCCCAGAAGGGTCACATGTAACCTAATGACAGGGACATTAGGCTGCTTGGACAATCACCCAAAGATTCTCTGTAGCATTGGGACATCCAACTCTGGCCTACAGGCCTAGCATATCTGCCAGACTTTCCCCATGTAGCAGGGAATTTTTGAAGGACTGTTGTACCTTGTTTGACAAAGTTTGGCAGTCACCTTTCTTGTGCCCTACTGGTCCAGTTTGGGCAGTATGTTGTTAGAAATTGAGGCAAGGGCAACTTCTTTGCTCACCTGAATAACTTTTGCCATAAAGAAAACAAACTATGGAGTTCCATTATCAGTAAATTGGTGTTGCCAAGATCAGTCGTGTCTCAGGATTATGAAAAACCTTATATTATTAAAACATTTTAAATGCAATGTTCTTTAGGTCTTTGGAGTATTTGGATACCTAACCTGAGTATAAGTATGACTATTGTAGATTAATATTAACCTTTATTTCTTAATTATACATTACATTTTCTAATGAGCTATATAAGCATGATTCCCCCAAACAAGAGTAAAACTCTACTTCTAATATATATATGAGGTTTAACTTTTTAAATTTGTATCGATGAACTAAAATCCAAACCAATATAAAATATTTTGAGATTGATAGTTGTTCTTTTGTATTAAAGTAGATTCAGTAATCTATTCTTTTTTAATAAGGTTTTTTTAATATTTATTTATTTATTTATTTATTTATTANGAGCCACCATGTGGTTGCTGGGAATTGAACTCAGGACCTTTGGAAGAGCAGGCAATGCTCTTAACCGCTGAGCCATCTCTCCAGCCCCCAGTAATCTATTCTTTTATCTCATCATTTCTATATCATATCCCCTTTTTCCTGATGGAGTATTCTGTGAGGCTGGATCTTTTCACAGTTGTTCTGAATGTTGAACCACCTGGGCCATCTGATTTCATTGATGTCTGGTCCCCTTGCTTTGATAATACATACACTTTTTAAAGTAACATAAATATCTGCATCAATACAAGTAGAGACTATGTATTATACACAGGTGAGTCAAATTTTCTGTTTTATGTTTGAACAGGTAAAGTATACATCACTTGTCTTGAAGTTCTTTTAAGTTTATTTCTTTATGGTCATAGATTTTTCAGGGACTCTTCCTTGATCAAATTTTATCTACATTAATCTGGAATGAATCCACTGCCTCTCATTTTCTGTTGAAATAAAAGCATAACCTCTTCTCCAAAGCAAAATTCATTTTTACTTAAATGTCAAAGTCAAGTTAATTTTGAAATATACAGGTTGGTTCAATCTAGCTGCTTTAATCCAGTATCCTTTAGCAGACAAAACATTTAAAGACAACAAAATAACATATATGATCCATACTTTCTGTCTATTACCCATCTTTATGTGGCTTGTTTCTTTTATTTTACTTTACTCCCATTTTAAGGACTTTATTGTTTTAAAACTTTATATTTTTTCTGAGACTGTCTATATCTTTTCTATTGTCCAAAGTCTATATATATTTCTTAACTAACTGTAACCCATTTAGAGGCTTTTTTCATCTGAGTCCATCCTTTATTGTGAATCTGTAACTTTTTTGCTTGTATCAGCAGAACTTAAACTGCTATTATTATGATCATTAAATTAGACCATGGCAGACTTGGAGCTGTCTCCTCCCACTAAGTTCCCTGAAAGCCTAGTTTCATGTTGGAGGTATGTTTAATGCAAACTCTGGGAGCCAAGTTTACTGTCCTAACTCCAGGAAGTTTCTGGGTCTATACCTTCAGTGAGCATTGTATTACCTGTGTTTAGCAGCAGGGCCTCTCAAAGGTGCCACCCACTTTTGCTACTAGCACTGAGCCAGGACATGCTCATAAAGTAGTTTGCCTCCTCTTGCTGCAAGCAAACAGAGCTCAAGCAAGAAAAAGCAACTAGCAAGAAGCCATTTCTGACTCTGTTCTTGTATGCCTAGAAGGTTTTTATGCGCAGTCAGATTTTTGTGTGGAAAATTTGATCGCCACATTGGGTGCCATTTGTAGGCAGAAGTTTCTTTTCTGCAGCCACTCTCAGAGGCTTAATATTAATTACAAATGTCATTCCAATAGCTCAGGGTTATTTATAATAAGTTCTTATATTTTAAATCAACCCAACGTCCTTTTTTATGCTCTGCCACATGGTGGTACCATTTTAACATGGCACATTCATCTCCAAGGAATATTCCACAGCATATATGGCCATCATTAGATTTGTGTTTCGCTGTGCAAATGTAAGTAATTTTGATGTATTCATACCTGTGGGATTTTCTGCTTCAGAAAGTATTCATAACTTTGACATTAATGGATAATGACAAATTGTTTTACAAATGTTTCTAATAATACAAACTCCCAGGAGCAGCTGCTCCACATTATTGTCAACACTTGGTATAAGTCTTTTATTTTTTGCTTGTAATGCTCATGAAGTAGCTTTGCACAAGGGCCTAAATATGTGATTCTGTGGTGACTAATTAAAGTGAACATAATTTGACATACTTATTCATCATTTCAATGACCTTATAAAATGTTACATAAAAATTTTGTAATTTTTAAACTTTCGCTTGTTTAAAATATGCAATGGATTTCTATCAATAAATATGTAAAACAGTGTTTTTTTTTTTAGATAAATGTCTTGTTTTTATATATCTTCCCTAGTGCTTCATTTGATTCTGCATATTTTTTGTGATGTCTTTGGAGGTAAAAAGTCATTTAATATCCAATATTTATAAATTGATGAATTACTTCCTCTTTGTATTTTTTTTTACCAACTGAATTTGTCTGTTGGCAAATTCATACAGGTATTTATACATTCTATTTACTGTCATTCTGTACTCTTTCATCTTCCTGTTACCCATATTACCCACCTCCTTCTTTCAAGTCATTCATGCACATTTTCTTAACTTTATGACACTTCAATATTAAGCAGGATTATTTGTATAACCACGGGTTTGGGGATATCCATTTGGAGCCTGATGTCAAGTTCAGTGTATCCTACAGCAACTACTGTGATATCGTATTTGCCATGGCTGTTTTGCCCTGGATATATTATTTTGCATCTATTTCCCTTATTTTATGGTACTTATAACAAATCTTTTCTCTCTTCTATAATATTCCCCAATGATTAGAGAGGGTGATATTAATGACCATTTTAAGGCAATATTCTTAACCATCATTTATTCTAAGCTTCTCTGAATTATCTACATTTACCACAGAGAGAAGTTTCTCTGATTAAAGATCATCATAAACAAATCCACTTATGCTACAATTTGATGCCATGCAAGTTTATGTACACCATAGTGACAAGGTCTCCTCTTGAATCTAAGACCTTCCCAGCCACGCATTTTTTTTAAAAAAAATAGGTCTAAATTACTAGACATGCCTTTACTTTTTTGGCCAAGGATTTGAATCTAATCTCATATTGGTTGGCTGCCCCCACTGATAATTTGTATCACTATTGCACAAGGAGGCACATCTTTTCTTCCAGGTTGGCACTGCAGTTCATAGAGTATATAGCTAGGTAGGGCACTGGTGTCTTTTCTTCCCCAGAAGTCAGTGGCCCTGCGAAAAGTGGCCAGTAGGAAAAAGCTTCCACATCAGTTCCAGCTTGATTTCTCTATGTGTAGCAATAAATGTATGCTGTGTCTTGAACAATCAGGCCTTATTAAATATTTCAAGTGGGAAACCAAAGGGAATGGCAATACCCTGTGTTGTTGGGGATTTTGGTGGAACCTCTCTCACCAAATAGCTCCTAAGAAGTTGCCGCATATTTAGGACTTTTTGTTAGATTGACAATAGGATCCAGGAACAGCACTGCCTGTCCATGCAGGATAGTTATCTTCTATTTATTTTTAATTAATATATTTATTTATGTGTTTACATATAACTTTTATATGTAGCCCTGATGTGGGAAGTTCTATATATGTGTTGCTTTTATTGGTTAATGAATAAAGAAGCTCCTTTGGCCTGTGGTAGGGCAAAATAGAGCTAGGTGGTAAAATTAAACTGAATGCTGGGAGAAAGAAGGACAGAGTCAATGAGACACCATGGAACCTTTAAGAGGGAGAGATGTGCCAGAAGATGTAAGCCACTGGGGTGGGTTTTGCAGTTAGATTGTTCTATTCCAGAATCCTTGGGGAGTCTGAGGACTCTTTCCCAATATTTATGCTCTGAACTCTACACCCGTTCTGTGACTTATATGTGCACAACACACACACACTAAATAAAATATATTTAATATCTGTTGATACCCTCATTTTACATAACACTTTTTTTTTTCAATTCACAACTAAAGCAATAAGGCAAGATAAAAAAAAAATATAGTGGCACATATGTTTGTTGGAAGACGCTGCTGCTCATTCATTCCCAGCTGCCCAGACCTGCAATAATCACTCAGAAACTATTTTATTTGCAACACTCTTTGGCTAATAGCTTAAGCATATTTCTAACTAGCTCTTACAGCTTAACCCATTTCTATTATTTTATATTTTATCATGAGGTACATGGCCTACCAACAAGGTTCTGATTGGCAGCTCATGCCTTTCTCCTCTGGTGGCTACATGCCGTCTCACTAACTCATCCTTCTTTCTCCCAGCATTCAGTTTAGTTTTCCTGCCTAACTCTACTCTCTCCTATCACAGGCTAAATAAGCTTCTTTATTCATTATCCAATAAAAACAACACATATACAGAAGAACTTCCCACATCATAGCCCCCACTTTGGTTACCCTCCCCCCCCAGTTCTCTTGTCTCCCCATCTTCCATACTACACCTGTTTGAACCTTTCTACACTCATTATTACAACACTCTCACATTCTACTTGTCCTCCTCCTATAAGATCTTTCCTCAATGATCCCTTTCTAATTTCCTGGCTTCTACAAGTGCTTCTAGTTAGACACATAAAACTAAAGCTCGAAACAAGAATTCACATATGAAGGAGAATATGTAATATTAATCTCACTGGACCTGAATTATCTCTAGCAGCATAATTTTTCCTATTCTATATGGTTATACAACTCTTAGGCAAATTTCAACAGGACTCTATATCCTACTGTAGAGTATTCATTCATGTTAATTGCTGTTAAGTTAATGAAATCTCAGAAATAGAAACATCTTGGTTGTTCATCAACTGAAAATGAAAACTGGTACAGATACACAAAGAAATTATATTCAACTACAAGTAAAAATGAAATTTGTATATAAATGGAGAAAAAATATACTTTGTTCTTTGTAGGAAAATATTCTTGTTCTAAAGCAATTGAGAAAAATCCTTGATTTTCCTTAGAAGCATTAGTTTGTGACATTCTGATTTGAAACATATCTTTAGTTGATTTCTCATGCTCTGTAATATGGAACATAAAATTTTTTACTAATATTCAGTATTTTATCAACAGTAATTTTAAATAAGCAAGAAAATCACACACTCCTCACCCCCTGACAAAACCCAACAGAAAAAAAAAAAAAACATGTTTATCTTCCATTACACTCCAGTGAAGCCTTTATCAACTGTCACGTGAGCAGATATGAACAGAGGATCTCTTGAGATTTTGAATTTTGATTTATCTATACTTGGCAATAATTACAGATCTCTAGGAAAAATTTGTAACATTTTAAGGGAACTTCTCAGAATCCCTGTCTCCAATTCAAACTTACTTCTGCCTTCATCCTTATCAATAAAAACCTGTGCTACCAATCTTGAAATTACTGTTCAAAATAGCCGAGATTGCAAATGTCTTTTGAAATTGTAATGATAATTGACGTTTCTGAGGAAAGTTTTAAGAGGTGTATTAGAAAAAATTGATATTTAACTTGGAACTGTGTCTCTTTTTCCAAATACTTAATAAATCAGCCTTTAAAAATTACACATCCTTTGCCTGTATACTGCACCTCCCAATTTAGTGTTTTTATGGGAATTCTGAGTGTGTAAGAAATGGATCTATTTTATGTGCCTTTTCTTAGGCTCTTTTTTTTTCTGTTTGTTTGCTGTAATATTATATTAGTACTCCTTAGGAGCCTGTTTGTTTTCTATTGAGAGAAAAGCAGTGGGTTTGATCAAGATGGGAGAGGATGAAGTAGGTAGGAAAAGTTGTGAGAAGAGTAAGGGAAAAATCAATATCAGGATATACTATGTGAGGAAACAAAGCTATTTTAATACTAGTAAAAATTAAGTTTTTAAGTTTAAAAATAGTTTGGGAATAATTCTCTACATTTAAGCACTTTAAAAAAAATTACCACTTTAAAAATAAGCAGATAATTTGAATAAACAACTTTATAAAGCATTTATGTTAATGTTCATAAAACAAAAATAACTTATTATACAGAATACATTCCCAAAATCTACTGATCAGGTCAGTTTAACTATGAAAAGTACATTATGTTTTTGAACAATTATTTATATTTATGTGTAAAGTGCATTTAAAATCATTGAAAACTCTGAAGTACTCTCAGTTGCTGCCAGGGAAGCTGACATTTGAATCATGCCCTTGTTAGAAATCTGGACTATTTGATTTGAGTTCTGATTATAACATATCCTTTCAATTAATGTGTACTAGTTTCAAGTATAAGTCTTTCCAGCCAGTGTTAACACTTCAACCTCATTAAGATATAATGTTATATAAGTAACTATTGTTAGCCCTTATATTAATTCTCTGTCCTCTTGTAATTAGGCCTAATGGAAGTGACACAGAAAAGAACTATTGGTTAAATTTAGGTTATTTCTCAGAGAACATTTTCATCTATGTATAGTGTAAAGCTCTATAAACTGACCCAGGATAAGTACAAATAATATAATAAAGTAAGAAACAATTTACTTGGAAAACATTTATATTAAGTTACTAATATGCTTACCACAATTACACAACTAAATTCAACCAATTTAAGTTTTAGAACACCAAAATATTGAATGTTAGCTTTTGTATTTTATCCTCCTTGATAATATTGGTGGCAAGTACAGAAATGGTAAGAATAAATAAACTTTAACACACCTTAAATATTTGGGACAGAATATAACTCTATTGATCATTTGACATTGAAAGCAGGCAGTTTGTAGTTCTACAAATGAAAACAGAAAGGTATTATTTCTGGAAAAATATTATATATTACTCATTAGGCTAAGAAATTATATTAACTACATGTCACAAGGAGTAGCCATAGTATTGACAGGCAGACAACATCAGTCATGCTTTATAGTTTCTGAAACTAAGACGCACAGAGTTAAACATCTTCCCTGAAGCATATGATTTGTTTTGCCAGTCCCGTATCTTTCCCGCTGTTTTCTGACGTCTATTGACCAGTTTTCTTCTCACAATCATTGCAATCATTGTTTTCCTCATTCAGTTTATAAGACCACTGAGCACTGAGAGAAAAAAAAACAGACTATATACTGCAAAAGTATGTATTTGAAATGGGTTTCTGAGACTGGCTCAGATATAGGACCAGAACATAACACAAAAGTCTTAGTCTAGCTTTCATTTGGGTTACCAACAATATGTCCTTCCTATTCTTCTGAACCTGGGCACAACCAGGATCCCTTAACTATTGCAGCACTGCCCCTGGAAATGTGGTTGTAAGAGATATGAAAAAGTAAGCTGAGCAAGCCATGGGGAAGAGGCCAGTAAGCAATGCTTTTCGATGCTTCTGCTTCAGTTCCTCCCTCCAGGTTCTGGTCCTGACTTCCTTCATCGATGGCCTGATATCTGGAAGGTGAAGGAGAAATAAACCTTTTACTTCCATGCTGCTTTTGGTCAGTGTTTTATCAAAGCAATTGGAACAAGATAGGTCAGAAATGCTACAAGGCTGTGGATTACTGCAGTGGCAGACATGACTGTGTTGTGTTTGTGAGGATACCGGAAGACTTTGGAAACTTGTGGCTGCAAAAGCTACTGCATGCTCATAGCGTAAATATTTGTTGTGTGTAAACTTGTAGTATAAGTGTGTTAAGGGAAATGCAAATGCTGGAGGCCTGGCCTGTGAAGTGTCTAGGACAACAGCAAGTGTAGAATACTGATGGCCTTAGAATATATGTTTGCTGCAAATGGCAGAGAGGGAGACTTGGACCTTCCCCACCATCCGGAGCCCGGAAGATCATGATCGAGTGTCAGACATTAGATGGTGGCTATGTATACTGTTCGATTTCAGTTCTGCTTAGATCTAATTGTGACTTTGACCTAGTTCTTCTCTCTTAGAATAAGAAGTATATTCCTTATTTTGATTTTATAAAATCCCACAGCTGGTAGACTTAAGATTTTGAAAAAGATTATTGCAAAAAGGATGAACTTTTAAAGTAGTTGACTAAAAACAAACAAAAAAACTGTAGTCTTTAAAGGTTATAGTATTTTTTAAGATTACAGTATATTTTATAATGTAATATCCACATGATAATGATAACTGAGAATGGACAAGAAAAGAAAGGCTGTGGTTTAGTAGTGATGTATGTAGGTGTCAAGTTGGCAAGGGTTCAGTTGTTTTGTTAGCATTTATGTCACAAGCTACAATCATCTTGGAGAAAGGACTTCCCATTGAGAAATCAGATTTGCCTGTGTTCAAGTCTATGCAACATTTTCCTGATTCCCAGTTGATGTAAGAGGTCATCTTGGGCTTGTGGTCCTGAGTTGCATAAGAGAGAAAAGTGAGCAAGCTATAGAGAACAAACAAGTAAGCAGTGTTTCTCCAAGGTTTCTGTTTTAATTTTTGCTTTGAGGTGTCTGCCCTGAGTCCTAAACCTGATTTTCCTGAATGATGAACTGTGGTATAAAAAGAGATGTCAAATTGGCCCTTCTTATCCAGTTTTATTTTGGTAATAATTTTAACTCAGCAACATGAGAACAAACTAGAACAGGAGGAAAAAGTAATTAGAAACAAAATGTGTGAGGTTTTATTGCCTTATTTAAGAACGTTTGGGATACGAAGCAAGGAAGACTTGAAAGAAGTAGGAAGGCTTCTATGGGTCTGGAAATGGAGCATTCCCTAACTAATGAGAAAGGTGAAAGCCAAGGTGCTGAGGGAAAATGTCACCATTTTCAAGGATCTTCCACTGCATGAAATTAGTGAGGACTGTCCTAATGAATCTTTGATAGTAAGGTACCTCAAGCATGAGCTGTGGATGAGCATCCAGTTCATATGGTGCTGCTTTTTCTTGTTGCTCCCTTTCAAAAGTATTTTTATTGATTTTTATTGAGCTTTACATTTTTCTCTGCTTCCCTCCTTACTCCTTTCCTCTTGTTCAACCCTCTCCCAAGGTCCCTAAGCTTCCAATTTACTCATGAGATCTTGTCTTTTTCTCCTACCCAAGTAGATTAAATCTATTTGTCCTGGGGATAACCATGTGATTTATGCATACTCATTAAGCACTGTCTTGCTAATCAAGTTCACCCAAGTCAAAGATTTTTGTCTTTTGTTGTTTGGAGGTAGAATTCCAGGCAGGTCTAGAACTCTTGATCTCCTGTCTCATTTTTTATAATATGGTATAGAAATGGCTAAACATAAGCCAAACCCCCTTTTTTAAAAGGAATCTTTGGCATTGGTATAAATGTGTAAATGAAAACTAAGCATTTATACCTTGTCCAATATGTCCATGACAAAAGTAAATTTTATTCACTGTTTAATCCCATTCATCATTGTAATGCATAATACAAAGCAATGATATTAAATAAAGGTTATGTTTGATTTTGGCACTTGGAATCTGGCATTCTGAGTTCAAGGCTAATCCATAGTCATGTTTATGAGTGATTATGTAATTATCTACTCTTAACAAGTGACATAAGTATTTACTTTTATAAAAATAAATCTAAAACCTTATGCCAATTCTAAGGTAATTGTATGGTACACATGGATTTACTAATAAATATTTTGTTTTACATACTGCTTTTGAACTATTATTTTCCTAAATGGCAAATTGAAAAGCACCAAAAGCACAGTTGTGTGCATTAGTACTGGGTGGCATGGGACTCCCACCAACTGCTGCAAGGTGAAAGTATGACTTGGCAGACAGTAATTTGGATATCTAAGGATGAATACAGGTTGTGTGTCATGGTATGAATGAGAAATGCCCCCCATAGGCTCACATGGTTCCTGTGTGGTGGCGCTATTTGAATGGTTATGGAAGGTGGCACCTTGCTAGAGAAAGGAAGCCTTAATGGTGGGCTTTGAGGGTTACAGCCTGCCTCACCCTACTTGCTGTTCACTCTGCTTCCTAAAGAGGGGTGAAAATGTAGTCAGCCAGCTTCCTGCTCCTGCCACCTGGTGTCATGTCTTCCCCACAACAATGGATTCTATCCCTCTGGAACTCAAAAGCAAAATGTATGCTTCATTTGTTATCTTGATCTCTGTATGGGGTAGTTTACCTCAGCAACAGGAAAGTAATTCGTCATTTAGAGTACAAAGAAATTCATTACCAGACACAAGTGGTAACGTCACAGGGAAGAAGAGAGTGGAGAGAGACTTGAAATCTAAAGGATCCAAGCAAATACTTAGTGTTAAGATCTCAGGTTAGAAAAACTTCTGACAATCTCAAAGCAGCCTCAGGAATAATACAAGACTGGTCCTGCCAGAAATTAATTCAAACTCAGTAGTTGAAGCTGGTTTAAAAAGTCATCACAGTTAATCACTATGAAATCTGATGATTGTAAAATATGCTTGCAGTTCAGTGATAAAACTAAGTCAACTGCTGAAAGTAGTGGTGTATAGGTGTAACATCAAGCAAAGTAGCCTGGCTGAAGCACTGCCATGACATCTACATTAGTCTGAATCAGGACCACGAGGGGTGCACCCACCCACGGAGACAGTGGGGCTGATCTATTGTGAGCTCACCAAGGCCAGCTGGACTGCGACTGAAAAAGCATGAGATAAAACCGGACTCTCTGAATATGGCGGACAATGAGGGCTGCTGAGAAGCCAAGGACAATGGCACGGGGTTTTGATCCTACTTCATGTTCTGGCTTTGTGGGAGCCTAGCCAGTTTGGATGTCCACCTTCCTAGACCAGGATGGAGCGGGGAGGTCTTTGGACTTTCCACAGGGCAGGGAACCCTGACTGCCCCTCAGACTGGAGAGGGAGGGGGGGAGGAGTGGGGGGAGGGGNTTTTTTCAATAAAAAATTATATTTAAAAAAAAAGTTGACAGTGTTAACTTTCCCGAGGCTTCTCCATACTAGCCAATCACACACAATGAGATTTCTTATTTCTGACAGGAGGATATCAGAGTCTCAAGTTCACTTTGCTTCTTTGTGCCCTGAAGTCCCACTAGTGCAATGAGAGTGACCCAAGAAAGTACGAGGAGAGATTCACTTCCAAATGAGGAGCCTGGACCCAAGAAAGAAACCTCCAATGAGATTTGAGGATCCAACTACTCAACCTTGTTTCAGATAGAGGCATTAGCGCTTTCATCCTAGACAGCACAAATCTGCCTCAGGTCCCAAAGGAGATACAATCTTTAGATTTTATGATGTTTTACTGCAATATCTTTGAAAAGTTAAGTATGGACAAAGCTGTAAATTCTACTGCTAAGAAAACATAGAAACCCAAGATCTATGCAAAGCTCTCTGTGGTAGGATCCTAAGAAAAATTCACACAGGACCTTCATTGCATGCCTAATTAAAATCTAGAATAAGTTTTCAAGCTGGGACTTGGCAGAAAAATGGGATGAATGTTTTATTTTAGCATTATGCTAATAAGTTATAAAATATAGACTGTGACATGCTGAGGGTCTGAACCCAAATGAAATCAGTGAGAATTAAAGATAATGACACAATCCAATGGAAATTAAAGTTTCAGTATTTCAATTCCAATTGCCAGTATTACTAACAGGCATAATCAGCTAAGAGTGAAAAATGAAAGAAAAGACTATTTAAATGGCATCACTACATGTAAAATGAATATGTAAGAAAAGAGAATTTTAAGTGCTTTAATTAAATAATATTTTTAAAAGTATAAAGGAAATTGGTCAAGGATTAAAAACATTCCTACAAAATTAATTATAGATAATTGAACATTTATATATTAAATGAAAACAAATGAATGAAATAAATGTCTTAATAAAGTTATTAGTATAGGATTATACTTATATGTTTAGGTAAACAAATATATTTTTCCAAACACATACCCATAGATGTATCTCAGAAAAAAAATGTATTCAATTGCAGATCATCGTAATAAAGTACCTCAATAAATAAAATAATCAGATGCATTTTTGTTCACATTTGAAATTATAATATATTTATAATTCCCCTTTTCTGTTTTCTCCCTCCACCTCCTATACACCTGCCTTTCCTCTCATTGAAATTCGTGGTTTCTTTATTCATTAATCACTGTTACCTTTGTTATGCCCAGATCCACAAAGTCACCCAAAAACCAACATGGAGACCAAGTCCCATGTGAAAAACCAAAGAACTTTTATTTTATACAAGTTTGCAAACTCAGTCTTTCCGCATGTCCAATGTATTGGAACAAATAGAGAGCATCGGGCTCAGTTAGAGTTAGGTTTTTTCAGTAGTAAAGGTAGGGGTGAGGGATTTCTAAGGTTCAGGAACCCTGATTGGCTGACATTTGTCTAGGGGTGTGCTGGTGAGTGTGTGCTGGCAGGTGATCCTATCTACAAAGGTTGGGACATTAGGCATTTCCTTTGGATGGTCTGTTCTTGGGTGGTGCTTGGATAGTCTCATTTTGTGGTCCTTTCTGCAACCAGGTATTGCATCAGGGTAAACTACTGAGACTCAGGCCTCTATTAAACTGGCAGAGTCCTACACTGGCAGGTGATAATGGTTGAAAATAAAGAACTTCCTTTGGGAGGTCTGTTCCTATTAAGCTTTTCATGGCTGGCTGAGTCCTACAACCTCATAAAAATACATATACCTATAAATATTCCTAAGTCTAACCTGCTCACTCTACATTGTCACTTTTTTGTATGTTTTTGTGGCAAAAATTTGACATTGGGTAATCAATTTGGTATATATACTTTGTCCTGATGAAGACGATCCTGGATTTGCTCTTCTACACCCCAGTCCACTTTGTTATGTCTATTATTGTTTTCCTTGTCAATCTCATGTTTAAGAATTTGGTGAAATTTTATTGATACACCTGCAGAGATTATTAGGAGACATAGTCTCACAGAAAACTCCCTAATCTTCTGGATCCTATAATATTTCTACGACCTCTTTACTATTGTTCCCTAAGACTTAGGTGCAAAGATTAGTTTGTATATATTAGAACTGTCACCATAACTCTGCATTTTGATTGTGATTCTCTGTAATGACCTCCTTCTTTTTGCACAGAAAAATTTCCTTGACCAGAGGTATGGACAACACTTGTGGATATAGTGACAAATATTTAGATTGTTATAACTAAAATGGTTCTTTAAAGAGATGGTAGTTCTCCCACAGAACTTTACTATCCAAAAGCAGTTAGCTAAGCTTCTAATACCAAGTCTGACTTCCCTGTAGTTGAACAGGCCTTAACTCGAATTAGAGAGTTATTGATTACCAATAAGTATATATGCCACTACTGTATCTAGGGTTATTGGTTATGGTTATGTCAATTGTTGTTGTCCTTGTCAATCTCATGTTGAAGCAGTTGATTAAACAGTTGGTTACAGAATAACTATATCCCTAAGTTATCCCAAGATTATTGAGCCATGTTGGTCAATGCTGTGGTTCAAATATGTGATAGCTAGTTAGGAATGCTGATTACTCCCCTTCTTTGGGCACTTTGAGCCCTCTACTACATGAAAGCTAGTCCTCCAGGAGGGGGCATATATGTAAGTTCCAACTCAGAGCCCTTTGAGGTCAGTATTTAAAATGCCTAGTGTCTTCACCAATACAGACTTACCTCCCAGCTCTAGGGGCAACCATGGGCAATAGCCACAGCCTGTAAGGTTTATATAGTCTTTTGGACAATCATGACCAGAAACGCAAAAGAAGGCTTTTCATGCCTAATGTTGGGTTTTCTGTTAAGTATCAGGATTTTTGACTCTTGGAGGGAGTACTTTTAGCCCAGATGAGAATATTCTATTTAAACTATGTACATATATCTATACAAGGTTTGGATGGATTAAAATTTCTTTTAGAGCTAGATAGTTAACAATATGATTTCATATGACTTTTTCTGTCATTCTCATTGGTATTTTATACTTCTTCCTCCTTTTTCTGTTTATATCTCTCCTCCTCCCAAATTAGAGCACACCTTTTCCCTCCCTCATCAGATCACTTGATTCTACTGCTCCCCTCATGATTGCTTCCATACCCTTACCTCAGAAATGATCCCTTTCTACTTTACTAATTTCTGAAGTTGTGTCGTATTATGTACTATATAACATCTGAAGGTTTGGAGCTAAGAGCCTCAGATGAAAGAGAACATAGGTTATTTGACTTTCTAGGCCCAGGATAACTCACTCCATATGATCTCTTCTAGTTCTATCAATTTATCTTCAAGGTTTATGATTTCAGTTTTCTTTATTTATAATGTATATATCCTCATTTTCATATTCTATTCATCATTTAGGCTGTTTCCATTTCTAATCTGCTAAAAATAGAGAACCAATGAATATTAGAGAGCAAGTATCTGTGGGATGGAATGTCAAATCCTTTGGGCATATACCAAGAAATGTTATAGATGGATTTATTTTTAGCATCTTGAGCATTCTACACACTAATTTTCAGAATGAGTAGAACAGTTTGCAATCTCTCAAGAGTGAATGAGCGTTCCCATAGCTGACAAAGATTAAATTCCATTTAGTGGGCTTCTTTTTTACCTGGTTGATTGTTTCCTTGGCTATGAAGATGCTTTATGGGTTTATTAAGTCCCATGTGCCCATTCTTGATCTTAACTCTTAGACAAATAGAGTCCGAGACAGAAATTCATTCTTACATACATATCATACAAGGTATTGTAAATGTTTTCTTCTGGCAGTTTCATTGTTTCTGGTTTCACATTTATGTTTTTGATTCATTCTTTTGAAGGTTTATGTTATTTGTACAAAGTGAGACATATGTAGTTTATGTTATTCTTTTGCATGTGGCATAGCTAGACTTTCCTCTGGTATGCCAACTCACAAATAATGACATGGAGACTTATTACTAACTATGAAATCTTGCCTTTATCTTAGGCTTGTTCCACTAGTTCTTTCAGCTTAAATTACCCTGTTTTTATTAATGTGCATTCTGCCACATGGCTCTGCTACCTCTCCTCTGTACCATATGCCTGACTTCTTCAGTGTCTTGCTGGCATCTCATGCTGCACCAGATTCTAGCCTGCTGAGTGTTGAAATATGAGCAGCGGCGGGGCTGCGTCCCCAACACCCCGGCAGCTTGGCTAGCTCATGCCCGAAATAACAACACACAAACTGTATTCATTTAAGAACTGTTTGGCCCGTGAACTCCAACCCTTACAGGCTAATTCTCGCACCTGGACTAGCCCATTTCTAATGATGTGTGTAAGCACCCCAAGGTACGCTTACCGGGAAGAGTCTAGCCTCTGTCCATCCTGGTTCGGAGTTGCCTGGGAGAGCGGAGCATGGCTTCCCCTGTCCGGTCAATCAGGAAGCAGAGCAGAGTCTGACCTCACTTCCCCTTCCGCCCAGAATTCTATTCTGTTTACTCCTCCCACCGATGCTTTAACCTATGAGGCCAAGCAGTGTGTTTAATACTTAACCAATGAAATCAACAGATTGATATATGACACTCCCACATCAGCTGAGTTCCTCTTTCTGCCTGAAAGTCCCTCCTATTCTATTCTGCCTAACTATTGGCTATTCAGATATTAATTAAACCAATCAGAAGGTACCTTTGCAAAGACATATATTCACATTGTACAAAAAAATTTACCTCACAAGAATGTGGACATCCAGCTTTCCCAGCATTATTTGTTGAAGATGATTTCTTTTCTCCAGCTTATGGCTTTGAATTTGCAATAAATCATACAAGATTTTTTGGGAGATTTCCATACAATTCAGTATCAATACATCAATGGCAGAATGTATATTGTGTATGTCTCTGCTGAAAATATATTTTTTCATAATCATATGTATTAATGGACCATAGAAGGAAATACCCATTTCATTGTGAGAAAAAATTCTGCTTCCTTGTAGAAACAAATGAGTTATAGTACTTTATTTATAAACCTGCCATTTTTGTGTAGTTATGAGCAGACTTTTTCATACATAATTTTACTTTACCAGATATTATAAATTTTCTTTTAAACTGTGAGTGACAATTAGTAATTCATTACTCATTCATTCTTCAAAAAGATTTTCATCCTTCTCTGAACTTCCTTACATCTCCCTGTGCCTCATTCTGTTTTGGAGGTGAGTCAGATGACTTTAGATTCCAACAGTATGCCTGATGCAATCACTTTCTTCTGCTCTTTCCTTCATTTCAGCCCCATTGACCTGTTTCAGCTGATAAACAGATATTCTCATGTTTACGCTGTTATCTAACTTCAGTATTATTCAGAATGGTCTGAATTATATCAGGCAGCTGTTAGGCTCATAGTTTGTGTTGGTTGTATATACTTGGTTGAGAAACTCTTCTATGGGGTATTTTTTTCCTCCCCAAGTTAATCACCATTTGTAATATGTTGATTTCATGACCCTTCTGCATGAGTTTACCTGGTGTCTGATCATATCCTGTTTAGCAAGCTCCATTGAACAAAGAGTAACAACTGTGTATTAATGAATTAGGCCTTATATGGATATTATTAGGAGTATAAACTGGGTAGCATAGACCATAGAAATGTATTATTTGCTGTGTAGGTGATGACTAACCCAAGGCATCTGTAAGGTCCATCCCTTTTCAGGGCATTGTGGAAAGAATTTATTTATTTGTGTGATGGACACCTTATCTTCCCTCCATAATATGTATTTTATTTTCACTGCCTGTGTCACTGTGTCCACAATTCTTTTCATAAGGACATAAGTAATGTTCCATTAGGATCTAATGAATGCCTTTTAACTTGATCATATATGTAAAAAACCTGTTTGCGAAGGAAGGTCATATTCTGAGACACTAATGCTCATGACTTAAACATAAAATCTGGGTCTATAAATTCACTCCATAATAACATGACCAACATTTTAAATTGATAATAAAATGAACTCAGTGCCAACTCTTGTTGGGGAAGAAAGCAGTAGAGTTTGCAAAGGTCAACAGAGGCAATGGAAACAATTGTAATTTCTTCTAGGATCCACAGTAACTTTTGAAAATTTATTCTTCTGGTATTGCATCATAGGACATTTCTGTACTCTGTTTGAAAAAGATATTCTGAATTTTATTTTAGACAGGTTTTTGATTTTGCACATAGAATGCATTTTGATTATATTGTTCACCTACCCCAATTCTTCTCTGATCCTCCCCATTTCCACATCCAAACATATTCATGTTTTTATTTTCTCTCTTTCTCAAAAAAGAAGAAAAGAAAAAAGAAATAGGGGTGGCAAAGGCTCCATGTAGGCTCCAGCTTGACCTTTATACATTCGGTGAGCTGTGTGGATATTTTCCGTGGCAAAGGGGCCCTGCTATCAGTTTTCAGAGAGCAGCCTTCTGTCCAAGCATCACCTTGGGTTGTTTAGGATTCCTTATGAGACTTCATTTCCTCTATTACTAGGAATAGTACTCACTAGGGATACCCTCATAAATCCAGGGAAGTTCCTTCTACAATAGGTTTCCACACCATTCCCTGAATGCTCTCTAACTCCAGATATCTCTCCAGAGACTCTCTCCTTCCATCACTCCCCATCATCTCTCGTTTCCCACTCATATGCCCATCCATTCCCAGTCAACCTACAAATTTATTTTATTTTTCCTTCCCAGAGAGGTCCATGCATTCCTGAATAGACATCCTCTTTATCAAACCTCTATGAACCTGTGTATTGTAGCTTGCTTATCATTTACTTAGCAGCTGGTAGTCCCCTAGAAGTGAATAAACTGTAGTAGTCTTTGCAGGTCTGGGTTATTTCACTCAGTTTTTTTTTTTTTTCTAGTTGCAACCATTTGCCTGGAAATTTCATTAGGTCATTTGTGTGTGTGTGTATGTGACAGTCAAGTAGTACTCCATTGTGTGAATGTACCACATTTTTAAAATATATTCTTCAGTTGACAGATATGTAGGTTGTTTCCAGTTTTTGGCTATGAACATAGTTAAGCAATTGTCCTGTGGTAGAATATAGTGCCCTTTGGGTAAATGACCAAGAGTGGTATTGCTGAGTCATGAGGCAGATGGATTCCCAGTTTTCTGAAGAGCTGCCATATTGATTCCCATAGTAGCTATATACAAGTATGCACTCCCACTATCACACATGTTTTTGAGCTTAGCCACTTTTACAGGCATAAGATGGAATCTCAAAGTAGTTTTTATTTGAATTTCCATGACAACTGATAATATTGAACTTTTCTTTAAGTGTTTCTCATGCATTTGTGATGCTTCTATTGAGAATTTGCTATTTAGATCTATATATCATTTTTAAATTGAATTATTTTTGTTATCTAATTTCTTGAGTTATTATATGTTTTGGATATTAGACCTCTATCAGATTTGGAGTTAGAAAACCTTATTCTCATTCTTTAGGCTACCTCTTTGTCCTGTTGATGGTATCTTTGCCTTACAGAAACTATTCAGCTTTATGTTGGTATCTGCATGAACGCTTCATCCCCATGTTCCAATTTTTTTTGGTGCAAGAAGTTATGTTCCACACTACAGAAAGAGAGCCCTAGACACCAATCAAACCACAAAAACCTCTACGTACAATCAATCCTGCCTGCACAAATTTCTGGGAAAATTGTGGTGTAGAACATGCTGGAGTCATCAATCAATTTGTGGTTTAAATTAAGGCCCATTCCATGAGAGGGACTGTTTTCCTTATATTGGGTTGTGTTGTCCAGGCTTAATATGAGGGCTTTTGCTTTGTATTACTGTATCTTGTTTTGACCTATTTGACTGTTGTCTCTTGAAGGCTTGGTCTTTTCTGAAGAGGAAATGAAAATGGAGTGGTTCTGGGAAAAGAGGGAAGAGCAGAAAGAGGGAAAACTGAAATGTATTATATGAGAGAAGAATCTATTTTCAAGAGAAACAAATAGTTAAAAATCAGTCAAAACAAACACGTACAACCAATAAAAGAAAATAACCAATGCTGTGGAACAATGGTCTTTTATCCTGCCACTTTTATTTTAATAAAGTGCTGATTGTCCAGTAGCCAGGCAGAAAGTATGGGCTAGACTACCAGGCAGGAAGTAGAGGCAAGGCTAGGAGAACAGGAGAATTCTGGGAAGAGGAAAGCTCAGTCTGCAGTTATCACCCAGACAGAGAGGAATCGAGATGAGAATGCCTCATTGATGAAAAGTACCAAGACACATGGCTAACACAGACAAGAATAATAGGTTAATATAAGATATAAGAATTAGTTAACAAGAAGGTAATAGGCCAACCAGTTTATAATTAATGTAAACTTCTGTGTGTTTCTTTGTGACTGAAGGGCTGCAGGTCTGTACAGGACAGAAATCTCAACCAACAAACCAAACCATACAGAAAAACCACAAAAATAATTATGGAGTTTATTTTGTGTTAGCCAACTCATCTTATGCATGGGTCCTACCCAGTATTGTTCTTGATATACTCAGTGACACTCCACTAAAGAAAACAGGTTTTTCCTTAGTTAGTGGGCATCTTCTGAGGTTAACTCCTTGAAAGGGGGTGGAGAGGAACAATCTGTATCTACTTACAACTCAGTGTTGGTAGCCTATCTGACTTCCATCTTATGCCAGTCTTGTACATATTGCGAGTCTGTTTGAGTTCATATGTGTACCAGTCCTATATCTGGACTGTCACTGCCCTTGGAGTCATAATTCACCTCTGCCTCTTATATAATCTTTCCACCTTAATGTCCACATATAACCCTAAGACTTAAAGAAATGGCTTGATAAAGATATCTGATTTAGGACTAATGGCTCCAAGTCTCTCACTCTGTGCATTTTCCAGCTAAAGGTCTTGGTTTTAATTACCATATACTACAAGAAGCTTCTTTGTTGAGTGCTTAGTGATACAGCAACATGTAGTTGCTGATATAGCAACATGTAGTTATTATATTGCTATGTTCTTTGGCAGAATAATAGCAGTAGGTTTTCCATGAAAATAGACAATCATGATTTTTAACTTTGTAAAATGTTCCACCATGTATCACAGGCTAGCCTCAAAATGCTATGCTTCTGCTATAGCCTAGTGCTATATAATATGCACATGCCACACATACCTGGCTTTTCAACTCACTTCAAAGTAGACGGCATCAAGTATAGAGTTTTAATTTTCCCATTGTTCCAGTACTAATGATGTCATTGTATTGCTTGGCATCTCTGTTCTCTAAAGGACAATGTCGTTAATGTTATCATCCTTTGATAATGTTATATAAGTTCATGGTTGATTTTATAATTTTGCTTAGGCTTTGACTTGAGGTAAGTTTCTTTGTAGAAGGCAAACAATACAGCAGCTCAATCCATGCCTCAGTTCTAGTAATATTTCTTATTTTAATAAGACTTATCTCTGGCATTTATGCTTTACAAAAAACCAAAGGAATTCACCTGTAAGTCTAAATGCTCATTTAATCCTGTTGCTAGTCCCTAAGCTCCGAACACAGCTTTAGCTCTCAAGCCAAATGAATCTTTCCCACTATTCAGGGGTATTGAATCTTTGAAAACTCATTGCTTTCTTTCTTTGCCTTATATTTATCAGTATTTATCATTTTTAATTAGATGCTCTGTTGTTGGTATATACATGTTTATAATTGGTACCACTTTGCTGAGCTGGTCTCTTTGTCATTAAATAATACATTTCTTTATTGGGCCTTTTCTGAGTTAAAGTGGATTTTATCTGGTATAGTCAATTCTGTTCTCTTTTGTATTTCCCTTTTAATTCTGACTGCCATGAAACCTGTTCTGTAGCCCAGTGTGTTTCTA
Source organism: Alexandromys fortis (assembly GCF_014885135.2). Taxonomy (NCBI): domain Eukaryota; kingdom Metazoa; phylum Chordata; class Mammalia; order Rodentia; family Cricetidae; genus Alexandromys; species Alexandromys fortis. The sequence goes on from NW_026068015.1 coordinate 2,498,712, forward strand.
TTGCCTATACCTGTCAAGTGCTGGGAGTATAAGCATATTCCTGTACACCAGTCCTATGGACTGTTTTTCTAGGTTTTCTTTTCAGTCTATTGAAAACATTAAATGTAGTGTGAGAGTTGAATAGGGTACATCATGCTAGGTCTTTAAGTATTAGCTCTCTAATGTCCCAGTGCATCAGGGAGGTGGGGGCAGTATCTGCATTTTGTTATTGTCTCTAATTGAAGGTTTTTGGCTCTCTTGGGTCTTTTTGTTTTCACTAAGTTTTTTAGTAGAATGTTTGATTCCTTGCTCTATTTTTATAATAATTTGAGGGAATTTATCACAGGTTTTGACTTGCGCTTACTCTTAGGCATGCAAAAAGCATCTTGTGGCAAATGCATACTATTTCATGATAATAAATTTCATTACTGTAAGATTCATTAAATTATATATATATATATTTTAAATTTTTGATATCATAATATATAAAATTTCAGATTGTGTTTTTTTTCAAAATACATTATTGTAACTATTTTATCAATAACCTTTAATCAATACACATTATACTAATGTATAATTGCTTTCTTTGAGGTCATTTCACTTTCAGGATTTCTCCATTTAACTCTCTACTTTATCAGTAAGATGTACAATCTCAGGGCATTTCCTTCCACACTGCAGAATTCTGTTTAGCATTTCTTATACTTGATGTCGGTTGGTAATGAATTTCTTCAATTTTTATTTGGATGAGAAAGACTTTCATCTCTTACTGGCATCTGAAGGCAGGATTACAATTCTTTGGTTGTCACTTTTGTCAGTTAGAATTCTGAATGTATTATACCACTCTCTCTGAGT
>NW_026068015.1:2501345-2503006 GCF_014885135.2 Alexandromys fortis
TCCCTGCCCTGTGGGAAGTCCAAGGACCACCCACCTCCATCCAGGTCTAGTAAGGTGAGCATCCAAACTGCCTAGGCTCCCACAAAACCAATAGGTGCAGTAGGATCAAAAACCTATTACCACTGTTCTTGAGTTGTATTATATTTCATTATGTATATATACCATGTTTTTTATACACTCATCAGTTTTGTGAGCCTCTGGTCCGATCCCATTTTTATAACTATTGTAAAGGGAGCAGTGTTGAACATGAATGAACCAAGTATATCCATATTAAGATACACAGTCCTTTGAGTGTAGGCCCAAGTGTGATACAGTAGTTCTATTTCTGGCTTTTTGAAGAATCTTAACATTGATTTCCATAGTGGCTGCACAGACTTACTGTTTCACCAAAAGTGAAAGTATCCCAGATGATATGATGCTATATATAAGAGACCTTAGAGACTCCACCAGGAAATTCATAGAACTAATTAGCTTTTAGAAAAGAAGTAAGATGCAAAATTAACACACTCACACACACACACACAAAAGTCAGTATGCTTTCCATATTATTCAATAAAAAACATGTCATGAAAGAAATTAGGAAAACACTCTTTTAATAGTTTCAATGTATAAAATAAAATACCTTGAAATAAACCTAATAAAAAGGCTAAAAACTTCTACAAGGAAAACCTTAAAACTCTAATGAAAGAAACTGAGAAAGAAAACACAAGATGTAAAGAACTTCCATATCCATGGATTGGCACTTATTCTTCAAAAAAGTTGTAAAAGAAATAGAAAAGGCAGTACTGTAAAAATCATTGGAAAAATGAAGACTTCTGATAGCCACATCAATGCTTTAGGGAAAAAAAATGATAGAATGCTAGAGGCATTATGATACCAAAAATCAACTTAAACTGTAGAGCTACAGCAAATTAGCAAGCCACTGGCACAAAAACAGAAAATAAATCAATGAAATTAAATAGAATCAAATAGAATTAAATGGAATTAAATAGAATTAAGTTCAGAAATAATACCCAATTTATTTTTCAAAAAGGCACATTTTTTAAAAATATGAAAAAATGAAATTTAATAAATTATTTTGGAACAATTAATCTTAAAGTTTTCAATATTCTTGTTGATTTAATTTTCTAGAATTCTTGCTTTATTCATAATTATTTCCCAAGTTTCATTTCTTTTTGTATTAAATACATTTTAGTGTAATTTTTTGAATGTAATTAAGAACAATATTTTAAGGGCTAGCATGGTTGCAGACACCTTTACTCCTAGTACTGAGGCAGGATGGGCAGGACAGTTTGGTACATATGACAAGTTCTCCACCAGCTAAATTTATGTGCAAAACAAACAAAATTATTCCAAAGTGTTTTGCTCAGTTAGTTTCTTCTTCTCCTCTTCTGTTGCGGGAGGTCTTTCCGCCCCTCCAACCAATAGCTGCTGTGATACCAGCCCATTGGGGCGTGGTCTCACTCCCTTTAAAAAAGCGGCTATTTCCTCTGCTCGCTCTCTTCTCTTACTGCTCCGCTGGAGACGAGACTCCCTTCCTGGTTGCGCAGATGGCTGTTGTCTGGGATTGTGATCTGTAAGTTTTTTCCCCTTTAAATAAATAACACCCTATTAATCATAACTCCAAACTGGTGTTGCCTTGTTCGTGACTTACGCCTTCA
>NW_026068015.1:2503421-2508521 GCF_014885135.2 Alexandromys fortis
CCGCTGGCCTGGGTCTGAAAAAGCCTGGGATAAAACCAGACTCGCTGAACATAGCAGACAATGAGGACTACTGAGAACTCAAGAACAATGGCAATGGGTTTTTGATCCTACTGCACGTATTGGCTTTGTGGGAGCCTAGGAAGTTTGGATGATCACCTTACTAGACCTGGATGGAGGTGGGTGGTCCTTAGACTTCCCAGAGGCAGGGAACCCTGATTGTTCTTTGGGCTGACAAGGGAGGGGGACTTGATTGGGGGAGAGGGAAGGAAATGGGAGGTGGTGGCGGGGAAGAGACAGAAATCTTTAATAAACAAATTAATTAATTAATTTTAAAAAAAAGATTGTTTCTATTTGAAACATTGGTACAAACAAGCAATAACAGCAACAACAAAATCAAGACAAAATGATAATTAAAACAAACAAGCAAAAGACAGAGAAGAAACAAACTGAAAATAAATCAAAATTAAAGAAAATGCCCAAACAAATACTATTGAGTTAGTTTTGTGTTGGCCAACTACTCCTGTACCTGGGGCCTGCCATTGGAGTATGGCTGTGTATCCAGTGACACATCATTAAAGAAATGTTTCTCTTTCCCAGCAGGCATCAGCTGCAAAGAGTTCCTTGCTTAGGGGTGCAATCCGGTATCCAATTCCCACTCCCAATGCTATCACCCTGTCTGGCCTGAACCTGTACCAATCATATGCACGCTCTCACAGTCCCTGTTAGATCATACTGCATCAGTTCTGTTATATCTGGAAGACACTGTTTCCTTGGAGCCACCCATCTTTCTGCTTCCTCCTCCACAAAGATCTTTGACCATTGATAATGACACATCATCTAGATAAAGTTGAGCACTCTAGAGTCTCTCACTCTCTGCACACTGTCTAGTTGTGGATCTTTGTATTAATTCACTTCTTCCATAAGGAGAAGCTTCTCTGATATGGGTCAAGCAAGTAACTGATTTTTTCGTTCAATAAGATGTCATTAGGAGTCATTTTTATTGCTGATTCTTTAACAGAATACTAGTATGAGGTTTTCCCCTAGGTCTATTACCTTTTAAGTCTCACATTCTTAAACACTTTAGGTATGGGTTCCATCTCTTGAAGATGGCCTTAAATCTCCTCCCACCCCCCACCCCCCAAAAAGAAATGTTTGGTTACTCCCATTATGTCTGAGCACTATAGTGCCATTTATCTTTCAGGCATGTTTAAAAGTGGCTATCCTACCAAAGTACACCTACAGATTCAATGCAATCCCCATCACATGGAAGACATCACTTACTTATGTTATCAAAAGCACATAATTCCAGCTGGAACCTAACTAACAGCTTCACCCTTATTGACTTGTATTTATGTCACTAAAAGATACTGCATGTGGCCACAAAGTATCTATATCTATGTTACCAAGCTACAAGAACCATAACTGACTAAAGCAACTAAGAGCTTAATTATTATACATTCAAGGTATGATATTTCTCTGAAAACTCATATCCACTGTAAAGACCATGTTTCCAAGTGAACTTTTGGTGTGCAACAACATACCTCTTGCTGTTCAATCATAGGTTTTCCCTTGGTCTATGTTTCGGTAAGTTTTCTCAGCCTGTCTTAATTTCTTGGATATTCAGGGTGACACCCTTGCCAGTAGAAATTTGATGGATAGACTTTTATCCCAACTTCTTGTATCCACTGACTTTTCTTCCAATACTTATTACACTTATCTTATAAGTGAGAACGTTCCTAAATGTTAACATTATCTACTTCAGACAATTGTATTAGTCTTTCTTCTTCCAGAGTTCAAGTGTGATTGCATATTAATGAGGGTCTCTTCTAGCTTCTGGGTAGCTACCTACTCATTCTGTATTGAACTTCTTTATAGCATCGTACATACAGATTTAATTTGTTTTACATTCCCCTAAGGTCAGAAGTCCTTTGTGAGTATGAATCCATTTTTAGGACTTCATTTAATACTAATTATCTTCTCAGAGTGCTTTTTAAAATATATACTCTCATTAAGATTTGGGACTAAAAAATGCGGTCTACTTTGGTGATATAATATAAGTACAAATTAATCTTATTTATCCTATTTTTCTTATCTTTTTATTAGTTCCATAGTCATAACAACATAAATGATTGCTTATTTCAATCATATCTATATACTATTGTTTCTAAAAATGGACATGACCTACACAATTGTTATATATACCAAAAGCATGGAGATTTTTCAAAATTTCAAAGCTAGGAGCAGATGCTAGATATATTTGCTTATATTACATTATTTATGAAAATCAAGATTGAAAATAATACATTAAGATATATCTAATGGAATGGGGTCAATGAATTACAAACACATTTGTTACATCATTTATAAAGGTCATTTTGTAGAATACATAATATCTGAGAACCTATCTCTATATAAAATATTTGAGATGAAAAATATCAAAAGTTTAAAATACCTACATCTGATAACTTCATGTTAAAATAATAGAAAAATGCTCAACTCTGTCACCTATAGTTTTTCAGACTTGCTATATGTTCCTCAGGCTTTATAAACATATTTTGGAAGATGGATTTTATATGCATATTTTTTTGCAAAATATACTGACTCAATAATCATAAAATACATATAATAAGTCCAAATTAGAATTAAAATCTAATTCATTACCAATAAATTAAATTATTAAATCTCATACAGAAAATAATTATTTATTAAAATCTAAAACAAGGCACTTTATGAGTAAAAATTTTAAAACCATTAAGAGAAAAATCTAAGAATATTGTTGTAGAAAATAAATTTTCAATTTAAATACACTTTGCTTGCATTATGCTTATTTAAAAATGTAGATGCCTAAATTTAACATTATCTACAAATTGAGCAAAAAGAATTGTGTGCACATTCTATGTGCAGATGTTATCATTTTAACACTTACAAAGAAACAGACAACATGATCTGGGTTATCCTGACACAAAGTCTCACAACCACCTTAAACAGACAGCACAAGCTGTTTCTTATCTGTATTTGGGCTGAATGCCAAATCTGCTGAGCATCCCATCACAAGGAACACCCAAGTAAATAAAATGGGTGTCACGTCTTCAGAAGAAAAGTCTCAATGCTGTAAAGATGCCAATTCTTTCCAAATTAATACATAAATTCAATAAAAAAAATCCTTGTAAAAATCTCCCTTTGATTTGTTTGCTTTTGTGTGATTCTGGTTGTTTTATATCTTGACATTCTGATTAGGAATTTCATCTCAGAGATTAAATGTGTGAAATAGCCAGGGAAATAATGAGAAGAAAAGAATAATGGCAAGAGACTTTCACCATAAATCTTTATTAATGAAAAATATGATGTTGATAGAGGAACAGAGAAATAGATCAATTGAAAACATGAGGAACTTGTGCATATGAGAATTTACTGTGTAATAAAGGTGGCATATCAAATCAGTGGGAAAGGTTTCATTAATAATAAAATAGCTACATGCTTTGGAAAAAAGTATAAGTATTTTTTTCTATATAACATGAAAATCAAAATGCATTTCAGTATTGAGAATGGTAGTCACTGCACTTTTAGAAAGATGTAAGAAGATTGTAGGTTCAAAGTCAGCCTGGACACATTGAGATCTTATCCCCTCAAAAATTATTATAATAAACCATCAGCATTATAACTTGTCATACAATAAAGTTTCAAAGATACCTAGATTTTTTTCTAATTTCAGTTATGTGGATTGTATTGAAACAGTCCATAACTTCCAGATAAAATTACATATATTGTGCACATAATATCCATTTTTTGCTTTAATAAAGTCCATGAAGAAATAAATTAAAAACATGAATACTATGTTAGGTTTTAGATGTTAATATAGCATCAGAAATCAATTACACAAAAGTTTTAGAGATATGATTACCCAAATGTACAAAGAAGTTTGAAAATGCCTACACACTGTATCTTATCAGCTGCAGACTCAACCTCATCAGGAAGGAATTTATTCCTCCAGTGCTTACAAGTGGTTTCAAATTCTTTACATGCCTGGGTAATTTCCATTCAGTAACCAATCAAAACTTAAGTGATGATCCTCTAACTCCAACACAGGATGCCCCCAAAGGGTCATCTTAGACAAAGGGTTTGTTACAATCTGAAGATATTAATGTTGGAGATTCTTCATTCTCTGTGTTGCTTTTAGATTTTAATTGGTTAATGAATAAAGAACTGCTTTTAGCCTATAGCAGGAAAGAACAGAGCTAGGCAGTGAAAGCTAGGCTGTATGCTGGGAAAAAGAAGGGTGGACTTGGAGAGAAGCCATGGAGCCCCCAGAGACAGATGCTGGGAACTTTACCCAATAAGCCATAGCCACGTGGCAATACACAGATTAATGGAGATGGGTTAAATTAATATAAAAGAGTTAAAAAATAAGAAGCTAGAGCTAATCGGCCAAGCAGTGATTTAATTAATATGATTTCTGTGTGAATATTTCAGAGCTAAGTGGCCAGGAACTAACTAGGAGTCTCATTTCAACAGATTGGTGTGCCAACATGGGCAACCATATCCACATAAAAGCCTGAGAAAGCTTAAAAAGTAATCCTAGACACAAAAGAACAGACTTAAACATGGTTTGGTAGTGGCATTTTCTTGGGTGGGCTCTGTTTGCTAGAAGCAAGCAGAGGCATGGCTCCTTTAAGAGTGGTTTTTCTCATTCAGCCATAGCAGAACAAAAGCTTCATGGTTTTAAAATGCTGCTTCCAGAGAAACCCTGTCTCGAAACACAACAACACAACAAAAACAAACAAGATGATAACTATATGATTTTCCTTGGGTTCACCTTCTTATTTAGCTTCTTTAGGTTCACCAGGTATACACTCCGTGACCTTTATTTAGGGCTAGAAACCAATTATGAGTGAGTATTTCCCATGTTCATCTTTTTGGGTCTGGGTTACCTCGCTCAGGATAGTGTTTTCTATTTCCATCCATTTGCATGCAAAATTCGAGAAGTCATTGTTTTTTACCGCTGAGTAGTACTCTAATGTGTATATATTCCACACTTTCTTCATCCATTCTTCCATTGAAGGGCATCTAGGTTGTTTCCAGGTTCTGGCTATTACAAATAAT
>NW_026068015.1:2509782-2524425 GCF_014885135.2 Alexandromys fortis
AAAAAAGTGCAGCTTCCTAAGCTGTGCTGCCAGAGCAAACTCTGGCTATGTGGCATTTGAATGGCATTTGTGGGCCTGGGTGTTTGTGTACCCAATCAGAATCAGGAGGAAAGTAGCTGAGAACATGTCCATGGCTCAGCACTCCCCACCTAGGCAGGTGGCAGGATCAGGTATACTAGACCTGCACAGGCAGGAGAGCATGGAGGATTACTGCCACCATACACAGAGATATTTCCAGGCTGTGCAGTGCTCTGCATGGCAGATTTAGCTATTACTCAGGTAAAGGGGGCTTGTGTGCAGCACGGATGGCAACCTACATAAAGAACAACACAGAAGGAAGATTTTGTTCTTTGCCTGCCTGTCCCTCTCTCAGTGGCAAGTTCACTTTTCAATGGCCTTATAGCCTATTTCGGTGGGGTTCTGATATGTTTTAAAAATCACCTCATGGGCTGAATGACTACTTTATTCTTAGACACATTGCAGGGAGTCAGTAATTATCAGACCAGCTGGGTCACAGGTAGTAAGCCACTCTAGTAAATCCCCCTTTATAGATTAATTCTATCAGTTCAGTTCCTCTAGAGAACCCTGACTAATACATATATTTAGGAGGTAATAGATTTCTCTCATTTACTTCTCTTGTTTTTTTTTTTCAAGCTAATTTGTTATATGACCTAAGAACATTAATCAAAATTGAGAAATTAATCTACGCATAACACTACTTATATACTCCAGATTTAATTCATGTTTCTACCAATGTTTTTCACCTGTATCATCTCCCCTGTGTTCAAGGATCTAAATAGGGAACCTGAGTGTCATGTGCCTGTCTTTTTAACTACTGTTATGTTATGGTAACAAAAATCTTTCTATGCCTGGTGTAAATTTGCTCCTATGAAGGGTCTGAAAGGAATTTAAAGGATATTTCTTGATTTAAGGACTCTGATATATTTTAGATTAGATTGTAATTACAGTTTTGGGAAAGCACAGCACAGAAGGTAGTTCAGCACTTCACAAAAGATGTAGAAGGACATAGCAACTCTTAGCATTGTGAGGCCAACCTTAATCACTTGAAAAAGATCATGTCAAGTGTCCCAAAAATAATATTGTAGAATTATGTTTTGCAATACTAATTATTTGGGTAGGAAGTTTAAGACTCTCCTCATTTATGTTTTCCTTGAGTATAAATTGGATATTTCTAATTTTCAGAATTATCAGTTTTGTTCCAGCAGTAATTATCCCTATGCTGTTAAAAAGCAATTTTCTGTTTCTAAGTTAATCGCTAAACTAGAAATATTCTGCAAGGAGTATCTTCTACCAGCAACACTCAATAGCATTTTTGTATCAATTTAGATATATAACTTTTATTTCTTCATGCTATTATTCAACATTATCATTTTTATTATTTTGCTAGACATATTTTCCCAGTTTTAAACATTGAGGGCTTTCTCCTGTTGATTTCTGATCTTGCAACAAACTTTAATCTTTCACACTAAAATTTCCTTCATTTGTAGGAAAGCCACCCATGTTAGTTTATATTTTTCTTACATCATTCCTAGTGACAACTTCTCCAGGGAGTCATTTCATCATTAGAATTTCATTTAAAATCTGAACCTCAACTTGGAGTTTGCTTCTTGCCTTTTGAAGCATCACTGTTTGTACACCACATGGAATACTGATCTAAACACCTGAATGTCTGAGTTCACTCATGCACATATACATGTCTGCCTATCTATTCAGAACTTTTCAAATAGATACTTTTGAATGCATGACTCAGAACTTTTCAAACAGATACTTCTGAATGCATGACTAGATGAACAGGCTTCTTTCAATCTCCATTGCTAAGTTATAATTTATGTCTTTAACAGTGCTCCTTCTCTATAAAATATTTTTGTCTATTTAATGCAAATATAGACATCAAATAGTTGTGGGAACTATTGATATCAGACTAAAGATTCATACAAAGTTTAATTAATTTCAGCCATGCAATGCACTTCAAAGTATTACTTCCTAATATACATATGCAGCTCCTTATTACTAACCCTAAACTTCACTCTCATTCATTTGTAATAAATTTTTTTGGAAGTTTTGTAATTATATTTATGTACAGAAAACTCAGCAGTACATTTAACCCAGTTTAGTGGCGAGTTCTTTGGCCTTTGCCTTTTCCAGCTTGGCAATTAGAGCCGCAGGCTTAGGACGTTGCCTCCCCAGTGGCGGCAGATCTCATCATATCCGTTGTTGTAACGTTGTTGTCCTAATAGCTTCCACCACCTTGACCAGAGCACCCTTGTCTTCCGAGTTAACCTGTGTGAAGGCAACAGTAGTACACGTCTTCCTGTGGACCAGCCGCCCTAGCCTGGCCTTTCCCTTGATGATGCAGTAGGGGACCCCCATCTTGCGACACAGAGCAGGCAGGAAGACCACCAGCTCAATGGGGTCTACATCGTGGACAATCACAAACAGCTGAGCCTTCTTGTTCTCTACCAAAGTGGTGACTGTATTGACACCCACTCGAAGGACAGGTGGTCTCTTAGTAGGGACATCCCCTTTGCCAGCAGCTTTCTTCTCAGCACGGGCCAGCAGCCTCTGCTTCTTTTCCTGCTTGGTCTCTGGCCTGTACTTGTGGGCAAGTTTAAGCGTGTGAGATCTCTCTTGGGCTGGATGTCATGCCCAATGCCGAAGTTCTTAGGCCTCTTCTCAAACAAAGGATTCACCACCTTCTTCGTCTCCTGCTTCTTTAGGAAGGCGGGGGCCGGGGCCACCTTCTTCCCCTTGGCCTTCTTTACCTTGGGCATCTTGCCGGGCTGGAGGAGAGAGCTTTTTTTTTTTTCGATTATTTACATAGAGCGAGCTGCTCTCGAACCTGGGACCTCGGGAACAGCAGTCGGCACTCAGCCTCTGAGCCACCTCAGATGGCTGTCTCTGCTGTACTCCTTATTTTATTTGAGTTTCAATATCTAAGTAAAATTTTACTTCTTTATAAGATATTATTTGTATATTATTGGCTTCTATACAGTCACAAAGTTTATAACAATTTCCATAATTCCATAAGAATATTTCCATATTTCCCCTGAGTGAACAACAATGGATTCTTCAACTAGCAACCAAAAACTCTTTACTAGATTGTTCTATTGTGGAACTACTCTTTGTTTGTCAACACTGTATTGCTTCTTCAACTTAAATAATTTATCTCAGATTTATTGTTGTTAAATAAATGATAATTTTGACCTGAGTAGTGTTTCGGTGCATGATTATATGGTCATTTGTTACTTGACACAGTCAGAATTTATTGAACACTCAAGTGTTTGATAGTCATCTGTGAATGCTCTCTTATTAACATAATTATACAAATATCTGTGTGATAAAAGTTTTGAATGTACATGGACAAAAACAAACAATATGATACCTAGTCAATGTGGTAATGATATCGTGTTTTCTCAGATACCATCACTATATACCTGCTCTATTTTTTATCAGAGGTTTGTATTATCATGTTTTGTTTCTGTATATTTTGTTTCATCATTATCAAATATATTCAGTTATAGCTTGTACATTATCAGAGATTTTTATTGCTTTGTTTTGTGTTGCATTAGGAGCGGCAGGGCTGTGTCCCCGACATCCGGCTGCCCGCATGGCTAGCTTATGCCCAAAATAATTACATGGAAACTGTATTCTATTAAACACTGCCTGGCCCGGCTAGTTCCAGCTTCTTATTGGCTAGCTCTTACATATTGGTCTAACCCATTTCTAATATTCTATGTAGCCCACAAGCTGGCTTACCAGGGAGGATCTTAACCTGCGTCTGTCTGGAGTGGAAGAACCATGGCGACTCCTTGACTCAGCTTCTTTTTCCCAGCATTCTCTTCTGTTTACTCCACCTACCTAATTTTCTGTCCTATGAGGGCCGAGGCAGTTTCTTTATTATTAACCAATGAAAGCAACAGATAAGATACAAGACCCACCTCCATCAGTTTTGTGCCCATATGCTTTGTTTTCTTTTTTAATACAGGTCCTAGAGTATTTATTGTTATGAAGAGACACCATAACCATGCCAAATCTTATAAAGCAATACATTTAATTGGAGTGGGCGTAGAGGTTCAGAGGTTTCACCCATTATTGTCTTAGTGGGAAGCACAGTGGCACATAGGCAAAGTACTGGAGAAGGAATCAAGAGTTCTCCATCTGGATAGGTAAGCAGCAGGAGCAAGCCACTGGGCCTGGTTTGAGCTTCTGAAACCTCAAAGTCCCCTGTGACACACTGCCACCAACAACACCATCCTTCTCCATCAAGGCACATGCTGTAGGAAGTCTTACAGCCAGTGGTTACCCACCCACTGGGACATGTCCTTTTATATTTATGCCAACGTAGAGCATGTGTCCAGTCTCTTTTCTGGCTGTGGGATTCAGTTTCTGATCTCCATTTAAGCACAGGATTCTGATTTGTGAGTCTACCCCTAAATAAATAACCATTTATTTCTCAGTTCTGAGCAAGTGTGGGATTTCTTTTAAGCATCCCTCTTAATTTGGTGCCCATGTGGATTCAGACTCCATGCCTACCAGGTGGACGGCCTACTGGCCTATCCAGGCTATGAATCAGACAGTCTCCCAACCCTACTCGTTTGGCTTGCTTTTATTTAAGCTGATTTTTGTGGAACCTCCGCCACAGCAGAGTTTACTGCATGTGCCAACTTGGAAATTTCCCAAGCACACACACAACTGCTGAGTTCCCTGGAGCAGTTCCTTGCCCTGTGGCAACTTGTGCAGCTTCTAGTTTCTGCTCCCTGCCCATGAGTTCTGGTTTTCTTGCTCCATGTATGGAATTGATTTAATTGCTGTTAATTTTTCTATTTTAATTTATTTTTTATTGAAAATTTCCACTTCCTTCCCTCCTCCCACTCGTCCCCCCCTCCCCCTCCTGTCCAAGGAGCAGTCAGGGTTCCCTACCCTATAAGAAGTCCAAGGTCCTTCCTGTTTCCCCCAGGTCCAGGAAGGTGAGCATCCAAACAGACTAGGCTCCCACAATCCTGAGTGAGGTAACCCAGACCCAAAAAGATGAATATGGTATGTACTCATACCATAATTTGTGATTCTAGAGAAGCTAAATAAGAAGGTGAACCCAAAGAATAACATATAGTTATCCTCCTGGATATTGGAAGTGGACAAGATTGCTGGACAGGGGTTGGGAGCACGGGGGTGGGGGTGAGGTGGGGATAAAGGGAGATGGGGAGAGAGAAGGGAGAAGGGGAGGATGGGGAGAGCTTGAGGGAATGGGATGGTTGGGATGGAGGAGGGTTGAATGAGGGAGCAGGGAAGTAGATATATTAATTAAAGAAGACATTTTAATGTTGGCTGTTAATTTTTCAAGCAAAGCATATTTCACAGTATTTAACCAGTACCAAGGTAGAAAACTAAACCAGCTCAGAAACTAAAGCGGCCCAGGATCATTCCTGTAGCCACCGGTTGCATTGTTTCTAGTCGTAACTCTGCAACCACAAAATCTGCTGGATAAATATTACAATTTACCAGTTCACATAACTGGTAATTACAGATGGATCATCACTGTATTCTCCAGTCACCTAAAGACTAACAAGAACCCTGTGAGAACAATGTCCTATTCAAATTATTTTTGTCTTCTGGCAGCAGAAGCCCAAAACTTACTGGCCCCCAAAGAGTTCGCCATTTGACTCATGCAGATAGGACAAGCAGGGACTGTTACAGGCCCCCAGAACTTAGCACACTGACACCAGGTTGGAAGTGCCATACAAGTCATGGAACCCAGCCATCCAACAAAGTTCATACATAGTTCCGGGAAGTCCCTATATACTAAGCTCATTTTTTTGGAGGTTCTATAGTTTTTCATCTGAATAACTGTTCGCATTTACTGATGTAAGTTAACACAGGATATGGTTTTTGTGCTGAACAGCTCAACTTAAGGAAAGCTCAGAACTCTATTGGGCTCCCAAACCCCCAGTGTAGCCATTGGTCTGCTCATCAAGACTTCAGTAACTTTTTAACCTTCCCCAAGTAGTCTTCTCTGAAGGATACCTCACAAGAAACCTGCAAACCATTGTTTTAAAATTTAGGTCGGAGAAACATTTGAATTTCTATTGATTACAGGATAGATTCATATTTTACGTAGTTTTCATAAGGACTTTCAACTATTTTCTCAAAATAGTTAAAAGGACTTTTATTTCTAGCTTGTCACTTTCTATTGATTCATATGTGAAAATCTAACTTCTGGGCCTGTGAAATATGGATTCTCTCTTGACCTCAGAATTTTCATGATTCAGAGTGGCCATATCTTTTCCTGTGCAGTGTCTCTAGTGCATGTTGCTGAGCTGAGCTCATTAAAAGACAAGATTGGCTTCAATGTTGTTGCTATGCTTAGTTTCAGAAGCCCAAGGGTGTTGTATTCCTGTAGGGATGGTTGTGATTAAGTTTACAATTTCAATTATCACAAACTAAATTGTTACTATTTAGCATGGGGATTGAATTGCCAGATTTTTTCCATCTCTCCTCCTCTCAGCTTTGGGCCTCCCTTTTCTTCATGCAATAGAGAACTCCATTTCCTGTAAAGAACATTTTCTTCCTGGGCACCTTCTGATCTGGCAGAGGTGAGGGAGATTCTACATTGCTGAGAGGAACTTTAGATATTAAGTATATGCAGTCAGTTTTGATTTTGAGGAACTTAAAATTGATAATTCATAAAACTATACTATAACAGTTTCCTTAACCATCTATATCTAGCCAGAGCTCTGTTGATTTAATCAAATAAGCAAATCACCAGCCCACACACTTATGGGGGGGGTCTTATAGCCTTCTGTAGTTGTTCATCATCTCTGTAACCTATAACTTAATTAATTTATTAAGCATTATTAAAATAATCATAAACTGCACATCTGGCTCCTGTGGTATGATGATGTGGAAACTTTGAAAGGGCATCTGTAGCTTACATGGATGCCTGACTCCTTGGTGACTTTCTATCTCTAGGAAAGGGAAAGGAACCTAGGGTCTCTATACAAGTAAGCTATTACTAAACTAATACCACAGTTCCACAAGATAATCTTAAAAAATTACACAAAATATTATTTTTACTATCTGTTAACATTGTTATGGAAATCTGGCATAGTAAAAAAAACTTAATTATATAACCTAGATAATAAAGTTTCAGAACAAAAGTTGATTCTATATAACAAATTGAATATAATAACAGCATTAAAAAAGTTAAATTGCCATGTTTGTTAAAGTTTAGTTATTTCTCATCCTTAATGTATATTTGCATTTGAAAAATTGAATAGTGACTCTAAAGTTAAAGGCTAAGGCTTCTAGATGTGGAATATAAACACTACATAACAGAAATGTAGAGGAGACTGTCTATTTCCCTCTATAGCACTGCCTACAGAGTTTCAATGAAATAAATCAAATCTGTCTTTATTTTAACACATTGCATGCTTATTTGGCAGATTCCATCTTTATCAGAGCAAAAATCACACATTCATGACAGTTACAAGATAAAGCAGGACATCCACAGTTTTATCTGAAAATTGCTTGGCAACAAAGAATAAGAGGGTTACAAAATCAGTAACAGAGAGTTTATGGACAAGGAGAGCAATGATAATCACAACTGTATTCCAGATGTCAATGCAATGGTTAGAGGTCAGATAGAGTGCCTAGCAGTATGGTTTTTTAATGTTTCATTACTGAGATGGACAGACTCTGATATGGACACTAATGTGAGGCAGGTCAGCCCAGCATCTCCTCTGTGTCAGTGGATTAATTGCATGGAGCTGGCAGAGCTGCCTTTCTCTGACCTGTAATGTTTGGAACCTGTCCTTAACTAGATGTGTTACATTCTGCTTATTAGTGTGACCGAGAAATGCTTTGATCCAACTTTAGCTTTGAGCATGAGAATCTGGTTAAGATAAGGAGCTATTACACAGACTAAATTCAGTATGTGTAGAATAGTCAAATATATGATACAGATTTAAAGATAATTGTATTTATAAATCATGGAGAATATTTTCCCCACAACTAGAGTAATGGATTTTTTTTGAATTGATTCTATTGTTTTAAACATTTTCTGACCAGAAAGAATGTATTTAGAAGACAGATTTTTTAATTAACAGAAATTTTTTAATCACTATCTCAATTCTAAATTTGTAAAAGAACATGAGGTCAAGTGCATTGTATTGAAATATACTGCAGAAAAAAAATACAAATTCTAGCAGTTTCTTCAAGGTTTTCTCTGTGATTCTTTTTACATTATGATGTATTCTATGTGATTATGTGTGAATAAATTAATATCCTCAAAGAATTTGTTTGCACTTAATAGAGGTGCCTCTTGAATTTTCTCACCTCTAAAAACTTTCTATGTAAATTTTCTATGTAACACACAATTAAGAATTCTGTATTTAGGTTTCTTTATACTAACTAGTACTCATTGATTCCACAGTAATTAAAAACAAAACAAGCAAACAAACAAAAACCTCTCAAGGTTCAGAATCAAGTAAATAATTTAATTTTTATTCAGGTCTTATTTACACTTTTCCTAATACTCATCATCCTGATATACTTAAATGAAATTTAAGACTAAATAATCTCTTAACTTTTAATTATTTCAATAACATGACAACATTGCTTGCTTCTGTACTCTGTAGTACAGTACAGTGATTTTTCATTTTGTCATTTCTCTGTTCTATGAACTATATTAAATTATCTTGCTTTATTTATTATTGTGTATTTTACTCTTGTGCTCACCTCCAAATCTTTCTCACAGATTAATAGTTATCAGCGTTTAATCCTTGACTAGTAGGCAGGCAGATCTCTATGAAACCAGACTGACCTACAGTTCAAAAGACGCTGCACTACATTCTTCAACATCATAAAGCATAAAGGATTTTTGTAGCAACATCCTTCATTCACACTTTAACTAGTTTTGAAGAATTGTGGTATTAATAATTAATTATCTGTAAATTGTTTATCTGAAATAAATATCATCAAGCAACCAAAATGACTTTAATATTTGAGAGAATGTAAATTTATTCAAATATTTATTTAAAGTAATAGCAATGTGGGGGCAGAAAGAAGGTTTCGAGATGAAGAACCCTAATGCTCTATACAGGAGTTTAGTCTCCAGTTTAGTCTAGAGTTTGGCCTCCAGTACCAACACTGGGCAGCACAAAACCACTGTTATCTCTAGATGGCAATTTCTCTCCTGCCAGGTTATGCAGTCATTCATTTTTAAAGAAAAACACAGAGGCTTATAAACTATTTGGCCTATTGCTCAGGCTTATTATTTTCTGAAATTCCAAAACTTGTTTTATTGTTGTTATTTTTTAATTTATTTATTGATTTTATCAAGCTATACATTTTTCTCTGCTCCCCCAATTAACCTTGTCTATGTTTAGCCATGAGGCTTGGTACTCTTTCTCTGTAAGGCATTCTCATTTTCATTCGTCAGCATCTAGCTGGCAACTGTATCTCTACCTTTGCTCCTCCCAGAATTCTCCTAGTCTGCATCTGTGTTCTATGCATTCCATGCACATTCAGACAATGATCTACTGAGTCTGAAATACATTCAGTTTCACTTTATAAAGAAAGAAGAGTTAATAAAATATTCTCTTTTCACTATGCTTAGAAACACAACATAAAATGTTGAAAACTGTGTTTCAGCTTATGTAGCAGCTTCAATTTGGCTACTGCCATATTTTAATAGGTGATAAAACTTACAAAATCCGACTTGTAAAGTTTCTTAATTATGTGAGAGTTGGATTGAAGTTTGAGTGTAGTATATGTGTCCTATACCTAAATACACAAACCAACATATAATAATCCAGATATTGCTAGTCTGCATACATCCAAGTTTGATTAACAGTAAAATTATGAAATCAAAGGAAAATGTTTACATATTTTTGTGTATATACACTTAATTTTAATCCTAAATTAATGATCTAGAGCTCTTTCAACACACTGATACTGGGAGTGGAAAAATCTCCAAACATTATACTGAAAGAGCATAGGCAAGAACCCATGTAAGTAGTCATCTCTTACTAGACTATAGTTCCTAGAATAAATCATTTTACCATTCTGCCTTCCATTAATATAGGATAATCCATGTTAGAGATACTTTTCAAAGTCATATATCTGTTAATCATGTTAGATGAAGTTCTGTTGTAGTAATATAATAAGGGAGACTCGTGTACTAATAAACAAATTAAACATTTTCTAAAGAGAAAACAGGTAAACATTGAATATGCATGTCTTATTTTAATTTTGAAAGACATAGGTCTAAATAAATGCACAAAGAGAGAATCAAGGATACTCCACCACTAGACACGACAGCTCAGGCAGAGAGGTCAGTTGTTTTTAAGTACATCCACTTCCATTGTTCATTACCCTGAATAAAGCCTCAGTAAGCTCCTTCCCAGGCTGATAATGTGTGCCAACTTACCTTTAAAAAATGTTTCACAATTCTTTAAAAATATATTCGTTTGTTAGTAGAGGGATGTTAAACTAAGTAATTTTAAACTGTAATTAAATAATAGCTTGCTATTCAAATCCAAGAAGTTTTATACTATTATTTTCTTGTCTCAGCCAATTTTTGGTTGAGATAAATGAAATTATTGGTTTAATAAATTATGAAGTTTTTGTTTTTGTATGGAAACAAAAAAAAGACTCAGTAATAAGATGATCTTATGTTATTGAATCCCATGAATTAACTGCTTTCTAAAATCATGCTTGCTTTATAAAAATTCTGTACCACAGAAATTCAGCTAAATCATAACTAATTTTGTTGGATGTATAGTAAAAGCATAATGCATTGAAAAGAATATTATGTGCTTAAAGAAAGTTTCATTACATGTAATATGCATTCAATAACCATTCTGAAATACATATCCTGAGGAATCAAAGCTATCATATAATTTTGGCTTACATTTAATGCCTAGAAGAGGAAGAAACAATCCAAAATTTGAAAATTATTTGAAGACTATAAATCAGTCCATACAGGTTTAAGAGACTTTGCTCTTTTTCTACTAATCTGATAACTTTGTGGCAAGTACTCAAGTAACTTCTAGGTCTTGATTTGACAGTGAGGAATAGACAAAAAATTTATCTGTGTTTCTGATTAAGATATGCATGTTAGGGTGAGAGAAATGTTCTGTAATGATCACAGATCTTATCTGATTATCTTGCACCAATCAGGATTGATGGGGCCGAGTGGTTACTCCTGAGGATAGATTGCTCAGATTTTATGAGTAACAATCAATCAAAAAAAAAAAAAAAAACCTGCTAATTTTAAATGGCTAACTGAAAGGGCAAAGAACATTAATTGCATAATATAAATATTTAATAATCCAAAATCAGAAATTTTGAATCATAATATTTTGGTGGCTTGAATAAAATTGGTCCTTATGTGGACATAAGGAGTGGCATTATTAGGAGTTGTGGCCTTGTTGAAATAGGTGTGACTGCTGGGCTTTAGTAGTGCAGCTTGGACTTGGTGGCCCATGCCTTTAATCCCAGCACCTGGGAGCCGGAAGCAGGTGGATCTCTGTGAGATTGAGGCCAGCCTGGTCTACTGAATGAGTTCTAGGACAGCCAGGGCTGTTATATATAACAGTCTTAGAAAATCAAAACAGAAAAACAAAAACAAAACAATTAAAAAGAATGGGAAAAGTGAAAAGATATAAGTGTGGCTTTGTTGGAGGAAATATGTCACTGGGGGTGGGTTTTGAAGTCTTAGATAATCAAGCCAAGCCCAGCGTCTCACTTTCTTCATGCTTCCTGCAGATTCAGAAGTAGAAACTCTCAATTACCTCTCTAACAACATGTCTGCCTGAGTACTGCTATGCTTGCCACCATAACAACTATGGACTAAACTCTGAACTGTACACCAGCCACAGGTAAATGTTTCCTTATAAGAGTTGCCATGCAGTTTGGATGCTCACCTTACTAGACCTGGATGGAGGTGGGTGGTCCTTGGACTTCCCACAGGGCAGGGAACCCTGATTGCTCTTTGGGCTGACGAGGGAGGGGGATTTGACTGGGGGAGGGGGAGGGAAAGGGGAGGCGGNCAATAGAAACTCTAAGACAAATAGAAAAATTATTTTTAACTGAAAGACAAAAATACAAGTTTTGGGGGTGGGGTAAAAAAAAATACAAGTTTTATCATGTATAACATGATACTTTAAAATGTGTACACACACACATAAAACTGTGTGTGTGTGTAATCGTTCTCATTTCTGTGTGTAATATTTATATAAAGATTAGAATGGTTAACTCTAGCTATTTCACAAATAAATGACTTCACACACACCTTTTATGTGGCAAGAATATTTCCTGTCTACTTTCACAACATTTACTAAGAATATAACCAACTATAATCACCATGTTAACCACTAGAAATATTTATCATACTTCCATCTTCCTGGAATTTTATACATTTGATCAATACTTTCCCAAGTTCTTCTAACTCCTTGTCTCTGACAACAAATCATTCTTCTGCTCTTGACCTATATTAGATCTACATGTTCTGTTTGCAAAACTGATTGATATTATGCAGTACTAGATTTCTATTCCTGGCTTACTACATTGACATATATCTTCTGAATTCATCCATGTAGGTACCACTAGTAGGATTCTATTTATATATTATGGTAGAAATGACATAACTACGCATATATGCCAGACTTTCTGTATTAATTTGCCAATATATGGAAACTTTGGTTGTTTCCTTTTGGGAGATACTATGAGCAATGATGCAAAAAGTATGAGAGTAGAGAATTTCTTTTTCAACTACTGATCTCATTACCTAAAATGGGGTTATTTAATTGTATACCAATTTAAGTTTCCTAGTTAAATACTTGGAGGATAGCCATACTATTACTTTAATACTTTCCCCCATTGTTTCACTCCTCTTTTCTTTCCTTTTTCCCTTGGTTCTCATATAGGGTCTTAGCATTTTTCCAAGGTGGACTTCAAACTAAAGACTTCCTGACTAAGACTCTAGAATAACAGGTGTGTGCCACCAGTCTTAACAGTCATTTTCAATAGTTTCCACTTTTTATCTTTTTAATATTTAATATTATTATTTATTTTATAAGAATGAATGTTTTGCCTAAACACAAATGCATGCACCAAATGCATGCAGTTCCCATTGAGGCCAGAAGAGTGTCAGATCGCCTGGGGTTGGAGATGCAGATGTTTGTAGGCTGCCATGAGAATGCTGGGATTGGAATGTGAATCTTCTGAATGATATGCTCTTAAATACTGAGCCATTCCCAGAACATATAATTTTCTTCGGGTCGAGTGATAACTCATTGTAATTTTATTTAACTTCCATGGTGGTTATTATTACATCTTTCATCTATCTCCTGCTCTTGTTCATGCTGTGTGAGAATGTCTAGACACATCCTCCTACAGTTTTAATTTAGTTGGGTTTACTGCTTGTTTTTCCAAATGCCTTTGTATTATGGACACAAGCCTCTTGCCAGATGATCAGTTTGTGTTTTCATTTCCCCTTTCATGACCAGTCTCATTCTGTTTAATGTTTCTTATGCTGTGCCGAAGATTTTTAGATGGATATTTACTTGTTGATTATTGTTTGTGTTGCCTTGCTTCTATATATTAAAATAAATCTTTGTACAGACCAATAAATTAAATTTTTATTCTACTTTACATATTTTAGATGTGTGTGTAAAATTGGGGCAATGTGGGTGGGTGGAGGTCTTGTTTCCTTCTCCATGTGGAATCCAGTTGTCCAGGGAAGTGGTCCTTGATCTTAGGATATTTGTTGTACAAAATGTTAGGTAAATATAACATCAGTTTATTACTGGTACTTTAATTATCTCCCATTGATTTATATATCTGTCTTGAAGGCAGCATCCTTGTATTTCTATGCTGTTACAATGTGTGAAGACAGGCAAGATGATGTCTCCAGCTTCTTTTTGTTTAAGATCCTTTAGTACCACACCTATTTTGTCTCAGTATAAACTTTATAAAATATTTAAAAGAATTTTGTGTGAAGAACGCTGCTGATATTTTGATGAAGATGTCACATGATAGCTGCACTGTTTTAGACAGCACAGGCATTTTAACAATACTTGCTCTTAGGACAGTGGAATATCTTCCCATTTGTTTATGATTTCTGGCTTCAGTTTTCTTCACCACTGCTTTAAAGTTTTCACTGTAGAGATCACTCACTGTTTGGATTATGTTTATTCTCAGAATTGTTTTTAACTACTGATGAAGTTGTTTCTTTATTTCTTTTCTAGACCATTCACTATCAACCCTTCTGTGTTTTTAGTGATTTTTTTTGTATTATTCTGCTAAAACTTTTCAGAATTAATTAGTTCTGGTAGAAGTTTTGTTTCATTTTATGGTTTTGTTTCTTTCTCACAGTCTTAGTGAAAGACCCTAATCTATAGGGTTCAAGGAAGGATCCCCCAGACTCAATAAGCCACACCAATGGATGCAAACAGCAAGAGGATTTTTTTATTGTCAAAAGCGCCTATAGGAGACTCAGTACTCTCATGAGACTGAGCCCCCTGTGTATTTTTTCAGCAAGTATTTATAGGGCCTCGGGGTTACATAACAGGGAAGCATAGCAACAGCAACATCATTGGTCAATTCCAATTAACAAATGGG